>NC_136641.1:2627462-3073759 GCF_949748355.1 Melanostigma gelatinosum | reverse complement strand
TGTCTGGCTCAGTCATTGAATCCCAGCCAGGAATGTGAGTGACTCTGCAGGCAGGCTGGGCTCTTCCAGGAACAAGCCGCCCCCCCCCCCCTGCCCTGCAGAGAGCAGAGAAGAAGCGATAGAAGTGGAGGGAGAGGGAGGAAAACCAATGCTGCGTTCATGTCATATGGGAACAAGTCCACTTTCTTACAGTAACAACTACAGTAGTACGTGCACCTACTATAATCTACATGTGATGCTACTTTATTGCAGACGTACTCTTACTCTGCGCTACTACATTTATTTGATAGCTATACTTGGCAGATTAAAAGTTGACATACAACCAAGCTGTTACATCTGATTTACACGTTAAGGTGTCAGTAATAATAACACATGAGGCCAGAAGTCTTCAACAGGGGGCCCGCGACCCTTAGGCGGTCCGCGGAGGTACTGCAGGGGGGACCTCAACATTTTTGGTTGATTAGACAAATTTTCTTATTTTTTCTTTCCAAACATGAATCTGTCCATTATGTTAATAGTTCCGTATGAAAGATAACAGGTATGTTTATGCATGGCAGTGGCACTAATAGGCCATCACTCATTTTCGTTTCCACATTTATGTTTAAAATGAAAACGTCTATTTGAATAGCTTGTATGCATGATTATCTTGCTATTGACAGACAATGTTGATATTGGCATTGGTATCAGCTGACAAGGTGTGTTTATAAATGTCAGTGGCACGGCCTCCCTACTCACTGTACCTTGCACATGTTTAAAATAAAGACATGAATATATGAACCTGTGTATTATTTGAATAGCTTAGTATTGAATGCACAATAAAGAGGTATGTTTATACATGGTACTCGGCCCATTTAATATATAACACAATTGTATACAATATATCTCGTCGGGGGTCCCTGCTCCATCTCTCTATCAGTTTGGGGGTCCTTGGCCAGAAAAACGTTGAAGACCCCTGCATTAGGCTGCTATTACATAATAATAGCTAATATAAAACTAAAATAGACCGTTCTGCCAAATGAGTATCTTTAGGCTACTTAAGTATATTGCTCTAGTTTTTCTTGATCCAAGCAATGGAGTGATTGAATTGGCTGTAATGGAGAAGATATTAGTTTCACTAATATACCTACTTCTTAAATGTACTCATCTTGCTAATACTTCTGTAGGCCCTGTTCACATTTTAAATGTGTGATTTGTTTTTTACATTCTCATATTTCCACCACTGCTTGAGAAAGTGAGTGTTTGGTGCTGCATCTTTGACTAATGCTGCGTTCATATTGTCTATCATAGCTTTTAGACGGCAGTACCTATTTTCCAGATTATAAATAATAACCCAAATAGAAATACTAAAAATATAAATAGGGTTAATAATAATTATATTACTACTATTAATATTAATAATAGTACAAACACAGTTCCAGTTATTGACAGTGTTTGTAATCAACGTGCAGTTTGTGACTGCTCGACGTGAGGAACGCGGTCCATTCAATCATCGACTCAAACCTGATGTACGCAGGATTTCCACACAAGAAGCTCCTATTTCCCATCTTTCCCATGGGCCCTGAATGTAGCAGAAGAATAGAGAGCGCTTATGTGAATCGTTTGCTTGGCGGCTGTAGAGAGAGAGAGAACCCACAGAGGATGGGTGGTGTTTCGCGAGACAACACACATTTAGCTTTGGAAGGGGAAACACAAATTGCACGACTTCTGCTTGAAGGTGTTAAAATGGTTTGGCAAGTAGAGCCGCTTCATGTGCTGCTGACTTTGAGAGAGAATCTTGCGAATGAAGAAAGAAGATTTATTTTTGTTTGTCACAGATCAGTAGAAACCTTTAGTTGGTTAAATCTCTAGCACAGTCAACACAAATAAGAGCACAATTTAAATTCGTTACAGGTTTATATTCTCTCCAGTTATTTATTTGGACTTTCCGCCATATGCATTTGAATCTCTCTGCACAAATACAAAGGCTGTTTTAAATAGTTAGTCATGTTAATACATTGTTAATGTTTGTAATGTTTGTGTTCAAGGTAAGTCATTTATTTTTTGGGGGACAGAATAAAAAACGTTTGTCGTGATTAATAATAGTAATATATTATTGATCGATAATCAAAATCCAGTGACTCCACTTTAGGAAGTCATGTGTCGGCTGCACTTGTTCTCCAATAGCTCTGATTAGTTTGCTGTTCCTTTGGCATCCCCTAGCCAAACATTGCTGAAACTGCAACATGATGGCAGCCTGGGGCGACAGATGTGGAAGGATCCTCTCCAATGCAGGTCAGCAGACAGAGGGGCCATTCAGTTTGTGGATGTGAACATGTGAACGTTCTGTGTGCTCCTGAGAGGAATCCATGAGAAAACAGGTGAAACGTTTCCCCGGACCAGTCTGTAGCCTGACAATCCTCAAAGAGGGGAAGGGAGGGGAGCCGTGGGACGCAAGGAGAGTGAGATGTGATTCATCATGTCTGTCGATGGTGCTTTTATGTGTGATTATCTGACTGTGGAGGGTGCATTGAGTTTTACCAGCATACAGCTATAGGGCAGGGCCCCCCAACGGTATATGATCCCTTATGAGGTGCACATAAACGGGGGGTTAGAACACTTTTACCAGTGACTGCATGGTTTGTGCTCGTCCCTCCTTATTAGAATCTCTAATAAAACGGATCTGATACTCATGTTGATGTGGTAAGTTTGAGCTTGTGATCTGTGTCAGGTAAGGAGTTGAGAATGGGGAGTTCTGTGTGCTTGAATGAACCGTCATATGGAATGTTGAACCCTATATGTTGAATAGTAATTTTAAAATATAACGCAATTTGCACTTAACCTGATTGAATATGTAATAAAACCCAATAAAGTAATAGCTTGACCAATTATGTTATGAAATGTACAGACTGCTATTGTGATAACATTTGTACAGATGATGTCATATCTTTCAGGTGGATTTTGCTTTCCAAAGGTGATTCTTATTGAATGAAGGGTCTGTTATGTCTGCATTCAATTCGGGTTGAATACCGTTTCATGATGTGATGATCCAATCACAGATTTTTATAGTTTTTAAACAGAGATTTTGGACAGAATTAGGCTCAGAAAGATTTAACTACCCCTCATGGCTGCTTGCTCAGCCCTCTCCATTACTCTCTGTTCACCCTCGTGGCCACACACAGCTGAGACACCGTCAAGTTCGCTGATGACATCAGCCTGATCACCAGGTGTGATGAGACGGCCCTACAGAGAGGACGTCAGAGCCCCGACATCTTGTTGCCCGGTCATCTACACCCATCTCTGCAAAACTGAGGAGCTGATTGTGGACTACAGGAAGTGACAGGGAGAAGGACACACCCTCATCTCCATCAATGGGACTGCAACGGAGAGAGTCAGCAGCTTCAGGTTCCTCTGGGTTCACATCAGTGAAGACCTGACCTGGTCTCACCACACAGACCCCATCACAAAGACAGCAGCTGAGGAGGTTCAACATGGACTCCAGTGGTACATCCCAAGTCTCTTAATTGTCGTTTCCTCGCTCCTCGATCCTCGCTTGAACTGGAAGTTGTTCTGATCCGCTATATTGACGGCCGTCCCAAAGCTCTTATTTAGCTCGGAGGAGCGAGGATCGAGGAGTGAGGAGAGATCTCCGAGGAGCCATGAGCGAGGACGCACAAGAACAGCCTTCCAGGAAGTGTTTTAACGGCCGACACGCCCCCTCATTGTTCATCAGTCATGTGATTGGACGCTGCAGCTGATCGGTCTGACTGACTGGAGTTTCATACCAGAGTGAAGACAGATCACAGAATAAACTCAAGTTTTATCTTTTATATGTTTTGTGATTCACCGTCTGGTTTAAATATGTTTTCATTGTAGGTCTAAACAACAGAAGGACCACAAACAACTTTCTCTCTCCAGGTGCTCTACAGGTGCTCCATTGAGAGCATCCTGGCTGGTTGCATATTGCAGGGACCCCTATGACCCCAGCTACAAACTATTCTGCCTGCTGCCGTCTGGTGGACAGGAGCATCTGGTTCTGCACCACCAGGCTCAGAGACGGATCATCCCACAGGAATATTTTTGAGTTTATTCCACACTGTGTACTTTACCTTCGTACTGCTTCCACTACCTTTTTGTACCTGAACACACCGCGCATCTTTCCATCCACTAATATTTTGATCTTATTTTATTCCTAATTTAATTTCTGCTCCAAATTATGTTGTATGCCTTGGATTTGCAGTTTTTACTGCCTGTTTTCTCTTATATACATATTTATAATGTCATTGTTGAAGAGCGCCTGAGAAGAAGGATCTCACTGCCAATAACTGCTCTACTGTAAGTGTTGTGCAGACAATTAAACACTTGAACTTTATGACTTATTACTACAACACAAATATACTAAATTAGCTGCATTTCTGAGGTGAAAGACATTTTTACTTAAATCAAATCTAATATCTGCCCAGTCTAACTACAACCCCACAGTGCCACCAGTATCTTGCAGCGGTCAGTGAGGGCTCCAGTGCTGTAGCCACGGGGCTGGGCTCTGTCCCGTTCAGCTGGCAGATACTGCAAGTGGCCTTTCCTGAGGCCGGACCAGAGCCTGCGCTGAACTTATCTGTGCATGGCATGCAGCCATTCTTTCAGCCAGCACTGCGCTCTGGCAGCTCCAGGCTGGGTGTGGGCCTACAGAACTGCACTGGCATACTGTATCCCTGTCTATGTGCGTTTACATTAAGTGGTAATGGATACAGAGTTTGTGCTTCCATCAGGTTTCTTATCCTATCAAGGCCAAAGCTGCTAGACAGCACGGCGTGAATGCCAAGCCTCATTTTCAATGATTCATATTGTCGTCAGCATGCAGTGCTGGTCCTCTTTCCATCAAGTTCATCCTTGCTCATCTTTTACTTGTACACTTCTAATTTGTTGTCCTTCCCTGTCCTTGCACATTATCTGCTGAGCATGAAGGGTTTGCTGCGTGTGATGGCCATGACTCCATGTCTTCCCCAGCCTTTCTTCATCACAGTGTCACAAACCGGGCCGCATGGCCATGACAAAAGAGTGAGATGCACACAACCAGGCAATTTAACAATTATGTATTAACTTATTGGCAACATAAGAGGTAAGCTTAAACTAACAGTGGCATGTAGAGTCAGTAAGTTCTGCAGTGTATGTGAGTGCATGAGTGGAAAGTGTGTGTGCAATGTTGTATAGTGTAGAAACAAACCATGATGTCAACCAAAAACCAGATGGGTGTCTCAGGAAGGAGAGAGGGACCGACTGAGACTAAAGAGGGTTTTTAACAGAGTGCACTGGCACACAGGGCCCATGTGTTGCCAGTGTTGCTGATGAGCTCATGTCTCTTGCTGATGACCCTCTGCCACGCCCACCTCCAATAGCTGCAGGGAAAGCAGCCACACAGACGGAGTACCAGGCAGACAGGAAGGAGAGGGTCGTCACAACAGCGAACCCTGCATTGTATAATGTTTTGCGCTCAGTTACTTTATCATTGCATGTGTAACCTCTGTGAGATGTCTCCTGGCTAAATGAATCTCATGGCGCTGGTCAGGCTTGTGGTAACAGCAGGTTTATTACAAATCTGCATTTATGACAAAGGACAACAGTAGAATGTTCATCTCTTGTGGACAACCGTGCATGCTCTAGTAGCGAATCCTCTGTTGCTTTTAGGATTACCCATTTTGAAAGTCTATACTTTTTTTAAATACACGGTTAGTGGTATAATGATACAGTGATCGTAAAGTGGGTTTAAATTCATGTAAATAAAATAGCCGAAATAGAACAGAAACCGTCTCTCTCTTAAATGTATGAGGAGAAATACCAAAAAAATATATAACCAAAAATATATTTATACAGATTTCTCACACTGGACTGTTACCTTTTTTTTTTAAAGTATTTTTCATTTTATAATAATTGTGTAACTGAGTAAACATGTAGACTATAGAAAATACTCCATCTGCATGTTTAAAATAGTATCACACTATAGAACAACATACTGCAACATACCTGCATTTATGACAAAGGACAGCAGTAGAATGTTCAACACTTGTGGACAACAGTGCATGCTCGGTCTAGAAAGCTAGCTACACTGGAGACATTTTTACTGGCAATAAAACACGTAAAAACGTATATTTAACTTAATGAAAACATGGCGAACATAATGGAAGACAAATAATATCCAAACAAATAAAACCAGCTCAATGTTTCTGTACTTTTCTAGTTAGTTAACATTATATTGTCCAAAGACACGTTACCTAGTAGTGAATCCTCCGTTGCTTTGAGGATTACCCATAGTCCTTTGCATCTACTATTCAGTGCAGGTACAAATTTACAACAGCAGGTGGCATAGTTTTCCCATTTAGCGGGATTTAACATGAGCCTTTTCAACGATGTTACACATGGTATTTGGATGACCTGTGACAACTCCTCCCTGTTGCGGGGTTTAAGGAAGCTCCGACATCCAGGACTCACAGTCAATTAAATTCAATTCAATTCATTTTTGTATTGCCCAAAATCACAAATTACAAATTTGCCTCAGAGGGCTTTACAATATGTACACGTTTGACATCCTCTTGTCCCGGGACCCTCACATCGGAACAGGAAAAACTCCCCAAAAACCCCTTTAACGGGGAGGAAAGAGGAAGAAACCTGTCACAGTTGGGCAAATATATCAAGGGACGTTGTCTGCTTTTCCACACATCTGGCCAGTGGCGGGCCGTGAATTTTATACCTGGGCCTTCACTGCTGTCCTGCAGCTGAACCATCTCCTAATAACCTCATGATGACGCCACAGCTACGGTTATTTGTTTCTAGGGGTGTAACAATACACATATTCATATTAAACCGTTCGGTACGAGGCTTACGAACCGAACAATACGTTTGAATAATACTAGTGCATTTTGAAAATGCAGAAGCTTAACTTGTTGGAAATATAATGTTTTCTGCGCTCACATAGGAGACAACGGGCTGTGACCTCTGAACCCGGAAACAAAAAAAACAAAAACAAAAAACAGCTGAGGCACCGCAAGTGTTCTGGGAGGCTACGCTAACTAGCTTAATGGGCAGCAGCACACACGCATTCTGCTACATACTCGAGGGCCATTCAGATATTAGATGTAAAAAAACAAACACAGTTGACTTACCAAATGCTGTTCACTGAAAGACAAACTCCATCCTCCTTTCTTTGTTAACAAAGAGTTTAATCCCACGGTTAAATCCCAACTCACAAATCCATTTCTCCTCCTTCAGCCATTGAGTGTTAAAAAAACAAAGCGAGGTAAAATAAAAGAAACTACACCAAGCAAAATGCAAAAAATGTCATGATTTCTTCCATATCTTTCAATTTGAACTCTCACTACTCCGACTAAGCTTTGCCAGCTTCCTTAAATTTCATTTCACGATAGTCACGTCCAGAGCTGCGCCTGAAAACTGAGCTGCACGTAAGCTAGCTAGCTAGCTAGCTAGCAGGCTCTGGCACGTCAAAGAATACGCCCAACATGTCAAACTAAAGATCTGATTGGTTGAACACTATGACAATCAACAATATCATCCCCATTTACTTAAACTGCACATGGATGCACTTGTGAGTCTGCAGGCCTCTGTTCTTACCTAGAGACACAGAGGTGAGATCTCATTGGATAAAAGCTCTACTTAAAACATGCTGCACTGGAAGCAGAGCAACTGAGGAAGATGGGAGCTGTGCAATGAGAAAATAAGATAATGGGAAAATAAATTATAATACATGTAGTGTATTTCAGAAAAAATATTAAATCATAAAATAGCTCTAACTTAGCCAGCAGAGAAGTCTTTGCAGGCCCTGACGGCCCACCACTGCATCTGGCTAATCGCTACGTAAACAATTGTCAAATTGTCAGTTTTGGAAAGTAACAAACATTCTGGGACGCCCAAATGCTAAGTTAAGCTAAGCTAACCACATCTTGACATCTTCAGTCAATACACACACTCAAGAAAGGGAATAAGAAACGTTCCCAAAATGTCAATCACATTTGAAAATATCCAAATGCATCTGGCCTAATGTTGGCTGTGGTCATCTCCAGCCCCCTCTAAAATCTAAGCGGATATAACTGATGGATGGAATGTGAAAATAGCCAGAATCCCAGCAGCAGAACCCTATATGGGGCTTAACTGTTCTGGTATGGTTCAGCAAGGACAGTGGGACACAGAGGAACATGAAGTTAAGTTTGAAGACAACCCTGGGTGTGTTTTCCTAACTCTGTTAAATCAGTCCAAGCAATACAGCCTAAAAACAACTATACGGAAGCAACATCAAGTCCATACTACAGGTGCAACAACACGTTCTCACTCCCAACTCGTCCACCACATGGTCAATGGCACTACTCTTCAAACTATGACGCTCCAGGTTCTTCAGGGACGGCGTATTTCCGCTCATTTTATTCTTCGTATCTTTTCTAGATATACGTCCATGTTCACAGGAAATGCATACAGTATCTTTTTATGAAAAGTGGTAGCAGTCAAAGTATATTCTGAATCCAAAGTTACAGGTCAGATATGCTACTGCTTTACACGACAGGAGTTTGGTGCCAGTATCTCACCACAGTCTTCCCCACAGTTCAAACATTCACCGTCAGCATTGGCTCCGAGAAGCCAGGGCTACTACCTGGGTGTTGAGTGGTTGAAGATACTGAGGTTAATTGGCACAAGCCATCTGGCTCTATACATAAGATGGCATGTCAACATTCCATTTTATGATGGAACACACATGTTCCATCCAGCAGTCTATTCTATTCTGTTCTAAAGGGCAGATAATGTCTCCTTTTATGAATTCACTATTTACTCTTGCTTTGCATATTGCAGATATTTTTAATCATACATACAACAAGTCACAACAAAAGTTTAAAGACTTACAATAAGTGTATTCAACATAGGTATTCAAGAGAACTACTAGTCACCAGAAGTCATAAACATCTCCTTTTTTAAACAAGCATCTAAGAGCATAAACCAGAGCCAACGTAGAGTGCAGAAACAAACGAACACAATAAGTGCAACAAACTAGTATGAATACAATAAGTGCTGAGTGGAAGGCTCAGGGTAGTACTTCTTGAAGAGGTGACTTTTCATCCTGATGAAAGATGGGCAGCGATTCTGCTGTCCTGACGTCAGTGGGGAGTTCATTCCACCACTGTGGGGCCAGGACAGAAAACAGCCGTGAGCGGGTCGTTAGTTGTTCGTTGACAGCCTGGCATCTCAAAGAGATGCTGAAGAGTGCCGGGGTTTCAGGTGACTTGGTCACCAAGCGTCGCTATTTGACGAGTTGGAAGTGAGAACGGGTTGTCCACAAAGGACGACGGAAAGGCTGTGTGACATCATCTGGCCTTACAAAATCACATCCTTGGATTTTTATACATAAAAAACAAAAGCAAGAATGCATCACTGAAATAGGGCAGAGGTGACTGCAATGGCCGGGCCACACTCTTTTCCCGGAAGAAGATCACAGCACTAGTGATGAACTCCTGCAGGTGAAAGAAAACCTGGAAGACTAAAAATGACCTGGAACTGAACTGTGCAGGACAAACTAGCCAAGATGAACTTCATTTGGGAGGCTACCAAGGACAGGGAATAATGGAGGGAGCTCATTGTTTGTCCCACAGGGGAGCAATATAATTAAGTAGGTAACTGGTGTGAGCCGGAGAGGTTTTTAGTCAGGTGTTTCTTTTATCTATTAACTAAAGGCCAGTCTTCTAACAGGCTTCAGTCTACTGGGAACACCTGCATGGCTTTGTGTTTATGTGCTCATGACTCCATGGAGAAGCTGACCGGCAGTATGCACTCCCAAACACTTAGTGTGTTTCTTTAACTTCAACAGTTAAGGCTGCTGCTCCCTCTCGTTTATTCTCCTCATCATCTTCGCCGTCGCCATGGCAGCAGAGCACAACACAGCATCACGTGAGGCGGGTGACATAACATTTCTTTCCAGGCGCCGGGTTGCTTTTTCCCAGAGTAGCACTATGTACCACAGGCCTGGCCCACTGCTCTGCTTTTGTGTTTCCTCCCCTCTGTGGTCGAGGTAGAAAAAAACAGATTGGCCAATGTCAGCAATCCAGCAGCGGTCCTTCTGGAATACTCATCTCATGTGGTGCTGTGTCCAAAAAAATGCTCTCACCTTATTTCAAAGTGGCAGGTTTTCCCATAGTGCTGTTTTCCAGCACTTTCTTTGAAATAATGCTCTCCTCTTTCCTTTCTTTGCCTTTCCTTCCATTCAGTCCAGCTTTCCCTTGTCTTTTTTCCATTGCATAAGTGTAGCCACTCTCCGTTGGTCCCTCTCTTCTGGCCAAGAGCTTAAAAGGCTCAGAAAATCCCACCGTTATTATGACTTCAACTTTCCACTTTTTGTGCGTCCTTGCAGAGGGGAGCAACGTATTATCATTACAGTTAGCATTCTTGTCTGATAAAACCTTCTTTAGTGTGCACTGAGTAGAAATACATGTGCAAGTGTGACATAATATCTGAACAGTGAGTTTGATGATTACAATCAAACAGAGGGCTCTTTATCAAAGAAAGAAACGGATCACATTTTGACAGAATCACTTACACTTTGATGAACTCCATCCATCCATTCATTTTGGCACTGGCTCGTGGTGGCAGCAGGCTAAGCAAGGTAGTCCAGATGTCCGTCTCCCCAGCAACGTCTTTGACCAAACAACAACTGTGATGAACTTCCTGATGCCGTTACTTCCAAAGCCGCCTGTGCAGACATTGATTTAGTTTGTTCATCTTCTTTCTTTTCAGTCATTTGAACTGACCACTTCACTTGTTCTGGACATTGTGAAGTTGCTTTTACATTGTTGTTTAACACTGGATCCTGGTTTGTTTATCACATTCAGTATAATTTTTAAAGAAATCTGCACCCAGCAATTTTACCCCTGCTTTGTTTTTAGAATGACTTGATGTGTCGACCGAATTGTGCCACAAAAAGATTTGGGGCAGCCCTGGAAAATATTTGCCTACAGACATTTGACAATTTTCAAGAGTTAAGAAAACGAGCTATATATGCAATAGTTTAACTGGATGTATGAGGGTTTTTCCAAATATGTGTGAACAATCTCTATAATAAGTCTGTAGACGACTATGAGCACGTCCTCATTAATAGGACAGATACAGTATGTCAGCGGTCAAAGCAACTTTAGTAGTAATCCCTATTGAAGAATCAGTGAAATTCAATTCAACAAAACTATGATATGATTAATCATTTATATCACAGCAGGGCGCCGGCTTAGACAGTATAGGCAAATAGTATAGGGACAGAAGGGTGTTAGAAAAAAAGGTATACATGCATTTTGAAAAGGGGTCTGTGCAAGCACATGGATCTTGTTGGTTTGGGTGCACGCTTGGCCTTTTGAACATTTGAGTTATGTTGAGTTTTACTTCTTGATCTATACACCCATGGCCAAAAGTTGAGAATGACACAAATATTAACTTTCACAAAGTCTGCTGCCTCAGTTTTTATGCTGGCAATTTGCATATCGTCCAAAATGTTATGAAGAGTGATCAGATGAATTGCTAGTAAGAATGCACCTAAATCAACAGAGCAGAGCTTGCTCAGGAATGGCAGCAGGCAGGTGTGAATGCGTCTGCATGCACAGTGAGTTGAAGACTTTTGGAGGATGGCCTGGTGTCAAGAAGGGCAGCAAAGAAGCCACTTCTCTCCAGGAGAAACATCAGGGACATACTGATATTCTTTTCATAGAGAAAGCACAATTGCCATAGCTGTCTGATGTTCATAAGTGAAGTCAAGTAAGTGTCTTTTTTTTGTCCATCAAACAACCGTTTTCAAGGTCAGGTTTGAACCCTGGCCCTCACTCCTTGTGGAATGTATAAAGGTTTTCATTTTCCGTTGATTACCTGTAATCATGCAGCAGCAGGCTTTACACCCACAGTCTATAATTATGCATAATTACACACAGCTGACATAACATCTTTCCTGGATAACAAAAAACAATTCTAATGTGTCCACAGGATTTTTATGGTGTAAAAAAGGATGTGTCATCTTTTAGGTTTAAACTCCTTCCGTATCACTATGCTTTGAAGTTTGAGATCAGACTGTAGATTGTCCCATGCAGTGATGCAGAAAATCTCAAAACTTTCTTTTCCAATTTTCCAAGTTCTGACATTGGGAGCAACATTGTAAAACATTGGGCGATGTGCAGTCAAGTTACAACAGCTTCCTGTTTCGTGGAAACATGTCAATATGGTGGAGGACTCAAATGCAGACATAGCCAGATGCAGTGTGAAACGGTTTTTAATGGGTCAAGAACAAGACAGGAATCTTTACCGGAACACAGCAGGGAATCCAAGGCTGAGACGAGGGGGAACCAGCCAAACGGGCAGGTAGACACGGCAATGATCTGAGAGTGTTTGTGAGGCAGGGATCTATATAGTGGCTTGAAGCAGCGTGAGCAGGTGAGGGTGATTAAGCAGATGAGGTGGGTGACTAACAGGTGCACTGAATGAGCTGATTAGGTGAGCGAGAGATGGAAGTGGCAGAGCTGTGACAAAACATGCAAGCTTCTCAAATTTTCATGAGACGAACTGTAAATGGCAAAAATTGCCCACCAGATTGAAATGGCAGCCTACCTGTTGGGTGTGGGGATAGGCACCAAGAGGCTTTTCTGTAAGTCGTGAGATGGGACATGGTCCTACCAACTTTTGTACATGTGCCACAATTGATCCAACCCAAATGCCACCTTGCATGCCATCAATGTGAATGATGACGTATATAGTGTAAAGCGCTTTGAGTGGTTGGGTAACTAGGATGGCACTATTTAAATGCTAGCCCATTTACCATTTACATCTAGGTGAAATGTAGATTTGGGGGCTTCTTCGTTGAAATTCTGTAGGAGGCGCTATCGATAGATATACTTTATCTCCTCTCACATCCTGTCCAACTGAAAACAAGTTAAGAACTGTTCTTACTAGTTATCTGGACATCAAACAAATGAAGTAGGAAATGAGTAAGGATGGCCCTCAGCTTATTTGTCATCTTTAAAAAGTGGGTCCCCAGAACAAAAGGTTTGGGAGAGACTGGGCTACATGAACTACAGTGTGAGAGAATACATCCCCAAACCACTCGATTCAATTCACTTTATTAATATCGTCAGAAGTTATCTGGAAACACTTTTAATATAAAGCAGGTCCACTGAGGTGCAGCAATTTGTGGTATTAACACACTTGATGCACGAACCAACAGACAACCTCCCATACATGCACTGACTGTTTTAAATGTAAAGATAACACTGAAACACTATAGAGAACAAAACGGTGTGGTCTTAATCTGTCACAACATTAATGTTATATTGATGTGAGAGAGATGATCAGATTCATGCAATGTTGTCAGCAAACAATGATGAAGAGGCTGATGTTTAAGATTATAATTATGCTACTCCATATATTTCAATGGAATTTAAGTATTTAATAGATTCAGAAGAAGTTCCAGGTGTAATATGTGTGCAAGAGACTTGGTTACGACCTTAATCAGACTTTGTGATTCCAGGTTACAGTTTATCAGACTAGACAGACCTAACAAGCAAGATGGTGGAGGGTGCGTTACATTCCTAAACGACAGTTTGGACTTTGGGGTGAATCCCTCTCCTGTAGCTAAAAGTATTGAAATATTTCGTTCATTTTTGTTACAAACCATGTAAACCACTAACTGTTGACATGCTAGATGAAATGGCAGAGGGGGAAATATGGTGTAGAGATTGAATACACAAGGTTGCTTATGGGGTAGCAACCACAGAGACAACAATGGGGCTGTAGTGGAGGAAATAATTAACAAAAGATCATTAGTCTCCCTCAATGGGGAATGTAGAGTGGATGTGAAGTGGGGCTTAGCATCATGTCTGGATCTCACAATGGTATCAGAGAATATGGTGAATGCCTGCATGTTAACAGCCAGTTCTCATCACAGTGGATGCTAATAGGTGTAGGGAGTACTCGAGTATTTACTGGATGCTGTCTGGATAAGGCAGAGTGGGAGAAATGTAAGATGTGTTGTGAGCAATTTGATCACACCAGAAGGAAACATTGAAGATCGCACAATGCAAATGAGAAATCACAGTCTAAATGCTGCAATGATAAAAGATAAAGAGAACACATGACAGGAACAAAAGGGGTTCTTTAAAGAAATGCAGCAGAGTTATAAGAGAATGAAACAAGGTCACTGAGAAGCAATTTGTCTCAAGACAATAGCCTCTCAAAGGAATGGTAAATGGTAAATGGACTGCACTTGTATAGTTCTTTTCCAGTCTTCCGACCACTCAAAGCGCTTTAACACTACATGCCGTCCTTCACCCATTAACACCCATTCATACACCAATGGCAGGGTGCCACCTGCTCATCAGGTCTATCTAAGAGTACATCCACACTACTCCGTTTCTAAACGTAAACGGAGTTTTCAAACAAAAACAATCTCCGTCCACACGGCGTTTCAGCACCGTTTCCGAAATGATCTCCGTCCAGACTAAAACGCCTGAAAACGAATATCACGTGACTCTTCACGTACACTGGGCATGCATGTGGGTGTTGATGTCAACAGGAAGTAGGTTGCTTAGTTAAAAAAAATACGACAGAGTAATAAAGTAGTCTTTAAAAATGAAAAAAGGTCGTGTTTGATACTTAAGATCTTCTCTAAAATCTTCCTCTATGAACTCTCACTTGTTTCCACAGTGTTGTTGTCTGTTGTCACTCGTAGCTCTGCTGGTGGCTTAGCTATCTGTCCTACTGAATAGAATTTACTGCTAACCGTGACTTCAGACGTCTGCTCCAATAACAGCTGCTTCCTCCGTAATAATGCAGACTTTATCTGAACACCAGCTGCTAGTAAAGACAACAAGGTCAGCATCACCTGTAATCAGTTGTCCATGTTGAATTAACTTGGTAGTCGATTGGTGTTGTTGTTTGTGATTTTCCGGGAAAGGGTCACGTGATAGGGGTGTGACGACAGGGAAGCACACGTCATGACTGCTAAGAACCAATCAAGTAGCGAACGCGGGTGTGGGCGTCATCGTTTCTAATCTTATCTGGTTTCGGCCGTCCACACGAAAACGCAACCCGGAGTTTTCAATCTTCTCCGTCCTCGGGAGCCTTTTCAAACACCTCCGTTTACGGTGCTGTAAAACTCCGGCGTAGTGTGGACGCTCAGTGTAAACGTAGCAAAACATATGCGTTTCCAAACAAAAACGGAGTAATGTGGACATGACATTCACACAACATTCACATCGTAGGCACAGCGGGAGCAATTTGGGGTTAAGTGTCTTGCCCATGGACACATCAACATGGACCAGCGGAGCCGTGGATGGAACAGATGATCCTCTGATTGAAGGAGGACTCTGCTACCACTCAGGGGAAAGGGGCATTGTCTTATAAGACCATCAAAACAGGATAAAAAAGAGGACATGTAGGGAACCGTGTTATAGCATTGGCTGAGGAGTAGAGCTAGGGGACCTCTGGTCCATGTTTAAGCAAATTAGCAAAAGAAAGGCAGTTAAAGTCCCAGCACTGGCTGATGTAGAGAGGATAGCAGTATCAGACAAAGAGAGGCCACATGTGTTAAGTAGGTCATTTACTGCAGCACACAGTGGTCCTCGCTGACAACAGAAAGACAAAACTCTCAGGGAGCATGGGGATGTGAGGGAGAAGAGAGGATGATGCGTCAACTCTTGATGTGGATACAATGCTTGAGCTGAAAATAGACTCGCAAGACACTGGATACACAGCCCCAGGGCAAGATCAGCTATGCCATGTTCAGGCAGCTACCAGGGGAAGTATTAAACTTCTGCAGGGGTGAACCCGTGCCTATGAGCTGGAAAGGCCACTACAAAAATAAAGTATGATTGTTGAATGGCGGGAGACAAATTATTATTTCATCCCGTTTGAATTGTTCCATGATCTACATATGATTGTCAGGATCCAGGATTCCCCTGTCTGTTGTGGTGTGCCATGTGCTCTGTTTGTCCTCTGCCTTCAGACACCTCCCAGGGCCGCACCCTTAATCGTGCACGGCTGAGGACACTCAAGCTGATCACCTCCTGCAGCCTGACACACCAGACTCAGGGCCCCTTAATGAGTAGCCTGCCACTATATAAACTCTGGTCCTGCAGTCTGGGAGTGTCAGGTCGTACCGTCTTCAACCCGCTGAAACCCTGTGGATTACACTCCACGGCTCTGCCCTCCTTGTGTCTGTGGATTGCACTCCGCCGCTCTGCTCTCCTTGTGGTCTACGGATTACACTCTGTCACTCTACCCGCCTGGGGTTAAACGGACTACAATCGCCGTCAAGCTGCCAGGCCTCCGGTGTCGAGCCACGGGACTCACACCGTCGATCTGCCACTCGGGTGTCGGACCACGGGCTCCACACCTGCACCCACCTGTCTATAAATAAAACCTGTTTAACATTCACTTCTGTCTCCTGTGGTCTTGCGTTTGGGTCCTATCTGTGAACTCCCGTGACAATGATGATGTTTGTCAATTTAAAACATCATTTTGCACATCAAGAAAGTAGCATTTTATCAAAACACTGTTGAAATACAAGACTAAAAAAATATGTAATGATAAAAGCTACACACCCAAAAGCCGACACGATTCAAACGGTATCAGAAAAATATTTGTCCTGCGCCGTTGACTATGTTATTTTCTGAAATAAGCACTTTGCCTGTCTATTTGGCCATCTCACAGAGAAGAAGAAGATGCTTTGATGCTGAGACAGTGGGTACATCCCAAGTCTCTTAATTGCATCCCTGTTTCCCTCACTTGCGTCCTTTCCTTGCATCTTAGTCACTTCCATCAAGGATACATGGAGGAAACCATGCTAGGAGAGAGGAACGAGGAAATATTTAGAGTTTGTGCGAGTTTGTGCGATAGGACCCGAAAGATGGTGAACTACGCCTGGGCAGGGCAAAGCAAGAAGAAACTCTGGTGGAGGCCCGTAGAGGTCCTGACGTGCAAATCGGTCGTCTGACCTGGGTATAGGGGCCAAAGACTAATGGAGCCAGTAGCTGGTTCCCTCTGAAGTTTCCTTCAGGGTAGCTGGTGCTCACAGTTTTTCCCCCACTGCATTCACGTGGATACGGTGTATAGAAAGTGTTGAATCATAATTCTCGCGGTGCTTACGTTACCTGAAGGCAACGTGGTTGACGAAGTCCTCAGCCTTCTTTGTTATGCTGTCACTCATGATGCCACGCCCCTCTCAGTTGATGCCACGCCCCCCACGCTAGATCAGGGTCAAAAGTCTGAACTGAAGTAAAACGATCTGAAAGTGAAAAAACTATTTGAAACCGAAAAAAATAAGATTTGAATCTGAAAATATAAAATCTGGAACTGAAAAATACAAGACCCCAAATATCAAAATATATATGAAAGTGAAGAATCAAATAATTCCAGAATTGAATCAAAATTATATTCAACCCAAACACATTTTTCATTCACTTGTTTTAATTCTGAATACATTGCTGTATTTTTCAATGTTCAAGACCATAACTTGAACATTCAGGTTCACATTTTTTTTTCAAATGATCAAAACTATTGACCTGGATTTAGCTCCATAGGCAACCTCCTACCGTAAACCAAAATGGTGACGATGAAATCGCCAAACTCAAATCCTCAAAACGGCAGTCCACAAACCAATGGGTGGCGTCACGATGACTACGTCCACTTCTTATACACAGTCTATGATATGGATCAGCAGCAAAGACATCACAACAGAAAGTGGACAGACTGCAATCTAGAGCAGGGGTCTTCAATGTTTTTCAGGCCAAGGACCCCCAAACTGATAGAGAGATGGAGCAGGGACTCCCAACTATATTGTATAAAATTGTGTTTTATTTTAAACTGGGCCTCGTGCCATAATACCTCTTTATTGTGCATTCAATACTAAGCTATTCAAATAATACACAGGTTCATATATTCATGTCTTTATTTTAAACATGTGCAAGGTACAGTGAGTAGGGAGGTCGTGCCACTGCCATTCATGAACATACCTTGTCAGCTGATACCAATGCCAATATCAACATTGTCTGTCAATAGCATGATAATCATGCATACAAGCTATTCAAATAGACGTTTTCATTTTAAACATAAATGTGGAAACGAAAATGAGTGATGGCCTATTAGTGCCACTGCCATGCATAAACATACCTGTTATCTTTCATACAATACTGAACAATCAAAATAATGGACAGATTCATGTTTGGGGGAAAAAACAATTTAATTATTATTATTTTTTTAATTGTCGAATCAACCAAAAATTTCGCGGACCCCCTGCAGTACCTCCGCGGACCCCCTAGGGGTCGCGGACCCCCCTGTTGAAGACCTCTGAGCATTACGATTATGCATAGGGGCTACGAAGTGTGATGAAGACAGAAACGGGAGGAGATACTGTAGCGTAAAATAATAATCTATTTCCTTTCACTGTGCAAGTATGAAGAGGAAGACTCCTGAACAATAGCAGGCGGTGTGCTCCTTCACGCTGTCTGCGAGCCGCTATTAAATCAGAGAAGAAGAAAGAAGTTTCCGTTTCTCACACAAGCGCGAAATTTTGAAGATGTTGTGAAAAAGAAAGCAATGAAATGGCTGAAAAACATCCGAAGTCTAAACTTAAACGATATAAATCGTCTGTCAAAGATCTCCAGCCAGTAATTAGCTCACCGAAGAGGAGTCACACCGCGTCGTTCTCCGGTGGGATTAACGTCACAGCGGAGACCGAGAGGTGGGTGTTGTGTTCACGTGTCAGTGTTTCACCGTGTCTGTGTGTTCACGTTAAATCGAACCTGAAGCTAAGTTAAATCAATGTTGTCACCATACACGGCCCTCCGGTGTGCCTAGTGACTTTAATAACGTACTCGCCTCAGAAAAACGAAACGTTGAACAGAGGAAGAACCTCTATTTTAAATCTGAACAATATAATGTTTTCTTAGCGGAAGTAGTGATTGACCGAACACAGCTGGAACGCTTTTATCATTAAGAGGGTGAAAACGTGGGCATGTTGGTGGTCTGACAACACTTGTTGTTTAGATACAGAGCTCCACTTTTACAAATGCGTTTTGGTTTAAGGAAGAATCCAGAATATTAAACACTTTGAACTGATTTTAACCTCATTTCTTATGTTGTCCAGTCAAAACGTCCTCTTGTAAGGAGGACCGCTGATAACATGGTGGGAGAAAATGAGTGGTGACAACCACACCATTAAGCTGTGTGTGCTGGAAACATTATTATTGATTTGAACTAATTCGATTTTCACCTGTTTTCAAATTAGACACCCATAACTTTCAGATGTTCAGAAGTCCAGCGTGGTGGACACAGTGTACCGGGTCAGCCTGCCACTGCTCCACGGAACCACACGATCCAAATCAAGACACCACATGGAAGTAATAGCCTCAGTTAGAGAATGGATTCCACTCCTCTGACACATTGTCAACAAAAATTTAACATAATAACTGAGAACATTTTTTCATTTATTGCGAGCTGTTCTATTGGCACAGATGCACCCTGAAGAAGTTCTAACTTAAGGCTGAATCCAAGCTGAACAAGGTCCGTGACAGCTTTCAGGATAATTCCCCCTCAAATGGAAACTACCAGATGGCAGTGAGCAGATCGATAGAGAGTAGTCAGATGTGCAGCCAGCAGCCATACAGCAAATTAACTGCATAATAAAATCTGCACTCCAGAATTCACAGATAAAGTGGCTATTATGCATTTGTCGTACATTTTTGCCTTCACAGTTTTAATGTATGGATGTATGTTTTTCTCCCTCTTACTTTGTTCTTTACACAAGCAGACACGGTGCACCAGATCAAAGAGCGCTTTCATAAATAATTTCATTGCCAGATTAAAAATGCATACAAAATAATTTAGAAAAAGGAATTTAAAAAAACCCCATCATTATATCCTGCTCTATTTTTTGGGGGTTTGGAATAATTTTTTTTACATGTGGCAACTCCAAAAAGGTGTAAACCAGCAGCACATTTCTTGTGGTGGAGCAACCTGCTGGGTGAGGCGTTGTAAAGATGAGGCACTAGTAGCTGTAATGTATCTGCTTTACAGGTCAGCGTGGTGGAGCAGCGAGCAGCTGCCTGCGGAGGAGAGCCTGTGGGCGCTGACGCTGAAGTCTGCTCTGCCCGACCTGGAGAAGCAGCACTGGGACCTGGTTCCTGATCTTCCTCATCCACCCGCAGCGGTATATATTCCTACTGGGTCGAGTGAACCTCGTTACATGTTTTCCTTTTGTGAACATGATTAAACTCAGACTCTCATCAACACGCGTGTTCAAAGGTGCTCTTGCTGTGTGTTTGCATCGGCGTAGTGATGCGTGTCATCATGCTTCAGTCTGAGAGGTGTAGATTAGGACGACGGTTCTTTTCACCATCAATCCATCTGTCACAGAGAGAGACCAGGGTGAGGGTTATGCTTGTGTTAATCATTCCTTGAAGAAGTGTCCGGTTTCCCTCTTAATTTGCAACCCCCCATTTTTTAACCGGTGCCACACTCATGAAAGTTTATGTGAGGAACTTCTGACTACCGATACTTCTATATGGCTGACATAAGTAAACCAGACCATCAGCGAGAAGATTTGCGTTTTCTAAAGAGTCATTTTTTTCTTGTCGGTCCGGCACGTCGGATTCTGCGCAAAAAATAAAGTCATGCAGGTTCACCAGAAACTCCTCCAGCTCAGACTCTGGCCAGTCCACCGCAGACAGACCCACCAGCGTCCCACCAGCAGTCAGAAGCTCCGGAGGGAGGAGGGGAGCTCAGCAGCGTCTCCCCCTCTGGTCAGGAGCAGAGCTGATCCTCGTCTCCTCTGGTCAGGAGCAGAGCTGCTCCTCCTCGTCTCCTCTGGTCAGGAGCAGAGCTTCTCGTCTCCTCTGGTCAGGAGCAGAGCTTCTCCTCTGGTTAGGAGCAGAGCTGCTCCTCCTCGTCTCCTCTGGTCAGGAGCAGAGCTGATCCTCCTCGTCTCCTCTGGTCAGGAGCAGAGCTTCTCGTCTCCTCTGGTCAGGAGCAGAGCTTCTCCTCTGGTTAGGAGCAGAGCTGCTCCTCCTCGTCTCCTCTGGTCAGGAGCAGAGCTGATCCTCCTCGTCTCCTCTGGTCAGGAGCAGAGCTTCTCGTCTCCTCTGGTCAGGAGCAGAGCTTCTCCTCTGGTTAGGAGCAGAGCTGCTCCTCCTCGTCTCCTCTGGTCAGGAGCAGAGCTGCTCCTCCTCGTCTCCTCTGGTTAGGAGCAGAACTGCTCCTCCTCGTCTCCTCTGGTCAGGAGCAGAGCTGCTCCTCCTCTCTGCTCTGGTCAGGAGCAGAGCTGCTCCTCCTCGTCTCCTCTGGTCAGGAGCAGAGCTGCTCCTCCTCGTCTCCTCTGGTCAGGAGCAGAGCTGCTCCTCCTCTCTGCTCTGGTCAGGAGCAGAGCTGCTCCTCCTCGTCTCCTCTGGTTAGGAGCAGAGCTGCTCCTCCTCGTCTCCTCTGGTCAGGAGCAGAGCTGCTCCTCCTCTCTGCTCTGGTCCCCGCCAGAGTTCCCTGTGGGAGCTGTGTGGAGTTTGTTGTCTGCTTTCTCGTTGCATTATTGGTGTTGGTGACAGCTGCCAAAGACCAAACTTGTTAATGCAAAAAGTTGAGGAACTAATACTGATTGGCTATATTTTATGTCAATATCACAATATTAAACATCAGTTTTAAAAGAACGTCAGAAGATTGTACAACTCGGGCATCCTTTCAGTGGTTATGATTCATCATGGTTATATTCAGCTGTGGACACGATGTCTCTCTGTGGCCGAGTGCTCTGACATCATGACTGTTGTTGAATTATTCCTCGTTCAGCATTTCATTGCATGACTCCCATCATGCGGTGCATTCAGACTGTAGCTTTTTTTTTCTTTCCTCAATTGAATATTCATATTCTAATGATTTTTGGAAGTTATAAATCGATTCAGAATCTTAGAAGATAAGAATCTTGATTTCTTGCATGAATACATTTTTTGTTGGTTTGGCAGCATCCATGTATGCCCCACCAGTGAGTAGTTATTAATTATGCTCATCGTTATCAAACCTCTGGTATGGTACCAGATGGCCGTTCAATGTTTGGACTGTGCGCTCACAGGTTTCTTTGTTTCCACTCTTATTAATACAAACCAGGACGACTTTTATGTTATCTGTGTTGACTAAACAAAATGACTGTGTTAAATCTTTTTTAATATATTGCTGATTGAATCATCTGTTGTGTTATAAAGGGTCTCCCTTCAATTGAAATGCTGCTGGCATTGAGTGTTGCGTCTGCTTTGTCCCCGTCTTTAGAAGCCCCCAGTGATGAAGCCAGATGAACAGCGGTGGTGTGACCTCAGCGAGGAGGTGGCTCCCCTCCCTGAACCCTCTCCACCTTCTCCGAGGACTTAATGGAGTCCAGATCCTGTCAGTCTCAGCTCCGCCCAGCAGGAGCTCTCGGTACACACCAAACCTGGGCCAGACCCGCCTACCAGACCGCCGTCGTCTCACAGCAGACAAAGTCCAGACGGCAAGGCAGCGCCCCTTCAAGCCCTCACCAAACGACCACGGCCGTCCCTCCACGGCTGGGAGGGGCCGGCGTCATCAGCCGCACCCTCGGGTGTAGGGGGACTCAAGGGGGGGACGGGAGGAGAGCAAGAGACTGGACTGGTCAGCAGCCTGCCTCTCACAAACCAGGTGAAGTCATCTGACAGCCGAGTTTCTCTGCAGAGAGAGGAGGAAGAGGAAGAGGAGGTGCACACTAGTGTCGTCGGAGGAGGAGGAGCAGCAGGAGCAGCAGGAGGAGGGCTGCAGAGCTGCCCCATGTGCTTGATAGTGTTCCCTGTAGGGTAAGAGATGCAATCCACTTTTTTTTTCACTAAAACCAGACGAATGCAGGGACACGTGCACACACACACACACACACACACACACACCACCTGTGTCGGTGAGTGAAGATTATGATGCATTCAAACTCTATTCAGTAAGAATGAGTATTGGGCGAATGCAAACTATAACCCTATGATGATGTTGACGAAAAATG
Organism: Melanostigma gelatinosum; assembly: GCF_949748355.1. Classification (NCBI taxonomy): domain Eukaryota; kingdom Metazoa; phylum Chordata; class Actinopteri; order Perciformes; family Zoarcidae; genus Melanostigma; species Melanostigma gelatinosum. Next base: position 3,050,736 of record NC_136641.1, on the reverse strand, counting down.
TTCACAGGAATAAATCCAGTTATGTTTTCACTGAAATATGAAATAGATATTGGAGAGAGTTATGATCTGTTTAACTTGCCAACACTAGCTCTGAGCAGCTTCTAAAACATCATTCAAATCACTAATGCCAAGAATTTATCGCAAATAAATACAAATAACAATTGATTTACTTATCATTTGAATTGTAGATGACAATAACAAAGTAAGAAGCTAACATTTAGAATTTCTGATCATTTATTGAATGGATGGTTGAAATTGTGCCAGGCAGTTGCTCCCCCCTCAAGCATTTCATTACCGTGATATACACCGTTACCCTCCGTGCTTTAAGTAGCACTAGTGCTGTGGGTTAGCACAGGTGTGGCGACATGTTACTCCAGTAGATGATGAGATCTCTCGTTGTACCAAACACAATAAAACCCTCACAGGTGAGGAAGGAAATACCTGCAGTTTATCACCACATTCAGCCAACACGCAGAACAGCAATGTGCAGAAATGCTCAGTTCTATTTGCAGAGCAGCCAAACAGGCTAATAAATGAAAGCTCATCACATCACATCGCTAGTTGTTTAGCTGCGACTGTATTCGAAGGATTTTGGAACTTTTTGTAGCGGCTGCAGCCTTGACCCCCCCCCAGCCCACATCCCTTCACGCTAGCAGACAGAGAAGATGACACAGGAGAGGTGGATGAGTGTCACAGCTTATTGTTAAAGGTCTGCACCCTCAACAGCGGAGTCAAAGATTTATGTAACAACCAATACCTCCGTCAGTGTATATTGAGTTGTTTAATACAGAGGTCTTCAACAGGGGGTCCGTGGAGGTATTGCAGGGGGTCCGCGAAATGCTGCTATTGGTTTTCCTGCTAAGCTAGTTTAGCATCGTGCGCCTCCCAGAACACACGAGCCTCACCAGAGTACTCTGTTGTTCTTCCGAGGTGGGCGTGTCAGACAGCACGTTGTCTGCTACGTTGGGTGGGTTGCCAGGTTGAGCGCAGTGGCTCCACCGAGAGAACATTATATTTCCCACAATTTAAGCTTCTGCATTTTCCAAATGCACGAGTATTATTCAAACGTATTGTTCGGTTGGTAATGCGCACCGAACCGTGAGCCTCGTACCTAATGGTTCAATACAAATACGTGTATTGTTACATTCCTAACAACTATAGCTGTGGCGTCATCATGAGGTTATTAGGAGCTGGTTTAACTGTAGTAGGACAGACCTGAAGGCCCAGGTATAAAACACACGGCCCACCACTGCCCAGTGTTCTACACGGGACTAAAAGCATTCTTGTTTTCTTTTAGGGGAGTTTAAATTCCTCCATGCGCTCTACTCATTATGAGAGCAGTAACTCATAGTTACTGTAACAGTTGAGTACGTTGTTCACGTCAGTGACACCATGAAGCTAAGAGGATATAATAAGGAAATGTGCCTATTCCTCTCTGTATTCAGTTCCTTCTATCAAATAGTGGTTCTCCTCCTGGTTCTGTCACTGCTTAGAGAACGTACTGAGTAACTTTTACAAATAACTTTTTGATACAGAGATAAAATTGGCCTTTTGTTTTTTTTTGTGTTATAGACATGTTTTTCTTCTTCAAGGCTGACTCGGCCACACAGTCCATGATACATCATTGAGTACAGCACAAGTAGCCTTATTAGCAAGGCTATCAAGAAGTAGCCCTCCAGTGGTCACATGACCCTCGCCTTGCTTACTGTAGCTGTACCTTTAAGAGTCCACCCACGTTGGGGCTGGTGATCGTGTCATGTATTAAATCTGGTGCCACCGACCAGACATGGAGCCGTTTCAGAGTCGGTGAAGACAGACGGCCGACTGACATCAAGACCACGTCTGTTTAGTAGCAGAGGACTTAGGCTGCAGCTTTCATTTTTAGGAAATGTCTGTCACTTTGTCCTGTTGAGATGACAAAGGTGGTTGATCATATCAGCTGTAAGTCATTCTAATCATTTTATTTTGAAAAGCTTGGTTCTGTGAGTAGATGGATATCATGCTTAAAGTGAGCGGGTCTGTCATCTGGTTAAAGTCTCTGCACTCCACAGTGTTCCACTGTGGTGGAGAGTGGTTCTGTGGTTCCACAGGTCGGCCATAGCTGATCATGTTGAATGTGTCTGACGCATATTTAAAGGTATATGATCAGGACCAGGCTGTGAAACAATGATGTGAATGGACACAGAGGAGGGCTGACCTCCACTCATACATATACTATTTAATATACTTGGACTTGTTTGTTTTACAGTGATGTGTTTCTGTGAACATCTGAGGTGAGAAACAGACAGTACAGTAACAGAAACTAGACTCATATGTGATCAGCGCTCCCTTGAGTGACAGTTTAATCTGAATTTGTTCACCAGCAGTGATTGACAGCTGCGTTGGAGAGCCTCAGCTCTCATTGTTTTCCTTCGATCGTGGTGAAATTATGAAAATGGCGTTAGGAGAACTAAAAGGAGGAACCAGAATGTTTTCATAGATTATCTGTCCTGTCAGGATACAGTGACAGTTTTATGAAAATAACTTATAATATTTCCACAAAGTTACCAACTGCCAGACAGCTGAGCCCAAATATGAAGTTAGTTTTTACTCCAAATCAAAGTTTACTGTCCGTACCAACAGCAGATCTCCCTCCTGTCTCTCCAGGTTCACCCAGATGGACTGTGACGGCCACCTGGCCCAGTGTCTGTCAGAGGTGAACATGGACATGACCTGGTGAGCCGACAGGAGGAGACAGACACACACACACACACTCTCCAGGATCATACTCCGGGTTTCTCATGCGTCCTGGAAAACCTGGAAAATAGTTAACCAATTTTAGGAGTGAGTGATATGACCTAAAACTTATATGACAGTATTTTCTGAGGGTCTTTGTGTAACTGTATTATATCATGTTATTACAAAATATAAGGGATACTCCACTCAAAACGTAAATCTGTGTAAATATGCTATCGGGATGGACCCACGTCTGTTTTGGGAGTAGCTGGCCCCATAATGTAACTAATGTTTCATGAGTCAGCAGCATTAGTAGCAGCCATGCTGCTGATCTCAGCAATAAAAAAAGTTTTAGCTTTAAAATAAGTTTTTTTTCTCAGCAAAAATAAAAACTAACCTGTTAACATGGGCGCCTAAACGTACTGTATACAGCAAGAGTCTGTGAAGAGATGGACGGTACCTGTTCGTAACCGTAGACCTATGAACTGTGGGAGGGACGGAGCTCATCGGTGCTGCAGCTCCCTCGTCCTCGCTTGTGTGCTAAACTAAAACCTGTGTGTATATCTCGGTGTAGACGGTATTGCAAAATCCATGTCATCTGAAAAATGATTTAAACATTTTCCTTTTCCCCTCTAGCTGAGAATGAACTACTAGTCTATCAGAGCTCCCAAAACACCAAGTTATGCTCAACTCTTCCAAATATTTCAACTAAACTGTCCATGAACTACCGTTTGAACATTAATATGATCCTGAACATAAAATATACCATAGTATGCTCTGCTATAAAACAGTAAAATATGCCATAAAAACGAATAATAAAATGTATCATAAAATATGTCACAAAATAAACTAGAAAAAGGTAATAGTATGGCTTGTCATAAAATAATATACAGTATGAAAGGTCATAGTACATCATTAAATATGAAATAGAATGGTAAATATGTGATGTGTGTGACCATGGACTATATAAGAAGTGGATGTCGTCATGGTGACGCCACCCGTTGGTTTGTGTACTGATGTTTTGACGCCTCGAGTTCGCCGTCGCCATCTTGGATTACGGCCGTCGGCATGTTGTTGTTTCCGCAACCAATCAACTAGAGGCTGTCGCCTGGTCGTAACCATGACGCTGACGCTCTCGTCTCACACTCAACAAAATGTTGAGCTTTCATTTTCAATGTATCGAGGAGAAGCGTTGTACATCTGGTCGAATCTGACAAACTGAGCAACAATAGGTCGATTGTCTCAGTAAGTAGTGAACAGGTCTCTGATCAGGTCCGACTCGATGCAGAAGATTTAATATTCATCGAGTGAACACTTTAAGTTCATCTTCTCTGCATCAAATGAACAGAAAATGGTGTCAGATGGTTCATATTAATTCATTGCATGTTTCTAGTCTCCCAGTATGATATGAAGAGTAGAGGTGATCACAAGATGTGAGGAGGCACACACACACACACACAGCTGTAGCATCTGCAAAGAGATTTCTGCAAAAATGGAAGGACTCTTTTCACAGAAAACCAGTATCATTTTTAATAATTACACATATTTACAAAGATGCGGTGAAGCAAAATGAAGCATATCCAACCAGCATTATTTTAGAACAAAAATCATGGAGCGACTTCATTTTGAGATAAAGATTCTCTTTCTCTTAGACGTTTGAGGCGCCTTCACTGTTCTGTAAAGTGGTTCATCCATTGGTCCCTCAAGAAAAAAAACAATGTGCAAATCATAAACTCATAAAATGCAGCAAATGAGATGGAGTTTGGGGGGTTGGAGGAGGACGCCTCAACTGTTGAAGTGATTTCTAGCTTCCTGAAGTGTGTGTGTGTGTGTGTGTGTGTGTGGTGGTGGTGGGGGGGGGGGGGACTAATCGGTGATTGTGGGACTGTTTCATTATCTCTCTCCATCTGGTTCCTCTCTGCCTATAAAGGCCCGACGGCTAATTGAGACCATTTGACTCAGGATCAGCTAATTAATCCTGTTATGTGGTTATCAGATTAGCACGGGTCAGATTCCATCAGCTCCATCTCAGCCCATGGAGAGCTCCTCTCAGATCAGCACAGAGCTCTTTGTGTCTGGGACTCTAGTCCGTGCTCCTGGTTGATATCAACAGATCTGATCCCGTCCTCACCAATGTGTATGGTATATGAAGTAACTGTATACAGATGAACTCATTTCAACAGTGCAGCACTGAGCTGACCACCGGGTGTTGGGTCATCTGCAGGTTCCAAACTCACCCGGAGCTCCAGAACACCACACTACTCCAGATGAACAACTCTGAATGGTTAACTATGGGACAGAAAGCTTTATATCAATACAACTCCAATATTTCACCCCTTTGTGGCCCATGTTACCCTCCACCACAGAGGTGATGCGACAGCCTATCAGTGCTCGTGGGGTTGTCTTTCTACTGGAACCGGAGATTGGTTTTTCGGTAACTTTAATAAATCAAACCTTAAAAATAGCCACGCAATCAGACCGCTGGCCATCGCTGAAACAATGTAATTCATTCAAATTCAATTCTCTCAAAATGAATGTGTCCCTCTGAAGGTCATAGTTGTATACAGTTAGATACCGCGAGACGTTAACTGTTACACGCGGCCTCTGCTTAGCTGTGGACGGGCTGTGCTTGAATATGACCCGTGGTACGAGGTGTTTAGTGATGTCTTGTTTTGTTTTTTAAATGTTGCGTTGTTTATTTGATGTATGTTGTTATTTATCATTGAATGGTGACGTGCTGTGTTTGAATGTGTTTGTACTTGAAAAAGCAACATGAAATATTCCAAAGTGTCTCACAACACTGGAGAGAAATAAAAGCTTTTTCTTTACCAGTCATGTGATCCGTGCTGCTTGTTAATGCGTCATGTGACTTGTTGCTCGGAGACAACGGTGGAAATGTGCGTGAGTTGTAAAGGGGAGTGCCGGTGGTTCAGTTTGTCGTGGTGGATTCCAGGAAGATGCTCAGTGTCAGCACGATGTGGACGGATGGACCGGACCAACTCTTTCCAGAACGTTGTGAGAGACTTCTAGAACAATCTGAGCTTGTGATCAGATATACATTTATTAATCATCCACAGCTGTTCTAAAAAGCTAACTGGTCACATTAAAGATGTGTGGGAGGTGACAGAATTACAGCTGCTATTCACAATAATCAATCCATAAGCTCCCAAATGTTTAGAGTGATTCAATTCTTAAAAAATGTCTTAGAATGACAGTCCCATCACAAGTGAGTGTTCCTGTAGTTTGAGGACTACGTGGAATGCAAACTTCAATTTGAAGTGAAGAAAAATACCAACAAACTAAAATGTTTGAAGTTAAAGCATTAAAATAAGAGAAGTATCCTATTCCTCTCCATATGACCAAACAATAGAACAAAGGAGACATGTGACTGAAGTGGATTCCTCAAATCAAACTATCTGCAGTTTACATGTCCTGTGCTTTTGTCAGAAATACCATGTTTGATATCTTGGTTTCCTGATGCTCGTAGAACTCAACACTGCTGCTCACGCACCGCTGTCTGTGCGTTGTGCTGTACTCTACAGTCACCAGTGACAGTGAGCTCACGATGTCTCTGCTCCTGCCGGCTCAGCTGTCCAACAAACACGACGGCCCGGAGCATTTCTGAAGACCTTCTTTGATTCCCTTTAGAAATAAAACTGTTAAGAATACCTCGACTGCAATAAGTCTCGGTAGAGCTGTAGTAGCACCATGTGAAGCCAGCCTTGGTGCGGGGATGGAAACACAATGAGCCCAAAAACAGAAATGGCGACACATTTCCACAAGACAGCACAACCCACCAGTCACGTGACATGTCCAACCGGCTGCAGATGGTCCCGCAGTGGCAGCTGGTGTAGAAGAATCTGAGCTCGGCCAGCAAGCCTGTACACACTGGAGGTTGAAGCAGACGTCCTCTTTTAATGCCTTTCTGAAGCTGCCAGGCTGGGATTGGCCGTGGCCCGTGTACACCTTTATACCGATACGGGACTGTATGGACGACGCCCGTCTGTGACATTTCTAAATGATCATGGCGTTGGGAAAACATCGGCACATCGGGCTTTATCTCCTCCTGCCAGCTGTGGTCCAATGTGATGTTAGCTTGGTTTAAATAAACTGTTCTACAACGATTATTTGAATTGATCCATAAAAAATGAAAAGATTCAGTCATGTTTCAGGGCTGAGGCAACTGTGCTCCAAAAGATGAGATCCCACTAATAATGTGAATGGTCTGGACCAACCCTGCTCAGAGCCCAGCCGTGGTGTCAGCTGGTCTTTACTGGAGCCGGGATGGGTCAGGAAATGTTCTCGAAGACATAAGTGCAATCAGAGCCATGGTAATCAGTACGATCTTTGAGGCACTTCTTAAATAAAAAGTAATCAACAACCCCCCCCCCCCCCCCAATTAGTGAACATCCTACAAGATAAGAAAAAGAAGGTTGTGTTTAGGATGGAAATGTGCCACTTGCATCAATAAAAAGGCATCACTACCTACATTATAATACACAATATTAACTTAATGTTTTTTCCTTTGTCATTGTACATTCTTGTTTTGCGAGAGGCGTCGTGCCCCCTCCCCCCCTAAAGATAGAAAAGAAATGAAACTAAAGAAAAAAAGTGCATGTAAAATTTCAAGTTCTTCAGCAGAACTGTCATATTTCTCCAGGGATGTGCGACGGGTTGAGATGTGTTCATGACGGCAGGCACGGAATGAAACGACTCTGTTCAAATCACGGAGCTTTGACATGAGGATGGACATTCAGAGAGGAGAACCCAATGAAGCGGCGGGAGAAAAAGAACGGATGAGGGGAAGACAACGGAACGTCAGGGAATGTTCTTGAAGTCTTTGTTTTCCTTGTAGGTACCAAGAAAAGACGAGTTTGGTATTCCAACAAAACAATCTGAACGGTCCAGAAGGAACCTTTCCCGTTCTCCAGTTTGCTCTGCCTCGTTGACAAGGTCCAGAGGTTGAGGTCCTCCTCCCTGTGCTCCTTTACTCTTCCTCCTCCTCCTCGCCTTGCAGAGTTGGCTTGCGAGTCTTTTTTGGCTGAGACGGCAGCTTGGACAGACAGTAGGTGGGCGAAGGAGGAAGCTGGTCTCCCCTTCATACAGACTCTTCTGTGGATAGCAGCAGGGGGTTGATGTATTCAAATCCCTCAAACTCTGACTGGTCTATTCTCTTGATGACGTCCCTGAGGAGAGGGAGACAGAGAAGAATGAGAGGTGGTGTTGTCATCCACAGCAGACCTGGATCAAGCTCTGAACAGAGAGCCCATATCGATACAGATTTCAATACCTGCAACCTGACCCATGAACCATTGTGCTTGTGATCAGTGCGTCATAGTGAGTTTTGAAAAGGGTCAACTATTTCTGGAGCATTTTATGCTTTGACTACTAAGTAGAAAAAAAGACGGGAAGTCTGGGAGAGAAAGATGGGGAAGAACCAAACCTCATGTTCCTTAATTTCAGAAGAAATGTGCAATTTAGAATTTTTGCCGCCTTTTAGAGAAGCGGCATCAGAGAAGCGGCATCTGATCACGAGCACTACAGCTGCTCCCAGTAGCGTAAACCCATTTTGATTTAAGAGTGTTTATATAAAATGTAGATAGATAGATTTTTATTGTTATTATTAATTTCCACATGTGTGCCTCAAGAACAAAGGTACATTTAGATACAACAACAACAACATGTTCTCGTGGCCTGTGGTGGTGGGGCCCAATGTGGGGCAAGTAAATCCAATCAGCAAGTTCAACTTTTGTGAATTTTGATCCACAGATTTGCAGCAAAGCATCGTGATGCTGCCGGTCTTTGAGAGAACAGAGGACCGGTTTGTAGACAGCCGAGTCGATAGTGAATGGTGGAAATACATGCTTTCAATAAAACGCGTTATGTGTCGTAAAACAATTTGAAGTTTGCTCACCGAAAATAAAAAGGTTTTATTTTCCCTCTCAACAATCTTCCATCAAACAAAATGGAGCACAACAATGAGAATAAAACCCAGGACAGGTAAGACAGCTAGCCCTGCAAGTAGCCTTACGTCTCACAGAGACGCATGGGTTGATGGTGCTACACCACTCACTGCTGTGACCGCGCCGAAGTTCAGCATCGATGTCGCTGCTGAATCGGGACGGTGCATCTCCATAACTGGTATTCATCACACCTCCAGGGAGATGTGACCACCTCTGTAGCAGGATGCCATTCATCCCTCCTCACTATGACAACGAGCTTTCTGCTCCATCGTTTTCAAAATATTCTAGAAAACTTTTACCCAACATTTCCTCGAGGCCCAACCTTTCTCATTTCAACTTTTCAACGATCAGTCATGAGAAAAACTCCAGGGAGTATCTCTAAGTGTTTGGGCTAACTTCTGTCAACACGATCAGTTCACTCAACATCCCCAGCGTCTCAAAGTGGAGGCAAGCAAACCAAGTTCAGCGTGCACAGATTACATACGCATCCAGGAATTCCTATTATGTTGACAGAGAAAGATCGTTGGAGATGGGCTATGACTGAGTGACTGACAAATCAAATAAGACACTCCAAAACTTGAATATGTTTGACGCAAAAATAATATTTTACATTTATCATCAAGGCACACCGGAGACGTGAAACGTTTCTACAGTTTTTCAAGACAGAAGTTGGCAGCGATGAGAGGTGTTCTACTTCTACGAGAGCGACTGGAGACAGGATGACTTTTCTTTTGAGTGACTTGGACAGATTACCTTTGATAATACACTGAACAACAACAACTTCCTGTTTGTGTTGGTACCTGCTCCTGCTGTCCTGCAGAACATCTCCACCCTGGAAACCATCTGATGGGTCTTAATTATTTTCACTCAGAGTAAATCTTTAAACCCTGTACAATGGCATCTGAGACAGGAGGAACACGGTGTGGACTACCCAGTAGAGGAACTCCTGAGTATGCTGCTTCCATTAAAAAAGGCATAATCACAGGTAAATGGAGCGGAACCCCAGAACTAGTGGGCTCAGAGTGGCTGGGTAAAAATAAACGTACTTCCTTAGCAACACTGCTACTTCTCCTGCAGCAACAGGCTATTTACTTATGTGTGTGTGTGTGGTGAGAGGAGGAACTGAAGCCCAAGAAGCAGACCTCTCCCTGGGGAAAGGCCGAGAGGCTTCCTCCCTTCAGACACTGGGCTGGAGGCTTTGAAGTAAAAACAATAGGTGTGTTCACTGCCCCCCCCCCCCCTTAGGGGGCCTCTGCCAGTGTTGAACAGGTTGCTGATACCACCCACATCGAGCGCAAGGACAAGTGAATGAAATGCTACAGTGTCTGTCTTCAGTTATCAGACTAGAATACTGATGAAGCAAGTAGTTCCCCTCCATCTGATCTCATGTAAAGTACTTTCACCGTAGGAGTAGGTCAACTCCCAAAACAAAAACTACTTTTAGAAAATGGAGTTTCTGAGAGAACAGAGAGGGAGAAAGAAATAACACAAAGTCACAAAAGAGAGAGGAGAGGGTTTGACCAAAACAAACAAAGTGTGTTCAACCAACATAAATGTTGCCTTTTTTTCCAGGCTTGGATGACTTGAAAGCATTGCCAGATGCAGAATGAAGAGGATAGAAGGCAAGGCAAGTTTATTTGTATAGCACATTTCAACAACAAGGTAATTCAAAGCATAAAGGCAAAAGTAAAGGAGATTTAAAACATACATTGAATAATCGATGTCTCCCTGAGACATTACGCTGCACGCAATCAACCATACACTGCCGCAATTCTGCAATTACTCGCACACAAACCACGTCTGGAAAAGATCTCTGCCGATCTGCGTTTTATAGTGTACGCCTTGCACGAACTCGGTCCCGGAGGAAATGGCGATATATTGTGCAGTCCATTTAAAAACATTAAAAGCATCAAAACATAAGGCAAAAGAAAAGGAGATTTAACAGCAATTAAGAACAGTGCAAGAAATAAAATGCAGTAGTAAAATGCAGAAATGCAGGAAATTGATTAATATATTAATTGAATGTGGTTCAATTAAAGGCAGCAGCAAACAGAAAAGTCTTCAATCTTGATTTAAATGAGCTGCAGCTTTCTGGGACTTTGTTCCAGATATGTGGAGCAGAAAAACTGAACGCTGCTTCTCCATGTTTAGTTCTGACTCTGGGAACAGAAAGTAGACCGGTCCCAGACGACCTAAGGGGTCGGGATGGTTCATAAGGTAGCAGCAGATCAGAGATGTATTTTGGCCCTAAACCAGTCAGTGCTTTGTAAACCAACAGCATGATTTTAAAGTCAATTCTTTGTTGGACAGGAAGCCAGTGCAAAGACATCAGAACTGGAGTGATGTGATCCACCCTCCTGGTCTTAGTGAGGACTCGAGCTGCAGCTGCAGCGTTCTGACGGACTTTTTACAGAGACCTGTAAACACACCGTTACAGTAGTCCAGTCTGCTGAAGATAAATGCATGGACAAGTTTTTCCAAATCCTGTTGAGACATAAGTCCTCTAATCCTTGATATATTCTTCAGGTGATAGTAGGCTGATTTTGTAATTGTCTTGATATGGCTGTTCAGGTTGAGGTCTGAATCTACAACTACACCTAGATTTCTGGCTTGGTTTGTGGGTTTTAACATCAGTGACTGAAGCTGAGTGGTGATTTTCAATTGTTCGTCATTGGTACCAAAAACAATTACTTCTGTTTTATCTTTGTTTAATTGAAGAAAATTCTGGCACATCCAGTTGTTGATTTGTTCAATGCAGTTACCCAGCCCTTGTATGGGATTATAGTCCCCTGGTGACATAGTTATGTAGATTTGTGTGTCGTCTGCATAATTATGATAACACACTTTGTTGTTTTCCATAATCTGAGCTAGTGGAAGCATGTAGATGTTGAACAGAAGAGGCCCCAGTATTGAACCTTGGGGAACACCACATGTCATTTTAGTCAGCTCTGATGTGTAATCAGCTACAGACACAAAGTATTCTCGGCCCTTCAAGTAGGATTCAAACTAGTTAAGTGCTGTGCCAGAGAGTCCCACCCAGATGTTTAGTCTTTCTAGGAGTATGGCATGGTCGACCGTGTCGAATGCAGCACTGAGATCCAGTAACACTAAGACTGAACTTCTGCCATTGTCTATGTTTAAGTGGATGTCGTTGAAAACCTTAACAAGAGCAGTTTCAGTACTGTGGTGCTGTCGAAAGCCTGACTGGAAAACATCAAAGCAGTTATTTACGGCCAAGAAGTTGGTCAGCTGTTGGAAAACCGCTGAGAAGGAGGAAGGGGCAGCGGAGAGGAGGGAGGGACAGAACAAGTATTTTAAGTGGTTTTGGAAAACAAATACTAACATTTTGATCCAATATTAAACCTACAAGACTGGAGCTATTGTCAGTCTAAGAAATGATTGTAAGCATCTCAAGCATCAATGGTCCACAGTCAATGTTGCTACTACTGTGTGGTACTGAAGGCTTCATGGCAGAGTTTTGATTAGTTTTTATGTTGTATTCAGGCTGAATGTGGTGCAATTTTAAGTTGATGAGAAGACGTAAGTGGAAACTAATAGGTGCAAACTGGCTTTGGGAGGGGAGGGGTGAGGTAAAGTAAAAATGTTAGGGCAACAAAAAAGAATGATGACAAATGATTGAACATACACGGGCACAATTAATAGTGCAGGAACCCGACAGAAAGTCACACAAAGGGCTAGAGTTCCAGGTACTGTAGACTACATGAGCAGTGGACGTAGTCATGGTGATGTCACCCGTTGGTTTGTGGACTGATGCTTTGAAGCCTTGAGTTCGCCATCTTGGATTACGGCCGTCACCATGTTGGTTTTTTCGCAACCAATCAACAGAAGTTATCATATTTGGAATGTGGAGGAGTGACGTAGAGACGCCGTATATGTAGCAACCTGTCAATCACTGTGTAGCCCCGCCCTAAAGCATACTCTGCTTTATGGTCTATTTGACTTGTGAGTCTTGCACGGGGGTTTGGGCATTCCAAAAGAAAGAATGATGAATATAATAGACAAGGCAATAGTGTTGCCTGTCAATATTTCAAATAGATGGACGCAACATGACACATGATTTTTTATGGGGCAGACGTGTTACATTATGATTACAAATGTGTTACATTATTGGACATTATGATGTGCAAACAGTGTAGGACCTGCATGACATGCATCAAGAACCAAGCGGACCTCCAGAGTCAAGGCCCTGAAAACAACAACCAAGGACCAAGGCTACAGAAGAAGAAAGAAAGTACACTTCTCTGGGCACTGGCTGAGGCTGCCATTCTCGAAGGCAGGGAACTGGCATAGAAAAACTAAAACCTCTCTCCCCTCCCCCTCCCCACGCTGGCAAGGGCCCCCAGCAAATCTGGCTTTTAATGTCGCAATGTAAATCTCAAACATGGAGGGTTTACCCTTCTTTCTCCCTACACGGCCCCCACTTCTCTTTCTTCTCATGCCAAGCCCATCACGAGTGGGAGAGAGGGGAGACTGGAGAGCATTTTTGCATCACTCCCTCCCAGAGCAGGAGTGGGCGACATCAGTCCCTCTTGGTAACAGAGGGAAGAGAAAGTGGTGTGGGGATAAAGTGAGAGACGCAGGGAGGAGGCATGCGTCTTCTTTTGATGTGTCGTGGTGTTTGATGCCACGTTGATAGGTCCACTACTCAACTGGCAGTGAGCTCCCCACCCTGTTCTCCCACTCATCTCCCTCTTCCCCTCACTGCACCACCCCAACTGCCTCCCTAAAAGTCTATCACGGACTCCCCTCGTCGAACGCTGTCACAAATGAGCTGGGATGAGCGGCAGAGCCGTCTCTTTGCTAGCCCTTAATGAGCTTCGAGGCTCACCCACTCCGAGGCTGGTTTGAAGTTCAGCGTCTAGTGAACAGCAGAGGTGTACGGCACATTCAAACTGAGCCATGCTAGTTACCCAAAGACATCTGTCATGGGTGCAGAGCATGATGGGCATTTAATAAGACTCCAATTAACACTGGAAGCCCTTGCCATTTCACAATGGCGTAGTCATTGCTGTACATGTTCAAAAGTTCCAAGTTGCACAAGCAGGAAAAAGCCACGATGGTGTCTTTGTGTGTCTCCAAGTACAACCTTGCTGAACTGGTGGAGTATATGCCAAACATGGCACCATATACTTTGGAGACAATCCTAATTCTGCTTCATTTCACAGTATGAAGTCAAGAAGGCTCTCATCACCAGCCTCAGTGTGGGCGGGATTCTTAGCTGATTGCCGTAGCGATCCGCGTGGAACCGCAGTGACATCCTCTTCATCAGCAACTAAAACACAGGAACGTCTGCACTGTGAATTGTACAGCATAGCATACCTAGTGTATCTGAGGAGTAGTTTTACAGCTTGACATTTTTGAAAATCTGGATCGAGTGAATTTTTAAAAATGCGGTCACTATTGACGGTAGCTTGGCTGTTTCAAAATGGCAGGTCAGTGCAGGATGTCCCGTGTCGCGCGAGTGAAGATTTCTCGCTGACCCACTAGTGGTCTGCAGCGCTTTAACTCCAGCTCAGCTCGCTTGGACCCTTGTTGAGATGGTATCAAAAATAAGTACCAGGTACTAACCTGATCTTCTGCTCATGGAAAACCAAAACAGAGCAAGTCGAGTTGGCTAAGAGCCATGCTGTACCATGCAGTGGAAATGCAGAATACCTGCCTAACAAAGTCCAAAACCCCCTGTCAAAAAAAGGGTGGGGGGCTGAAAACACTTCAGAGCAGACATTGACGTACACTTTATGTTTACAGTGCTACGGTGCGAAAGTGAGCAAGAGTTTGGTGTTCTTCCTGAAGGTCTCTGTTTACATTCTTCAGACTCAAAAGTGCGACACTGAATGTCTTCCGGGAAAGACTGTCTGATAGTGGCCGCCTCATCCCCAGCTGCACGATTCCTCGTGTCAAGACTACGAAGAGTTAACAGACAGCTGTGGAGAGGTCAGGGATTTCCAGGCATTTCACCGTAGTCAGTGTGGACATTCACAACAGGTGCACACACATTTGGCCCCTAGAAGTGGTCGGAGAGCAAGTCATATCACTGTTTCAAGCATCCTGAATCCTTCATGTCTTGCTGCCCTCAACAGGGATTAAAAATACGCCGTATCTGGTTGGGTATAAAGCCATGATTATTGTGGCGAAAAATATCACCAGTATTCTAACGGTAATGAACGGCCATGAACGCTGATGAAAAGCATGAACAATGTTTCATGCACCCAAATCCCTTCATAATCAGATTCTTACTCATTGCTTGTCATTGTGTGGGAAGCTGTAGGCAGCATCGTAGCCCTTAGTCATGTATAGGACATTATAAAAGAGGCTTTTTTAAAAAGCTCTTACTGAATGTCCTAATGTCGTTGATGAAATTGCTAATAAGGATGCCTTTTGGGCGGAGTGCATGGTTTACTTCATTGTTCCACTCAGCTCCTGCTTTTGATCAGTGTGGTTGTTGAGAAATGGTTTGCTAAAATGCATCCAATAAAAGCTTTGCAGGAAAAATATAAATGTTGTAAAATCAATCCAGCATGGACTGAAATGAAAATGTTGTCTGACATAAGCCTGGTAATATCTATCGGCGGGGCCTGCCAAAGCCTTATGGAATCGTTTTGTGACGGCACGGAGGAACACAGGCCATGCTTGTGTTCTGGTCTGCAGCGGTGGAGCCTCGGACGTGTCTGTTGTTGTGCCAGATCTCTCCAGCCTTTTCTCTCCACAGTTCAGGCTTAAACAAGCGCTCCTGTCGGATCCTGAAGGCCACACGTTCGGATTAATCAAAACAATGTCCCTAATGGATGAAGACGTCAACGTTCTCGTGCTACATTCGTACTTCCCCCCCTGCGTCAACTCACAGGGGGGGAAGTTTTTCTTTATTGGATGCAGAAGTTCTCTGGAAAAGATGGCACAACATCCACCCACTGAAAACACATGTCACGTCTTTTTCAACCTCTGTGTGACCATGAAAAGGTCTGATCACCTTTTTAGCTGTACACATTCACAGCTGCCAAGTCCAATCACAGTTTGGTCCTGGGGCCACTGGGGCCACTAACACCAACACGTTTAACACTAACTGTGACATGACAACCAGACTGTTAGAACAGCGAATACCCTTTTTGTTCTTCAATGCAGCGGTACTGTTTCCTGTGCTGCTCGTGCCGTATCATTACTACAGCAGCAGCACACAATGAGCAGTTATTGTGACAGTGACAACTAGAGGAGAGCAAAAACAGACATGTTGAATTTAATCTGATTACTTTAAAAAAAAACTAAAATGCCCACAGTGTTCATTCACTAAAACTGTATAAAAATAGTTTGAATTTCTTTCGAGAAAATACAACTAAACTGCCCAGACTGTTAGGCAACTGACACTTAAGAAGAGTCAAGAACAGGACGAGGTTGACTAACGACGGTACAATCATAAGAGGACTTTAGAAACAGGACGAATGAACTGGAACTACAGCCAGCTGTTGCAGTCTACATCCACGTCTGTCCAAAATGTCATCACTTCATCATTTTATCCCATTAGACAACTGTGTGGCGTTGTCATAATTAGAATGTGATTTCTTGAGTTATGGCCAATAATCTGCTTTGTGATGTCACAGTGATGGTGGTCAGTTTATCCTTGAGTCCAGCTCTTGTTGGCGTGGAGACATAAAAACAATAGGTGAAAGATGAACACTAGTTTTAACTTGGGGCCGGTGTCGCTGCCGATTGCACCGCCCCATCTGTGACCTCAACACTACAACTACACTTGAGCCCCTTGCTGAGAGTCCCCCCCCCACCCCCCCCCCACCCCACACGGGACGAACAGCATGACTGTCTTTAAACATGTTGAACGTTTTAAATGCACAGACATCAGCATGACAGACACCATGACAGACACCATGACAGACACCATGACAGGCACCATGACAGACACCATGACAGGCACCATGACAGACAACATGACAGGCACCATGACAGACACCATGACAGGCACCATGACAGGCAACATGACAGGCACCATGACAGACACCATGACAGGCACCATGACAGACACCATGACAGGCACCATGACAGGCAACATGACAGACACCATGACAGACACCATGACAGACACCATGACAGACACCATGACAGACACCATGACAGGCACCATGACAGACACCATGACAGGCACCATGACAGGCAACATGACAGACACCATGACAGACACCATGACAGACACCATGACAGGCACCATGACAGACACCATGACAGACACCATGACAGACACCATGACAGACACCATGACAGACACCATGACAGACACCATGACAGACACCATGACAGGCACCATGACAGGCACCATGACAGACACCATGACAGGCACCATGACAGGCAACATGACAGGCACCATGACAGACACCATGACAGGCACCATGACAGACACCATGACAGGCACCATGACAGGCAACATGACAGACACCATGACAGACACCATGACAGACACCATGACAGGCACCATGACAGACACCATGACAGACACCATGACAGACACCATGACAGACACCATGACAGGCACCATGACAGGCACCATGACAGACACCATGACAGGCACCATGACAGGCAACATGACAGGCACCATGACAGACACCATGACAGGCACCATGACAGACACCATGACAGGCACCATGACAGGCAACATGACAGACACCATGACAGACACCATGACAGGCACCATGACAGACACCATGACAGACACCATGACAGACACCATGACAGACACCATGACAGACACCATGACAGACACCATGACAGACACCATGACAGACATGACCTGAAGCAAATCTCAAGTCCCTGCAAACACATCTTTAAACACAGGTGCTCTTAGTGATTCACATACAGTCGACTTCACTGGTATAACTTGTATTTTATTCGACGGCAGTACTTACGCATCGTCTGGTGTTAGCTGCACTGGTTCATTCGTAAACTGCGTGTCAAAGTTTTCCAGGCCGTAGTCATCAGTGATCTGAGGTTTGAAGGGCGGTGTCATCTCTTTCTTCTCCAGCTGAGGGGAACAAACGCATAAAAGTCCTGTTATGTGTAACAACAGGTCTTTCTCAATCGAGAGGAGACCATGTAGAACAGGGGTGTCAAACATACGGCCCGCGGGCCGCATCGTCATTTTATGTGGCCCGCGAATCCGTCAGATAAAAAAATAAATAATAATTATAATAATTTTAAGTTAGACTTGATAATAAAAATATCCCCATAGTCGAAATTATGAGATAGAAAGTCATAATTATGAGATGGAAAGTCGAAGTTATGAGATATTTAAACACACAGTCACAGAAGCAGCTCTTTGGCTGGTTACACCTGAAATGGAAATGTATTGTGAGTACATTGAAGACGACTATAAACGTGGCTTTACAACACATGAAATACTTCATGTGGGATTGTGCAAACGCACCCTTGAAAGGATTTTAAGCATTGAACAAAGTTATTGTAATAACTTGTGTTTGATATTTGTCTATGATATTTTCTTTAATACTTTGATCTTTGATAGAGTAATGTGGGTTTCTTAACCCTAAATTAAAAGGATTTAAGTTATAATAACAGAAATGTGCTTAAATATATGTTTACATTTATATAACTGCATGTACAATATTCTTACACTTGAATAAACAATAATCAAATGCAGAGACAGTTATTTAACAATATGTTAGTGGTAGAAGGACAAAACCCAAAGCACATCATGTGCTCTGAATCAGAACCTTCTACAACTGCAGGCTGTCTGCAGGAACTGCACATCCTCTGCTGATCAGAATAGCACAAAACAGAAGCGTCGCCAATGACCATGTGGATGTGGAGCCTTATTTGGGTGGTTAAACTCCTCCACGAGGTGTCACATTGACAAACCTTTTTAGCGGACATTTCCAAGGACTGAAGTGTAAACTGAAGGAGGTCGTTTGCAACTTCGCTTGGTCAAACTAAAGGTGAGAACGGTTGCTGCTCTACAGCCCAGCACAACCCTCAGCTATGTCTTATTATTATTATTTATAGAGTATTTTGAGATAGTTAATTCAAAGCAACAAAAAAAAACCTTCAAATGTGGTGTGGGACACTGCTTCTTATATAGCATTGTGTTTGTTAGGTTTATTACTTTCTATTTGACAGTAGTGACCCTCTGTATTTATCTTATTGTCAATAAATTCCCTAAAAAGATCAAAACAAACAATGTTAGTTAGTTAATGCTACACCAGTCCTACTTTCCACTCTAGCAGTACATGTAGACATAAAGGTTGAGCATACTTAGCAGAACCTGTTATATTATATATATATTAATATTCATCATTATCAGTCATATTGCAAGCCATTTTCCCTATTCTAAGCTACAGCCCGCTAGCTGCATGATGAGATTATATTCGGTGGATAGCAGCAGCCTGTGGTGTACAAGCTGGTAGAGTTGGAAGTAGGCGTTGCACCCTGCTGCCGCTGATTCAAGGTATAGGACATGGACACTGCCTGGCTCCAACAGCTCTCTGTTTGAGGCACCTTTAGCTAATTATACACTACTTGGCCTCGAGAGTACCGTAATGCTACTACAGACTATAGTTACTACTGTAGATAGTACGCTAGCTAGCAGGGCGTGCTAACTAATCAACAACAATCTCAGTTCATTCCATTCCCACACTTTTGCTCTTGTGGTTTGAAAAAGGCTATAAAAAGACATGAACCCCAAACTCTTCATGTAGCAAGTATCGGTCTAACTACAGACCACGCACACCTTTCAGTACCTTTCTAAGTTGCGCTTGGACCTGGCTGTTCAGGCTAGAGGTTCAGCGATGGGTTGATCTTACTCACGAGTACTGTGTTTGTCTTTATGTGCCACAGAGCTCCATTGTTGTCCAAGAATATAGAAAACACACCAACAAGCCTCACTGTGGCCCTGGGTGAGCTGTTCCTTCATTACCTTGAAAACACAGACACTGTAGTTTATTTTTGACTCAGTCTCACCGACACCGTCCTCCTGCCACAGATACTTCAGCCAACAGCTGGTTTGGAACATAACTAAACCCTTTGTTTCTTTAAATGACACCAAATATTTGTGAGGTTTTTTTAAAGAGTTGTGAACCAATGGGGTTGAAGCTGAGAGCCACAGATAGGAAGTGAGAAAGTAGAAACGAGAGAGACGGGCTCACACGTTGTTGGTTTTGGTGTTTACAAAAAGCTCTGGAAAAATGTGTGATTGTGGGCAATAGAACTAGAATGGACTTTACTGCTCAGGATCTGCTACGCCTCTATTCCAATGAAAACCAATGTTGATGTCAAATGTTTTAATTGACTAATGAAAGGAAACTTGCACATTTGAGATGATTAAACAGTCACTGAATGGTGTGATATATGGAACATCAGGCAGGTTTAAACACTGGCTCTCTTCCATACGGTCAGAGCTGCTGGAGTAAAACACGGACACATGACACAGAGAGCGAGAGAAAAACCAGAGAACAGAGCGGGTTGAGCAGCGGAGTAGTTGTGCCAGAGTGATTTTGTCTGGTTTGTTTCCATGGTTTCACATCGGCCCCTCATCCTGTTAAATTGTGCACAGAGGACAATTTTCTGAGAACACAAAGAAGTCAGACGTCAGGTACACAGGTTTGCTCTCCGTGCTGTTTCCTCGTTCTAAGAATATACACTTTTTTTAAATCGTTAAAAGTAGGTTAGGGGGAGCTTAAAATAGAGATAACTTATTATGGTTTTTGAAGGCTGATCCAGGTGCTGTCTAATAGTTGATCAATTAATGAATCATAGGCTACGTAGTCTGAGCGTTTTTGCACCCGTCTCGAATGTTGTCAGCCGATTGATTGGCGTTATCAGTGGTTCTCACGACCACTCTAATGCTGCAGATGGCCACCCTGCACCTACCCCGTTGTGACAGTGAAACTTAACGTTGTGAATTGAAACAAAACAACTTTTTAGGCAACATAATCAAGGACAATATCATGGTTTGGGTTAGTAAAAAGTATGTTGCGTAATTTGTTAGCGTACGTGGTGTTAGTTAAGTACGTAAAATAAGTCTACCATTGACTTCTGTTTTCACATGGGACCTGAACAGCAGTCTCCTGGGTGAAAGTCCTGTGTTTGTTTGACCCAAGCATCCACTTCACGCATGTATCCATGAACTGGATACTGGACCCCAACATGACACCTATTCATGAGAACGGCAAGATAAGTTCCTAGCTTTGAGGTTACTTCACGGGTGATGCGGCCCACTGAATATGTCGGTCGGTAGGTGTATAAATATGGTATTTTTATACATATTTATATAAAAAACATTTTCAGTAAAAACACACAAACAAGGTAATGTCTTGTTTTGTAAGTCTCACAAAGCACTTTGCAATGAAATGAATAACTTAATTACTCATTTGAATTGCATTGCATTTAAGATGGGATATTATTTGGACAGACATAATGGTGAGAGTGGGTAATATGAATACAAATGAAGTAATAATAAAGTTAAAAAGCTGTCAGGTAAACAAGGCATTCTTCCCTCTTGAGCTGCTAAGTGGCTTCATGTGAAACGTCCCGAGCAGGAAGTGTTTTATTTGAGGGTGAAACAGTGAACTGAAAGCCACTCAAATGAAGTGGTGAATGAATACAGTGTTATTATTCGAGTGTCCGAGTGGTGGCGACGACACGATGCGTCATGCTAAATATATCAAGACAACAGGTAAACATGGAGGAAGTGTCGAGGTTGCACTTACAGCAAATGAAAACAGAGGGTTGTAACTAAAACACAATATGACTGAAGGTACAACACATGAAGCTCTAGCGTGAGTTCAGACAGGAAGACTCTACTCCTGCATGCCCAAGCCCGTAGTTTATTTCTCATACATCTGCCATCACTCCTCATGCAGGCTCACTCATTATTGCCTTGCTGTCATTGTTTGGGGCTGTCAATCATGATATCAGCTGTTTAGATCAGCTGGTCTCTCTCGCCAACAGCACAACGACACAGTGACATGGTTACTCTCTTAAATATCATCGTCTCTTTACCTTCAGTACGTTCATGCTGCTGTTACGCAACCCTCCACCTCCCCATCTCTGCCCAGTCTTTGCAGCCTCATCAGCTTTATCATTCCATCAGCATCATCAGCCTCATCAGCCACCACCACCAGTGTCTGGACTCCACGGGGGGATTCATATTGTTGCCGCTCAGGGCGATCACAACTCGATCACAAATCTCTTCGTCGAGTTCAAGTGCCAAATAATTTCTGTGTAACTCATGAACGCAGCATCTGTCCTAATGCATGTTAACTAATCCTTCACTGGTCTCTCCTGGTTGAACTAACCACGGTTTCTATGATCCATGACCACCATCTACGATTTTCTAACCTTAAAACAGCACGCCACGGATATATCATGGCAATTTAACATAATTCAAAAATAAATCTGTTCCCCCTCAATGCAGCAGAAGCAGAGATATGCCCGTTGTTATCCGACGTGATCTTCTGTTGCTGAGACAACTCAAAGGTCATTTTCACAACTTTCAAACTTCCAGCTATCCAGGTGCCTGATGCCAGACGTACACTAACAACTCACTAACAACAGCTGATGTTTCACACGGCGCTCTCAGCCGCCTCATTTCTCTGGCATTTTAACATTTTATTGAATAACTTTGGTGCAGAGAAGATAACTTAAGATTGTTTACTGTAACAAGCTCCCTAATAACACGCCGACATATTTTGATGTCAATTTACTATATGATATGTTTTCTTCGAACTGAATACAGGCAAATATCCTTAACGCTGCCTTAGAGCTGATGGTTCCATTGTAAATCACCATCGCTTGTTCTGACTTTGAGCAGCGTTCCATTGGACTTTTTGCAAATATTTTGAGTTACGATTTGTCTGGAACGCAGAATTCTTTCTTGTCAAAAACCTGGAGCCTACATTACCCACAATGCAACTCGCCCGCCGACAGTTTGGTCGGAGATTGGGTGAGTGGTGCTCGTAGCAGCTGATGTCTCCTGGAGACTATCCTGCAGCAGAGATGAGCAGCTACAGATTCCATTTTATAACTTGTAGTCTTCAGTGACTTCATCAGACTTCACACAGTTCCCTCTAAGGAAGGAGAGAGCTGACACCGAGAAACACACGTTGATCTGTTGAACTGCTGTTCCCCTTTAAGCAGGTCCTTTTACTTGTTGAAGGTGAAATCAACCTTTAACCATGTAGCGATCAGGGATTCACTGAGGACGCCACCAACATGTGACCTCCTTTGTGGTTGAGGTGTGAATGCTGCTGAGGATCCTATTGAACACTCACGAGTTGCTTTCCAGTCCCACTTCTTGTTTGCCAGTTGTTTGCTGAGTGAGTGTGTTTAGTTGCTACAGCACTCCCGGTCCTCCTGCTGCTTTTTGCAGCAGTTTCTGAGCTTCATTCGTGTTATTGGTTCAAAGTGCTCTGTGGGAACAGCTTCAAACAAACAAACAACACAAAACCACTCACTTTCTCTCTTTATACCTCTTCCTATCACTCCCTCTTCATCAAATTGGCGCACCTTCCCCCAGTCTCTCCCTCTCTTTGCAAATTTTTAGCTTTTTTAAGCTTTTTCAGCACCTACCTACACTCCTCTGTCAGTTTCACCCCCTCACATCCTGTCTCCATCTTCCTCCTCTCCGTTTGTCTGCATCTTACTCATTGTCAATTCTTTCATCTTTTCACATCCCTCTCCTCCTACTTTCCCCAGTCTGTCTGATGTGTTGTTGGGCAGGCTGAAGCTATGTGTGGTGGTAATGACACACCCACACACACACACACACACACACACACACACAGGGAGCACCCCTGAGGCCAGAGGGGGACATGAAAGAGGTAGCGCCATGGCTATACAGGCTATCCATGGGTTCTCAGATCACAGCCCCTGCCAGAGTGTGTGTGTGTGTGTGTGTGTGTGTGTGTGTGTGTGTGTGTGTGTGTGTGTGTGTGTGTGTGTGTGTGTGTGTGTGTGTGTGTGTGTGTGTGTGTGTGTGTGTGTGTGTGTGTGTGTGTGTGTGTGTGTGTGAGTGAGTGAGTGAGTGAGTGAGTGAGTGAGTGAGTGAGTGAGTGAGTGAGTGAGTGAGTGTGTGTGTGTGTGTGTGTGAGAGATATGTGTTCCAGTGGCATCGATGCTTTCAGGACAGGCTTGGACGACGTGACAATCAGGCTGATCAGAGGCAGCCGTTAATGTGACTGCAGACTTCCCGCAGTCAGCACATGTGAGGCTGTGCGTCACACACTCTGTTTTCACTTCATCACACCGACGGGAGCTTTGGCTCTCGTCGTCTGTCCGCAGTGTGGAAGTACGTCTCTATAAGAAGCGGGACAATCGCCTTCACATCTATCTTTCACAATATCTGCACAGATCTGCTGTCAGACTGAACGTTTATGCACACAGCTCGCTTTAATGGACGAAGGGACCTTTGGGAAGAAACCACGCTGCTGTGTGAACAGGCTTGTTGTCATTGTTCTCTTTTGTTAAGCTAAGTGCTGAGATCTAGGAACATGCGACACGTTGACAACAGAGATAGGACAAGAAACACGAGCGGTCGGACAATCAGACAAAACAAGCAGTTCAGCCACAAAACTCCAAACTGTGGAACACCTCAGTGCTGTAGAAAGCCAACACTGTGTGGGCACTTCTACATTCTACTCTCTGCTGTATCGTGACTTCTTCTTGCTCACCTCTCACAAGCTCCCGGTACTCTCCTCTTTCCTGTCCATATCAGGTCATCCGGGTGATTCATAACGACTAGTATGACGTAGTGCAAACAGTGAGACAGGCTCCTAATGGTGGGGGAGGAGAGCTGCATGGGTCAAACAACCAGTGGTCCACGACTTGTTTACATATTGTCATTACTTATCTTTATGAAATTATTTTTTAGCCCAACCGTGATGTTTTTCTCAAACCTAACCAAGTGGTACTGTTGACTAAACTGAACGTTGCATTGTTTAATGTGCTAACAAGAGGTCATGGTCATTTGATGTATTTCTGTGAGATCACATTGGAAACATTTGAGTTCTGCCAACCAGCCAGCGAACACTTTGGCCATCAGCAAGATCCCAAACACCTTGTGACAGTCCTGACTTGCATTGATTAGTTTTAGTCAAACAATAAGTACTGATCGCTGTGAGACATTCGTTTGGTGTGGTGTCTCTAGCCTACATGAATTATGGCTGCTGTAGTTTTTCTAAGTTGTGTACAGCAGTGTCGCAAATTGATAAAATACTACGGCGGCGACTCGTAGCTACGAAGTCGTTGAATTAAACCAATTACGGGGGAAATAAAAGCATCCATCTATGACGTGGGTCTCCAGTGTCCCGTGACCTGGTGAACATCAGACACCTTACTGCAGGGAGGAGGAGCGGGGAGGGAAATATCATTTCTGTCTTATGAGATCGAAGCAAAGCCTTCATGCAAAGTCTGCAGGAAAGAACACGACAATCAAACTTCACCCATTCTCATCTGGCCTGGACCAAAATACTAACTGTGCATAGAAGTATGCTGCCAACCTCTGGCTCTCTGGTGTTCTTATGGAACAGAAAGATAAAGTGAACTATTTATTGGTTCAAAGGTAAGACAAAGATGCACTACAGAGGACGGGTGTCTGGCTTCCTGCCTGAGTGTGATCTCAGTGTGGATGAAAAGGAACTCACAATCGTGAAATCCAGTTGTACCCACTTCCAAATGATACATTTCTCCTCAACGCTCATCAACTTGACAGTTCTCTGGCAGTGAAGAACTGTGGATTTGGCGAGGGCATGAAAGAGGACGGCAGGTAAATGATATTCAAATGTGTCATCTCTTCAGAGAGAAAACCCGGCGCTCCCTCAGGAACCGTCTGATGAATATTAATATGTGGTAACAACAGTAGCGGCGTGCCAGGCCTGCCAGGTCTGGAGACAGGTTTGGAGTTTGAGGGCAGAGAGCGTCGCTCCTCCTCTCACAGCTTTGTCAACTTGTTTTTCCTCTGTGCTACACGGGGGCCTCGTCGCTGGGCTCAGGATTCCGCTCCGCTTTGATATCTTTCCCCAGTTTGCCTTTGGTGTGTACTTCACAGGCTCTGTGCAGCACTCATTAACTCACTCTTGACGATTGTTTTCCCCCTCTTTTATGCCGTATACTACCTACCACCCCAGCTAATTGTCCCATGAGGAAAGCGCCAACAATGAGGATAGAGAAGTGGCCTTAATTCTCCTTTAATTAGCATTCACGCTAATGTCTGATAAAGTAGAATATTAATGCTGCTCTCATAGAGTCATTGTAAACTGGAAGCAAGTGCACTTGCAACAGTGTCGAATTTAGAACATGACGACTAGAAGATTATACAATAACTACATACAATACAACAACTAGCATCACAGCTGCTAATACAGATATTCTTAATGTTGACATTTGCCTATACAATGATAATGACTGAGCCAGAGGCTGTCAGGTCTGCAGAGAGGATCATTGGTTCCAGCCTGCCCTCCATCCTGGACTTGTTCACCTCCAGAGTCAGGAGACGGGCTGGAAAGATCACTGCAGACCATCACACCCTGGACACAAGCTGTTCCACCTCCTCCCCTCTGGTAGGAGCTACAGGGCTCTGTACGCCAAGACCACCAGACACAGGAACAGCTTCTTTCCACTGGCCGTCACTCTGATGAAAAATTAATCAGACAAACTGCACTACTACCTCCTTTCTGCACTAATATCCCGAATCCATTCTTATTGATTCTGAATGGAGCTATATGAAGTCAACATCATCTGTATTTCAACATATTTGATCTGATTTATGTTAATTAGCTCATATTTACTGGCTAACAGAATTGGCCATGTGATGGAACTCCAACAGTACAGTAATGACTTCACATTTAATGTTTCAATTGCAGGAATCGTGATCATGTGGTTATGGATTTCTGCTAGTTTTCATGATATGTTGAATTTGGCCTCACGCCAGAGCGTTGTTGTACTTCATCTCCTTTACTTTTTACCTTTCTGTTAACGGCACAAACTTGTTGTACATTGCTTGATATGCAGTCATTATCATGACTGCATATCCAACCTGTTCTGCGTCATGTATGTAGCAATATAGATGAAATATTACTTAACAGTGAAAAAGTGCAAGCTCAGCAGAGTCCGTGCTGGTGTTTGGGGACAGTGATACATTAAGCAGCTGTTGTGATATAAATAAAGATTTAACAGTTGGACATGAAGTTTCATGCTGAAACTCAACAAAGCGTAGATGACTTTGATGGGAGACTCGCACAAAGACTGAGGCAGCGGTAAGGATTTGAAAGCAACTACTGAATTGTTAAATAGTCAAGCCAAAATATGGCAACAAAGTCTGGGCGATGTCATGATCTTTCACAGTCAAATCTTTCAAGATAACAATGAGATGCAAGTCGCCGTCTTGAGGTGTGCTCCCAAAAAGGCCCGTGTTGGCGGAGATGAGCGGGTTCCTTGATTGGTGGTGTGTTGTTTGATGCCCCGTCGGCCTCCAGCCGCTCCGGACTCGGCCTTGCTTCCCCCCCGTCGCTCTGTCCCTGGTGCTCACAGGTGAGGTTTGCTTGAGTTGTGGCTCTGGTTGCATGTCTGCCTCCTCAGAGGGCAGGTACACAGCGGATGATCAGCTTCATCTGCAGTCCCTGACTCATCGTCTGAAACAAGGCATGTGTGATGTGATGGGAACCAGTTTGAATATTTGCCTCCCATTGATTCTGATTATAAACTATTTTACATCATAAACCATAACCTTCTGGTTTCTTCAGGGATTCTGTCCTCAGAGGAATACTCTTAAAACTGTAAATTGAGCATTATTAAAATGATTATTAGTAAATATATATTATGATAACTGTATACATGTATAAACTAAAGCCCTGGACCCATCGTGAATGTAGTTTCAGATGAAGCGAAACTGAAAACAGCCCTTTTCTTAAATCTATCTGGATGAATGGAGGCCCATTGATACCATCCAGTCACAATGAAGTTCCACTGACCATCACAACCACATCGCCTCACAGTGACCTGCACTTTGTTCATGTCGGTCCCAAGTGTACGTTGCTCAGCCCCGCTGCTGAAACACGACTATGCAGATGTCAAGATCGTTAATATTGTAGAGCTGCTCCT
Organism: Melanostigma gelatinosum; assembly: GCF_949748355.1. Taxonomy (NCBI): domain Eukaryota; kingdom Metazoa; phylum Chordata; class Actinopteri; order Perciformes; family Zoarcidae; genus Melanostigma; species Melanostigma gelatinosum. Next base: position 3,022,933 of record NC_136641.1, on the reverse strand, counting down.
TCTGTCATGTTCGCTTCAGACGAGGTTGTGCATCAGAGCTACGCCATCAATCACGTAACTGCAACCTCACACACACACACACACCTCACTCCTGTGCCTGTTGAAACATCACAGGAGGGTGTTCTCTGTGCTATTTAAGCTCTTGATATAAACAGTAGACAGCTGTACCTTTCTCTCAGCTGATTGGCATTGACTGTGGGCATGCAGTGTTTACTTCCTCTTTGTTGTTACATTAGTTGTGACAAACCCCAGATCAGTTGTCAGCAGCTGTCTGTCAGGAAGCAGCAGGCACCCTGATCCCACCAATGATGAACTATGTGCTAAGTGAGTATGTGTCACCTTCCACCTCAGTTCTGTTTGAACTGAGAGATAATATTCTGGGAGTTGCGACCCCAGTGTTCCCTTCTTTTGCTCTGTGGGTTTGTGAGGGAGTTGTTTGTGTGCAGCTGCTCTGGACTGTCTTGGACCATGGCTGCTAGGGAAGTGTATCACTCAGTAGAAGTTGAAGCCTACACTTGGGTTCCTCTGGCACAAATCAGCCGATGAGTTAGTAAACTTGATGTGTTTTCCACTCGGTTCGGTTTATTTCACAAAGAAATAATTGAGGTCATCGGAAAGTGTTTGGAAAAGGGCAGGCACTTTCACAACATACTTGGAAGGTGATTGGATGAACCATCTGCCAATCAGATTCCTTCTGAAGACAGTGAGGAGAAGAGAGGAAACATCTTTTCTACAGAGAAAGGTCTTCCGTTCTTTGTTCTTCCTTCAGTGAAGAAATGATAGAACTGATGCTTTTGCTGCAGCTACGCTAACCTCTTCAGGAGCCGCCATTGTTTCCGTGTCATCACACACACACAAGCCACGCATAGCTTCTACAGATATGCATGTCATTCTTTCATGACATCCCAAGAATCAAGCCGCTGTGCAAGGTACGAAAACTCAACTCAGTTGAGCAAAAGGTTGATAATGCAATCATATAAAAACATAACAGCAGCAGCACAGGGAAGTTATCTTCTGGAATAATTGCTCGATTTGAGAAAACATATAGAGATCTAAATATTAGTACATATGAACTTCATGAGTAATGTCTATGTTTAGTGGACTGCAGTACTGCACTTTATTTTGTCAAAACGTAGGACATTTTAGTCGTGTGTGTGTGTGTGTGTTACCAGACTGAAAGAATCTGCACCACAGACCAACTAATCATTCAGGAGCTGGATTCACTCAAATACTGCTGACTACGTGGGTTCACATCGACACATTATTATCTACGGGGAGACGTAGATGTGCTGATGATGATGCACTTATTCGTACAGATCTGAAGGTCATACATGTCAGCAAAATAAGCTTCATGAACTCAACTTTCACCACTCAGATTCAAACATTGTAAACAAGTGCAAAGACAGAAGGTTTAGGTGAAATGTAAATTAAGACCAAACAGCAAATGTACGCTGTGGTTACACAACAAGGGGCCTGGCGTATCTTTCTTTCTTTGTTCTTTTCATGTTCGTCCAAGCGGTTTTGTTGCCGATTCTACTTTTCATTCATTATTTTCATTCATTATTTCCCTCCAACGATGGGTGATGTTTGCTAACATTACACACATAACATTGATGGAACTCAGGTCAAAGTCAACTTGTTGAAGAGATATTTTGTTCACAGTATTAATAATTACAAAAACAAATGTCAAATGTGTTTCGGAGCTTACCTGATTTAGTTTGAATGTTTTCTCTATCATGTTTTTTTGCTGACACAGCAAAAGCTTGTTGTTGAAGCAGACCATCTACTACGACCATGTCATCTATATGTCTTGAGAAAGGCTATAAGATAAGATGGACTTCTCCCGGCTCCTTTTGTGAGCATGAAATGTGTTTATTTTGAAAGTGTATATTTAGTTGGAACATGATGTGTACACCCAAAATAAATGCAAAAAAACAACAATTTAAGAACCATATCATGATATTTGTTTCTCTCCTCACTCACTCTGCTCTTACCTGGTCCCAGTCTATGTTGCGGAAAAATGTGTGTGCCTTGATATCTGTGAAGCCCGTCTGGACCTGGCATCCCAGCCGCTCCTTGGGATCCTGTTGGAACACAAACAGGAGACATATTTCATGCAATGTGAGGTTATTCATTAGAACGTAGATGTAGACGGATGCAGACTTGCTGTCAGGTGGATTCTACTTTACGTGGACACGAATACAGTCCAGGGGGACAATGTCGAGATAGCATTTCTCTTAATATACTTTTAGAGGTTATGTAGTTTTAACAGAATGAAGCAACGTGGACAATTCGTAATAATGCTGGCCACACATGTGTATGTGTATGTGTACATGTAGCCCCCTAACTGCTTGGACTGGGCTCTTTTCACCTCAACAATTATGGCGATGCCCTCCAGAGGCACAGTGCATGTGAAAGGCTGCCTGCGGGACCAGAAGCAGCCTCGTGCATCAGAGCTACACCATGACGACACACACGCGAAACCTTGTTGCAAAAAACATGGAACCTGGGGCTGAAATGCATAAACACTTGTGCACATGTACACACAGAATAAATGAGAACGCTCTGTAATCATTCTCAACGGTAGGTTTAATCATGTATGTGTCTTAAAGGGCCACACCAGTGTTTTTACATGTTGTAGCTCATTTACTACAGATCATTTTTGCTGCTGAAACTAACAACATTTTCAGAATTTTGAGTGTTTTTTGTTTCAGGTAATTGTCTTTCATTCGTTTCACTAAGGTATAAAACTTAGTCTTGAAACTTGTTTGATTAAAATGATAACTCTGGTGTTATTCTATACATTTGTTTTTATGGACAAATTTCCTGTGAACCCTAAAACAATGTGTGCGAGTTGTACATTCGTTCATACTGTCTGACTTCACAACCCTCTCTGTGAGGCCACAGGCCCACTGGATCCTACTGAAGTCACATGTCTTTTTCTACCTCACAAATAAACTGTTTCATTTTGTAAAAAGGCTCAGTCATTTCCTCAAACACCTGGTCACTCTAGGTTTTAACAAATGTTACTCCAGCAGGAGGAAATATTGCATTTCTTGGGGACTATTTTCAGCAGCGGATGAATCCACATTTGGTGCTCTAATGAGTATTTGTGGCAGCGGGTTGTCGTATGTGGGTTTGAGTCTAAATGCACTACGGTGTGTGTTGATGGTGATGAAGGAACATGTCATTGCTCATTGATGTGTTTGTAATAGTTTTGAACAATAGCACAGAGAAATAAGACTGCATCATGTAGTGTCTTTATCCAAAGTGCTTTACAGTTTGACCAGCGAAACCAGAAGAATACAAACATCCGAGGGTGAACAAGAAAGTTCATTTACGCGAAGACAACAGAAAAATCTCAATGGAGAGATGATGAGATTTAGGAACTCCTGTCGGTAAGGGCTGACGCAGAAATAGTCAGAACAATTCAAGGAATGGCAAGAGACTCGGTTGTCTATGTGGCCGTGGTGTTTTTGCGCAGCATTGTACACAGACACACAGAGAGAAAGAGAGAGGGGGGGGGTTGACTGGGAGTGGACTGCTCTCACCTTGTTTAGAAAGCCCTTGAGCACGCTGGCAGCTTTCACCGACAGAGACCTTGGGATGCGAATGGGCTTCTCAAGAATAACTGTTGGCAGCAAGAAAAGGACAGCAAGAGAGAAAGAGAGAGAGAGAAAAGGACAAGCGTGAGTAGGGAGGAGGATGACTCATCGTCCAACCTGCCTGTGGGTGACCATGTCTGCTGAGTGGGAGTCAAAGGAAGGGAGATACGGAGGACACGGTTTTGTTCTTTTCTCTCACTTATGATGGGTTAGACAGCCTTGAGACTCCCACAGCTCAACAATGTCATACAAACCATGAACAAAAACAAATCTTTGAAAAATAGTTTATCGAAATAAAAGGATGTAGTGCTGCCTCACACATTAGCGGCTCACACTGAGGTGACCAGAGGAGCTCAAGGATAGGTGATCAGTGTGTGTTCGCGGAGTGATCCCCCCCCCCCTCCAGTAAGAGAAGACAAAAAGCATCAGTATCAATAGATACTAGTGATTTTTAACAACGACAGGCTGCCTCATCTTCTTAGAGGTTGTTTAGGCAGACTGAGGAAGATTTGCAGACAAAACAATGGCTGAAAAAAAGTTGTTAAACTAAGAAGAAGACTTGAAACTAGAGATTGAGACATAAACTCATGTTTACAATGTTTACTGAGGTAATAAATCAAGAGAGAAGTAGAGTCACTTTCTCATAGACTTCTATACAAACTGAGAGGACCCCCCCTGGTGGACACTATAGAGAATGCAGCTTTAACACATGAAGATTTGGCTTCACTTTTCAGACCAAGAGGTTTCTGCTTGGATTGACGTAAATGCATCTAAGCTTGGACTCTTTCTAATGCCATTTGTCTCTTTATGTTGGAAAAAACATACCCTCTATATCAGGGGTTCTTAACCTTTTTGACCTCGGGCCTAACTTTTCAAGTACAAAGTGTCCCGGGGCCCACTCTGACTATATGCATCAAAAGTGTCAGACAACCTGTAGGTCATACAGAATCAGAGCAGTGGGCCTTTGGAGTCAGTAAAAATTTAAGATTTTTGTCCGCATAAAATAAAAAAGTATCTTTCAGTATAAATAACTGCCGGTGGCTGTATCTGTACAGGTAAAGGACAGTATAGGGCTGCAACTACACTATCAGTGAACAACTGCCTCAGATTTGAAGAAGATTGGACAAAGTATGACCATTCTACAGTGTTTCTTCATGAAGAGATCCAGGCGGAGCTCTAAAAGGACATTTGGAGACCCAAATGGACACATGGTAACCAAATGATATTCTGACACACTAAAGGTGTTTCTCCCTTTATATTGTGATTTTATATTATTTTCCTTTTATTATTAGCCTTTGCAAATTGCAAAAACTATGTATATATGGACGAAGACATGGTGTGTGAGTAGCGGACTTGCTGTGCTTAATGGCTGCGACCGAGCGCACAAACGAGAATGAGAACAGCTCAGTTACGCAAACGTTGGTTGACGGCTTATGGAAGAGGAGGATAAGGTTTGTACTATAAGTACTAGCGTTTTCTGAAGGCAGTAGCTCCATGGTAACATCCGCTAGCACGTTGTCGGGTCTGTAATGTGTCTTTTTCCGTCGAAATGCTGCAAGATACGACTTGCAGCGGTTATGGCGACTTTGGACAGTGTGTGTGTGGGCTCCTTTTGTGGAGAAACCATAAGAAATGAAAGAAAATCGATGATTTCTTTGCAAAGATGAGGATTTTGGGCATGCTGGGATACCAAACACGGACATGTTTTGTGACGTATTTGCGCAAACAAGCCGTAGGAACGGAAGGGGAGGGGATCGAGGATGCCGGTGTTGAACAGGCAAAACCCTTGTTAAATAAATGAGATGATACAATGTGATGATCACAAAGACATTTATTATCATGTGTATGGAAACCTGCATACACAACAAGAAGCCCAACAGACTTTCCCACGAGCGTTGGATGTTTCGTCGCTACGTGTCACTTTATTTTTGAAGGCTTCAGTGCTTCGTTTGATAGCATTAGCTCACATTCCACACACTGAGCCCTCGGCTCTGCCTCGTTGCCTCCGTTCACAAAGCCGTACTTAAGAAAGTCAGGGTTGTACTTGCACACACATTTAGACTTTTGGGGGTTTGGCACCACTGTCGTCTTCATTTTTTCTTTTTAATAACTTATCCATAACTTTCGCTACAGGCTAGCGGCTAGCTGAGTGTCTTCTTCTGCTTATTGCAGCTTGTTAAACAACTGACTGACGCATTACCGCCACCAGGTGGTGGGAAGCTATATTGTAACTGAGCGTCTCATGGATAACAGGAATATCTCTGGTGTCTTCAATTGATAACCTATGCGGTCCCGCGGCCCACAGGTGCAAAACTGAAAGTTTTTCGCGGCCCTCTAGGTGGCGCTCGCGGCCCAATCATGGGCCGCGGCCCTATGGTTAAGAATCACAGCTCTATATCACCTCATACTACGATATAACAGGGAAATTACATCCAAAGCCGTAATGGTGATTTAAAACGAAAATGCCCTTTTGAAAACACCTCGAAGCTTCCACCTATTGTGTACGGCCCCAGAACTGTCTTATAATGAATTATTATAGTTTACTGATTAGGGAAGACTCCCTGTTTACTGTTTGTCGCTGTCCATTAATGGGGGTTGCTGAATGCTAATGCATGGAGCTACCAGCCTCAAAACGCCACTATTTAGCAGGAGAGGGCCCGCAAACTTTGAAGTACCCTACGGCCACATTTAGGAAGAGGAGACACTGAGCACACCTAGCGGGTGTAAGGTCGGGCACAAGAGCTTTGTTTTCGGTCAAACATCTGGTTCCAAGATAAAGAAGGATCATTAGACTGTTTTTTTCCAAATATATTTCAGTTATTCAAATTGTACATGTTCTAAAATGAATACCACCTTGTCCCATGTTTGCCAGCTGTCTGTCTGTCTGTCTGTCTAAAGATGTGGGGCTGGCATGTGCAGCACTGATAGCCAAAGCAGAGTCTGGCACAGGGTCTAGCTAGGTGCCATATGGCTGGGTGGCATCCTATAGTGAAAAGGTTGGTTTCCGTTGGGAGGAATTCATGGAGGAACCTGCTGCTCTACCAGTAAGACCACCACGAGGATGGTACTGGTGGCAGATGCTAGCCACGGTGCCATGCTATGCTCCCGACAGTCACAGCAGAGACATAATGCGTCACACAAGGCTGCTGTAGTACGGAGGAATTTCTGTTATAGAGGAGTGTGTGGGTGGCTGTGTGAGAGCGGGAGGAGGTGAAGGAGTGCTATGTAAGGGTACCATATGGCTCGAGGAACACAAATGCAAATATGACAGATATTAGAGAGGTTCCTCTACCCTGAGGGTGAGATCACACCGAGAAGGGTGTTATGGGTAAGAGGTGTGCTGATGAATGAGCACACCTCCTGAATCCCATCAATGCTTTAGTGTGGACCGTCAGTCTGGAGGCAGCTCGAAACATGTGAAAAATCACAAAAGATCATACTCACAATCTGTACAAGTATTCAAAGAAAGTTCAGCAAATGACCCTCATTCATGTTGTGTGCAGCCTGGAGAATACAGCGTGTTCCAGCCTGAGGGCCATGTGCATGGATGTGCATTTGGAAACATTCGAGTGACTCAACGCGCTTCTTTGTGTCGATCAATGGAGATTTTTACATCTGCAGAATTGTAATTTCCTTAACATTCGTCGGCTGTTGCGCACACAGACACTAAGCACACAGATGAATGTAATAGAAGTGCTGCTTTGCTTGATGTCATTGACACATTTTCTTTGCACAGAGCAAGGACTGAGAGCTAACCAGATGCACATCATAATATTATGAGGAAGGACTTGCAACTCTATAAAGTTATTACGGAAAGAATCCTTCATTCTGACACCAGGTAAGAGTACTCCATTTACATTTACAGTCCTCGACCAGGCTGGATGATGCACTGAGCTACAATGATGAGAACACGGAATGGAGCTTCAACACATCTTCTGTAGAAACACAAAGGGGATGCCGCTTAATGCTACATCCCTCTACATTACAGTCTATGCTGCACATTAACCCAAATGTAAGCACGAGTCCAGACTCTGTTGGTGAGACGGCTCATTTTGTTACGCCAGGCTTTCCAAGTAGAAGTGAATGCTGGCCGTCACATTTCTACATCAGTCTCCTTATACCATTAAAATCACAAATATGAAACAATGTTTCATATTTGTTTCCCCCGGCCGTATCAGGCTTTCACACCTAAATATGCCGTGTTTTTACTCAAATGCCAAGAGATTTCACAGACTTGAATAAAACAAGAGTGGCAAAATAAAACCAATGAACATTTGAGAGAAATAAACTTCGCCCTGTTTGTGAGATCCCTCCATCTTAATGCAGCATGCCAGAACCATCTAAGCCTCGATGTATACATGTAAACCTTCACAGCCCAGAGCTGATTGTTCTTCCGTTACATTATTCCTCACAATATCAGTTATGCGTCACAAATGGCTAAATTAACATATTTTTGTTTAAATGGCGGCGAGCAGCCTTCCACGTGCTCTTCATTTTCAGATCTGATTCCCCACTATTCCCCTATACTCCTAACCCTTAAAGCTGAGAGGATGGGTACATGCCTGCTGATGAAACGGGCACTGATATTCTTTACTATGGGTGGAGGATAAACAAGACTCGGTGGAAGAAACCATGTGGCTGGACTGTGTGTGATCGGGGTGCTACAGGGATAGTCAGCGGTGTCTGGGTATTAAATGTTCACCTGCAGTTTTCTGGAGCATATCATTAATTCAACAATATAATCATGCTACATTCAATAATGTCTTGTTCAGCACTTCTTCTCCAATTTCTTCTTTACTCTAGGTTTTTTGGACTTCATCTTTATCTTCTTTGCTCGGCTGCTGAAATGTTCCCGTGGGACTAGTTCAGTATCTTTCTCTCTCTCTCCGATCGCCAAGCGTCCTCACGACAGATATGCCTCTGGGGTCAAGGAGCTATGCTTCTAGTGTTCTGGTGTATCCAGCAGGTACTTCCTTTACCTTGAGCTGCTCGTTGTCTACAGTTTGATTAAATGTGAGATGAGAGACCAGTATGACTGGATTCTTTCCACAAGTAGCCAGTTAATACTATCTTGACAACTGAAGTCACTGAAAACTTCCAATATTTACATTTACAATGAAACAATGATGAATGCGTTTACTGTTTCTTGTTAAATACCGATGCTTGGGGCCCTACACTTCAAACTATGTCGCTCTGACTTCCCCTCCAGCGTTCGTTTTGGACGCGTCAGAGACGATGTGACAAGTTGTCGCTCGTGTTTTCATAAAGTCTTTCAAAATAAACTTCTGTGTTCAATGTATAGTTTGCCCTCATCACATACATAGTCTCTTTTCAAAAAACAATTGTGATAGTAAAACTCTTAACAACATGAACAGCAGTCTCCTGGGTAAGACTCCTGTGTTTGCTTGACACCACTATCACCAACATTTTCCCTGAATGAAACTATTGGCCAGATTGCACTCTAGTATTAGACATTTTCCATTTCCTTTAGGCAGATGTCAACACAATTTAAAAAAAACATTCATGCTACCCAAAAGAATAAACCCTTTAAATATGAGCCCAGACATTATTTGAAAATGTATGATAGCTTCTTGAGATGTATATTTGTCTGGGTATTGTTGCTTTGACAAGGCGGAATAATGCCTCAAAACTAAAAAAAGAAAACAAATAAATCAGTTAAAACAGACAAAAAATCTCAACATGTGCAAATATTTCCTAAAAAGTCTAGCAAAGTGACAAGTGGTCTTTCCCAGTTGAACGCCCTTTCCCCTGAAGCTTTGTTCCTACTATGGTCATGACCCGCCCCATGCTGCCTCTGATTGGCTTGTCCTTGTTGCCTTCCTTGGCTGGGTTGGTTAGGTTGAGAGTGGTTGGGGTTAGGGTAGGAATATCAGGGTAATCAGAGGCAGAGTAGGAAGAGAACTATGCCTTCCTGGACAGCAGTGCCATGGTACCTCCTCTTGCAGTGTGTATCTAACGGGTATGAACCCTGGGTATTGTTATTCCTCTGCCTCACCTTGAAAGAGGTACTCCTCTGTGTTCATGTCGGGATTGTCGGTGATAATGTCGAATGGGGACCGCCCAGCCATCATCTCAAACATCAGCACGCCCAGAGCCCACCAGTCCACACTGAAGCCTGGGACGGCACACAACAATAACACATGTGGCATGAAAAGACTCACTTACCAGACATTTATCAGTATTAATCACAAACTGAGGCTGGTTTGGTACCGAGTAAAAACGTGTTCTATGTACATGCACTGCCACGGAAGCCAGGCTCAGACTGCAGGAGCTTTAAAATGCTAACCAGTGTAGAAATTGTTTTGCATCACACATTTGGGAGAATGCTCACAGATGCTCTTCTATTTAATCTTAAACACGTACACAGTATAAGACCTGAAAATAATGGTGCATCACACACTGCAGGATTTTATTAATATTATCGTGCAACGCACCACCTCACGTGATCTCTCTCACGTGATCTCTCTCACGTGGTTTCATTAGGGAGCAGATGTGAAGACTGAAAATTCTGTGTAGCAATGCTTTGTAGTTAGAAAAATCAAAAGCAGAAGTCTAAATGAGTCGGGATGAGAAATGGCTGGTCAGCTTTAATACCCATCAACGTTGGAATGCTAAAAGACGTTAGCCTTAAGGGCTAGAATGTTTACGTTTTGTCCACTTGGAAACATCATCAGCTGCTCCGGCTTGTCTTTCTCATTGGCTATCGTGGTCCCACTCGAATCAGGTACCGATGCAATCATCAGACTTTATCTCCTAAATATCACACGTTTGAAACCTTTCACATTACCAGATAAGATGGGCCTAACATCGGGACCGACCAAGATGCTGGACTGGATGTCCCCCCCCCCCGATTGTCGGGAGGGGTATCTGGGATGAACCCCCCCTGAACTCCTTTAGTCTGAGCCCGGTTTTAGGCCACAAAAGTTGCCCAATGCAGTTTAGGTGGTGTAGTGCATGATTTACATCCATCCTTCATTACCTTTTCATTAAAATTTAAGGATTCACCATCAGAAGTTTAGAAACAAAAATACGAGTTGTTGGGATCAGCGTTTGGACATGAATTGATCCGACCCACTGGGACTCCTGTACTCACCGTAGTCCTCTCCTCTGAGAATCTCGGGTGCAATGTAGTTGGGTGTTCCACAGAAGGTACTAGTGGTGTCACCTGGTCTAATCCCCTCCTGCAGGGGGTGGAGGGGGAAGAAGACATGGTTCCAGTGATATAAGACAAAAGAATATGATGGACAAGAACCAGAAGAGTGGACAGAAAAGCAGAGCCAGAGGCCCCGTCAGTACTTCCAGTCAATACAGACATTGCATTCTTGATAACCCCTACGCCAGCCGTCCACACAGCCGACTGAAGGAACATCAATCGGTGTCTTACCTTGCACATGCCGTAGTCTGTGAGCTTGATGTGTCCCTCGTGGTCCAAGAGAACGTTGTCCAGCTTCAGGTCTCGGTAAATTATGCCCTTTTCATGCAGGAAGTTCAGAGCGATACAGATTTCAGCAGCATAAAATCTGTGAAGGAGAAGAGAAAAATGCAGGGAATGAAGAGCTGTCCACTGGTGCCACCAGCAGGCCAAAGAATTACACCAGAAAGCGACACGTCGCCATTGATGGTGCACATGTTGTGTTGGTGTCATATGACCATCACACTCACAGGGGTCATTAATTCTGCCACAGACATAAACAGGGATTGAACTGTAAAACAAGTTTTAAAATCAACTTGATATTGTTATGTTCTAATTTCCTGCTGTTCTCCAGTAGTGCTGTGACCGTGGTAAGAAGGAAAGGGGGCTTTGCAGTCTCTTGTAGCGCTCCAGGTGAACAATGGCTTGCAATTGCAGTTCTATACGCTTGTGTTCTGCACAGTATTTATGTAACAGTGACCTGTCTGAACGCCAATTCATCTAAAGCCATTAGGCCAGCAATGTTACAGATTCCATGTTTGGAACTGGCTCATTGAGAAGATTGCCATAGTTGCTGAGCACATGCTCCCAGAGGATGAACCCTTTCCATTCTGACCTCTCTGAGCTTTCCTCTAGAGCAGGGGTGCCCACACTTTTTCGGCTTGCGAGCTACTTTTAAAATGACGAAGTCAAAATGATCTACCTACATTAAAAATGCTGAATATCTATTTATATATATATATATATATATATATATATAGGCAAGGCAAGTTTATTTGTATAGCACATTTCAACAAGGTAATTCAAAGTGCTTCACATAAAACCATTAAAAGCATCAAAACATAAGGTGAAAAAGGAGATTTTAAAACAATTAAGAACATTCATTGCATTAAACATTTTTTTTTTAAACAGTGTAAGAAATAAAATACAGTAGTAAAATGCAGAAATGCAGGAAATTGATTAATATATGAATTGAATGTGGTTCAATTAAAGGCAGCAGCAAACAGAAAAGTCTTCAATCTTGATTTAAATGAGCTGAGGGTCTCAGCAGACCTGCAGCTTTCTGGACTTTGTTCCAGATATGTGGAGCAGAAAAACTGAACGCTGCTTCTCCATGTTTAGTTCTGACTCTGGGAACAGAAAGTAGACCGGTCCCAGACGACCTGAGGGGTCGGGATGGTTCATAAGGTAGCAGCAGATCAGAGATGTATTTTGGCCCTAAACCATTCAGTGCTTTGTAAACCAACAGCAGGATTTTAAAGTCAATTATTTGTATGACATACTGAGTATACTTTATATTTACAATATATGTTGGCATACCTTGCATAACTGCATGAACCCTTATGGCACAATACAATTCTGTACATTTTTGGTCATGACCTTACTCTGATGACTTGCACTGAATGGGATTGGCCAGAGTTGCATATTCGGACAGTAGCTGCTGGTGTCCGCCTCAAGCAGACTTCAGATGCTCATCAGTCATGGTGGAACGGTGTTTGGTCTTAATGTTCTTCATGTGGGAAAAGGCTGACTCACATAAATGAGTAGAGCTGAATAATGCAGACAAGAAGGTATCACATGTCCTCATGTTTGGGTAATTTTCCTCTCTGAGGAAACTGTCCATGAGCCCTGGACTTCAGCTGAATGTCAGCTTGCAGTGTCAGAATCTCATCCTCCACTCCAGACGAGTTCAGGTGAAACAGCGTTGACATTTTTGATGCGAGTGAATCAACCTCAATATCTTCCCCAAATGTGCAGCACATAAGTGTAGCAACTGGCTCGAGTAAAGCAAAGTCTGGAAAGCGTTTGTCAAACTCTGACAGACACTTGTCAACCTGCTCTGTGTAGCGCGCGCTGTCGAGTTACGCACACGCCTTCCGCTGAGTCGCCAGTTCTGACGCCAGGTTTTGGAAGTTTCCCAAATCATGGCGCTGCAGCTTTAGATTCTTTAGTAGAAATAAATTGGAAGGCTAACTAATTAGCTCGCCGGAGTTTTGCGGTTGACCGCGCATACGTGGTGACCCATGTGTTAGAAAATCAAGTGGCAAATGCCATGAGGAAATCAAATTTTTTTTGAATGGCATGCGATCTACCCGCACTACCTCCGCGATCGACCGGTCGATCGCGATCGACGTATTGGGCAACCCTGCTCTAGAGCCACGGTGGAAGAAACAAAACACCGGCACACACAGATAAACGTGTTTCAGCTAGAAGCTGTCATCAGCGATGTTACTGTGAAACTGACAATGGCTACTAGCTGAATTGTGTTCAGTTCTGCCTGGAGTATTATTCATTCAAAAGCAAAACGCAGCAAGCGTATACATTCAGTATTCCTTCAGTAGCTAGTAGGGGTGCAACGGATCACAAAACTCACGGTTAAGATCGGATCACGGTTTTTGAGTTACGGTTCGGATAATTTTTCGGATCAGCAAAGAAAAGGGGGGGTGGACAAGTATAACTTTGCTTTCCATTTATTAATTAAAATAACTTCAAGGACACCTAAAGCAAATAACGTTGGGCTATAGTCTGACATGAAAACCACAAGATGTAGGATATTGATTTTCAGAAAGATGAGAATATCTCCATTGTGTGGGGTAAGGGTAGTGCTAGATGTGTGTCTGTGTGGCTCTCACAGAGGGGGCGTGTCTGCAGCACCGGACTTTAAATCTCAAGTCCACCGTGATGAGCTGTCAGTCTTTTCCTTTTCATAGAGGCCTGGAACGATCTTCATACTCAAGGATTTCGTAGCGTGGCTCAAGCACTTTAACCAGATTTTGAAATCCTTTGTTTCCACACACTATGGCCTCATGTCTGCAGCAATAAAGACCCCAACAGATGTAATAGTTTTAGCCCGGTCTGATTCTGCCACAAACGGTTTCTGAAATGCCACAATGATAAGTTGTTGTTGTGCCTTGGCCCCCGTCGCTGACAGACGGGATGGTGGCTCTTCATTTTGCCGTTGTCGTGTGTCTTTCTCTTTAAATAACGCCTATATACCGTAACGCTTTGTCCACCACCCTCATCCGTCATTACACGTTACAGGGAAGACAAAATGTTCCCAAACTTGCGACTTAAATGACGCCGGGGGATTCTCAGGTTCCTCCGCTCGCCATGACTTCACCGTTAAATGCTTCTAACACCGTTCACGTGAACACACTACTGCTTTATATCTGTTCACTGACGCTCTGCATTGATATTTGGGGACTTGTTACTTGAAGAGGAACAGCAGCAGTAAAACTTTATTACACGTTTTGATGAACAAACTGTAAATAAATAAATACTCAATTAATCGGCGGTTCACAAGTGTGCCGAACCGTGGGGGGTGATCCGAGCCGAGCCCCCCCCTTAATAATAATAAAAAATAAGCAACAGAGCCTTTTAAGCCTTCATAGCCGCATAAGAATCGGACCAATGAGAGAACAGTTTGCTCGCGCGTGGCATTTGTTTACAAGATTGCAGTGTGAACACAAACCGAACAAAGGAGCAACTGCAACAAAGCAAACGAACTGAAGGTGTGAAAACGCCCTGAAACACTGCAACAAAGTTTCAATAACTTTCAGTTACACAAGGCGTCACTTTTAAAGACCAATACGGATGCGAGCACACACGCACAGGCTCAGAGGCAGATTATCACATTTAATTTACAATTAATGAGCGACTAATGAAGCCAGGATGTCTTCGGACAAAGCATCGATGCAGCGACACAGTGTTGTTGGACACCGGGATCATGTCCAACTTTTTTGCTTCTTTCCCCCCAATCATACATTCCACCATCTCTCTGGCAGCTGGCAAGCTCACGTCTTCGGCGATTGTGTGCGGTAGCCCCTTTCTCGCTATTCTGTAACCAGATATGAAGCCCGTAGTGCGTCATTTATAGACCAACACATGAATGAGACTCCAGTTGTTTTGGGCTGTTTTGTAACTCCTCCAATTTGGATATAAACAATGTAAGGGGCTTTTGACTTGCACTGGCATGCTTGGTGTTCAGGTGGCGACGTAAATAAGAGCTTCAGACTGTTAGCCAGAACCTCACTGCACACCACGCACTGTGGCTTTGGGGAATCGGCGTTGCCAATCCAAGTGAAGCCCAGACACACATACTTTTCATCATATTTCCTCTTTTTTTCCCAGTCTGATGCTCACTCTCGTTTCCTCTTTTTTCACCTTGACTCCGCGATGGGCCGATGTGCTCCCGATGTGTCTGTGCTATCCCTTCCTCCTTTTCGGTCTCCTCCGTCTCATCTTCCTCTGACTCTGACTCGATTTCTTCTCCCGGTCTCTCCCCAACGCACCTCTCCGTTCCCCTCGCCTCAGATTCCTCTCTCTCTCTCTCTGTCCCTCTCCTCTTTTACGACTGATAGCTTCAGATGTCCCACCTGACAGTTTTTCAATTAATATTACATTTTTTTTTAATATTTAATATTATTACACCATCAGACCGCCATTACACTTTTCCTCTCGCGCACCCCCTAGAGGCAGCTTGCGCACCCCACTTTGGGAATCCCTGCGTTACACCACTAGGAGCTAGCATAGCATTGAAGTGGTTACGCTCGTTCATGATGTGCCAACATACTCTGCTAATGTTAGCTCCACAGATTTCTACCATACACTTTAAATAAGAAATGGACATAGTCACCAAGACATCAAGCATTGGTTTGTGGACTGCTGTTTTGAAGGCTCGAGTTCGGCAATTTGTTTTTCAGGAGACCAAAAAGGCTTCATTTAACTTTCATGAACGGAAAACACACTGAACGGGTGAAAGTTGTAAAACGACAACTCCCAGACCGTGGTATCTACAATTATGCCCTAAAGCATACCCTGCTTTATGGTCTGTTTGCCTCTAAATCAGGGGTGTCCAAACTTTTTTCACTGAGGGCCACATACAGAAAAATATACCAAGGGCTGGGCCACTCAGGTCCGATCGCCTCACCCCTAGTGTGTTAAAGTGAGCAAAATCAATCAAATTTGGTTCTCAATGTGCTTTTGTTCAGATTTAACAGAGATGTTTGCTCACGTATGTTGAGCCGAACAGACTCATTATTCAAATAGAAGGAGTTGAGAACAGCTCGATGTCTCTCTCAATGAGAGAAACATATTGAAAGCCATGGCAGCTGGTGGAACATGTTCTAGGTAGGGCTGTGCCACATCCAATCAATTTCAGCAAACATCCCAGTATGATTTAATGCTAAATAAATGAAGGTATCAAACACGTATTGCTACTTTGCAGTTAAATATTTAACATTTATTCCAACATGAAAAAAAGCAGAAAATAACACTTTGACAAACACGTCAGGACATCTTATTTACAGCTAGTAGCTTCATGTACTGCTTCCCTTTCCTGCTAGTCTGCTGTCTGATTGTGAGGTCAGGCTGATCTGATATCAGCTCTGCAGTTTCTCCTCAAAGTTCTCCTCTCAAACGGGTCTTGGAGGAGTAGTGCTCGCGCTGGAGCTCGCGCCCGCCTGTAGAGACTCATCCGGACGGGAACGCGCAGCTTGGGGCAGAATCGATTCTGCTCCAAGCTGAATCTATTTGAGGGCGCTGATTGGCTAAATTGTATGTCACACATTTATATCTTTAATCAGCAATTGGCTGAACTGCTTCACTGCTCTTTTGGGCAGTTTCTCCAGCGCTGCTGAGACGTGCACACGCAGAGAGGACATGCAGGAAAAGCATATATTTACCGCAGATATCATATTTTACACATATTACTGGGTGATTCCATATTTCAAAAACACGAATATTGACAATTTGTATAGTTTATTATTATTATTATTCATTTTATTTTATTTGTTGTGGCTCAAGGTGGGGCGGCACCCTATCGCCCTCTATTGACCAGCCGCCACGTAAGCACTGACTGAGCTCTGTCATGAGAGACGTTATCACGGACACGTATTTCCCCCTTTCAGCAGAAAGGTTGGCCTTTGGAAAAGCACATTTGACTTCGGACTGCGTGGGGAAGTGCGCAACATTGAAGTTGCGTAGAGTGCCCTCGTGCTCGAATTATGTTGACAGTTTTCACAACCGTGTTCATCACATCGCTGGGCTGGACTGTCTGAGCACAGAGGGCTTGTTGGTGGGTGATACGCTGCATTTTAATAGCCTCACCTCCGCTCGCCGTTCATAGCTGGAGCCCTATCTGTTATAACTCCACACAGCTTGTCCCATCTTGTCAATTGCATCTGACACAGCTTCAAACATGTCCTTACCTGTTGTTGTGCTCTTTAGACTCCTAAAATCAAGCAGCTCCGAATGCAGAAATGATCGCAACTCCCCGCAAACAAATGAACAGCTGTGCGGTGTCTGTGGCATCTGTGCTCTCATCATATGCAATGGAGTAAAAAGCAAAAGCACGAGCTTTATCTGACACTTGATGGTTTAGGTTAGCTGGCAAGTCTTCGATTCGCTGCATAACTGTGTTTCTGGACACGCTAACGTCGTTGAATTCCTGCATTTTTTTCCGGGCACTTGCGACTTTAGTGAGGCACTGTTTTATGAAGTCACCATCTGAGAAAGGTTTCCCGTGGCGGGCAATGAGTTGAGCTACCTCGTGGCTGCTATTGTGACTTTTTCTTGTGTTTTGTTTGCACGGAAAAAAACACTCTTATTGAGCTAACTGCCATTTAACTTTCTGTTCTCGCTCGGCACCAGTGTAGGACGTGTCATCATCCGGGGCTAAACGTTTCTTTGATTGCTCTTATTTTGTGGAGAAGCTGCCTTGTTCAACACAGTATCTCCACCTAGTGGTGAAACTAAGAAGTACAATACAGTCAAGCGCAAGTTTCAAGTGTTCCATATTACATTATATTTTTAGAAGTTGCTGTGGGCCAATTAAAAATGGACCGCGGGCCGTACTTGGCCCGCGGGCCGTAGTTTGTACACCCCTGCTCTAAATGGAGCATAATGTACTAAATGAACATCATGCTGTATTGAAGAAGACTTGAAACTGGAGATTGAGACCATAAACTCATATTTACAATGTTTACAGAGGTAATAAATCAAGAGTCATTTTCTCATAGACTTCTATACAACCAGACTTTTTACAAATAAAGGAGAAAGAATGCCAGTTTAAGGCACTTCAGCATTGGCTTCGCTTTTAAGAACCGGAGGTTGCCGCCTTGTTTTTACGTAGAAACGTGACGTTTTAGAAATGCATATCTCCTTCCAACAAGTATCACTATTACACAACATTTAACCAGGACGAACTCCAAACCAGAAAATATGAAAGGACTGCATGACAGTCTATGGAGCAGAGACGGATAGCAGTCTTGCTCACAGCTGGCTAATGCTATGCTATGATTGGACAGTCTGCGCTCAAGGGGCGGGGCTTAGCAAAGGTTACTTAAGAAAATGTAAATCTTTGTACATACGTACTTGGCGTAGAAATGTTAACGATCTAAGGAAGTTTGTTGCCTAAACGCCGTGTGCTCCAGTATGCTTTAGACCAGGGGTGTCAAACTCATTTTCACTCTGGGGCCACATCAGCATCACGGTCGCCCTCAAAGGGCCGGTTGTAAATGTAAGACGGTGTAAATGTAACTACGGTACTCCTAACATAGTTAGTTTAGTTTCCCGGGATATCTGTGACTTCCACAACACGTACTTCCAGTTGTGTGATTTCTCCTCCGCCATTGTTTCCTGTTGCTGCTGCAAAATGCATTCTGGGATATTTGGCTGTCCCAAGTACAGACAAGTCACCTCCGATGCATCCCGGGTAAAATGGGCAGAGCGAGCCACATCCGGGCATTAGGGCCGTGCTTGGCTCGATGTGAACTTTGAATTGGAACAGTACTTGGGCTGAGACTGATGACGTTTCAGTACAGAGAAGTACGCATGTTGAGAAACTTGTTGGAAATCCTCTTTATGGGCTGTTGCATCTCCTGTCCACCTGTTGTGATAGTTTTAATGTCGGCACACAGACAACATGCCATCTCATCACTTCGACTTTCTATCTCATAATTTCGACCATGGGGATATTTTTATTTTCACATCTAACTTTAAATTTTTGTAAAAAAAAAAAAAAAAAAATTATTATTTTTTTTTTTTTGCTGGCGGATTCGTGGGCCACATAAAATGACGTGGTGGGCCGGGTCCGGCCCGCGGGCCGTATGTTTGACACCCCTGCTTTAGACCGAATGGTTATTGGTTATTGAGCTACAAAGGGCTTTCATAAGTACATCTATGATCAATCTGGTTATGGTGAACATTGATATATTTAAAGAACACATTACTCTTAAAAGCCTCTAGTTTTCAACCTTAATTGGATGTACTTGGTGTGCGTCAGTGAGTCAGTAGCATTTCCTCTCCATGTGTAGGTAGTGTGCATTCTGTCTCCAGGAGATAAGCCTCCATTAACAGTGACGAGCCTCTCGCTGTCTGCCTGCTGGAAACCCATGAATGTCAAACACTGAGGGAAAGACTGCAGCGGAGGGATGTTTGACAGAGAACACACAAATCCCACATCGCTCCCCCACGTTTTTCACTGTGACAGCCTCCATTGTACACCGTTGTTTGACTGCTGGCATCAGACTGATAGGATCTGCGTCCTATCAGCAGCACCATCCACCGCCCACCGGCCCGCCTCTCCCACAGTGTGGGGGAAATGTGGCAGAGCTCTCTCTAAGAGCGCTGCTCATGAATATGTACAATCATTATGAGTGATTAACATGCTGCTTTGAATATGTACAGCCACTGTCTCCAGAATACAGATTGCAGGGGCCGATAGGGGCCCAACGGTGCCTCTCTAAATTACTCAGCCTTTGATCCAGCATTGATCAGAGCCGCAGTTGGCACTGCAAGTACAGAGGCACAATGAATTATGGGTGCTCATTATGTTTCTCAGAGGGGGAAAAATACGTGTTAAGTTGAATTTTGGCAGCTAAAGCATCCCATTCAGCATACGTTTGTAAGGAGTCCTTGGAAGAAATATGGTAGGAACATTTTAGACTGGGTGCAAACAAGGTGCATATGAAAGCATCTTCCACCATCTTCCACTCAATCTAGCAGTCCGACACGGCAAAAAGCCAGATTCTTTCATGAAACGGATGGTTTATGATAGGCAAAAAAGAAAGACACTGCACACACCCCATTACATTGCTGTACGAGTTATGATCGTGACAAACGTTTCATTTTTCCATGTGGAAGTAACTATACATGTGTTTACCTTGCATGCTCTTCAGGGAGCTTCCTTTGTCGTTGCATATGAAACATCAAGTCCCCGCCTTTCACATATTCAATCACCAGAAATAACCTGCAAACCAGAGAGTGATGAGAAAATCCATCAGAACACCATTGATGCTGTTTAGGACTGGATTGTTTTAACAAACAATGTGAAGAACAAAGAGATGTATCAGATATAGAAAAGATGAAGGCATATATTTTACTTCTAAATTATTTCCAACAGATATGTTGAATGTTGACTCTGCTAATCGTTCATGTTTTCTTTTTAATTTTCCGAACAAATCCACTGAAGAGACCAAACCCAAGTATGAGTTCACCCACTAACAGGTAGTGTTGTTGTGGTCTGATATACAGTAGCTTATGCCTCGATGATATATGCAAATGATATCGGAAAATGTATTAATGTATTAGAAATGCCTCTTATACAGCCTGAAATGCTGGAGTGGGTATCGGTGTGAAGCGAGTCTATGCACCGATCCAATATCATGTCATCAGAATATTTATCAGCTCATTTATGCTACACAGGAACAACAACAACACGTATCACCTGCTACTTGATCTGTACACCCTGCCAGATTGCTACTGAGCATGTGCAACTGTGATGAGTTCACGAGAGAGCCGCCTCGCTTCTTTCTCATCTCTGCAGAGAGCTGGATGTGCCACATGAACAGTGCCGATCAGAGAGTGTAACTTTACCCGGAGCTAGAAAAATGTCAGCGATTGAGCAATATCTTACACTGGAACATCCCACCAGTAAAATGGTGATGTGGTTTTAACGCTGGTATCAGATCGGTACTCTATCGGCTGATACGCAAGTTCAGGTATCGGAATCGGGAATGAAAAAGTTTCATTGGAACATCTCGAGCATGGTATGGCTTGTCTTTAGCTTTTGGACATCCTTTTGAAAATATCACCACACAAGACAGTGCAAGATGGCCAAAAACATTTAGTATGGAGAGAGGAAGGCTCTACATACGTCCAGTTTAATAAAGACGCCTAACTTTTGATCACTAGACCTTCATCGGGGCAAATCTTTGATTAAAAACTTGAAATGACATTGAGCAGAGCGCAGCTGTGCTGTTTCATGCAAGTTCAAACTAAGGGTAAATCAATGCAGAAGGCCCTCAGGGGGGTAATATTTCATATTACTGAAAAGTACAGTCAGGTATAATGAGCTGCATAAGAAATGTGTTGGCTTTGAATGCAGTATGAGTGTCAGTCGTATTGTGATCTTACCGACTTTCTGTCTGGAAACAGGAGTGGAGGCCGACTAAGAATGGATTGGTGGACGCCTGCTCGAACACGTGCTTCTCCGTCTGCACCCAGTCGATATCCTGGAGGGATGAGGAGAGACGGAGGCAGAGATGGCATGAGGGGAAGATAATGTATTAACAATCAATTTATCTGATCAATAGACATTCTCTGTGGTTAAACAGACAGAGGAAGATACACCATGCTACAAATATAAAGTGTAGTCTGTCTTAGAACAATCCTTACATTCAGGATTATTCTCTCTTTCAGTTTATATTTATATATATATATATATATATGACAGTCAATTAATCCAATAACAGGAGCCTCATTTGGATCTGATATTGGTAAAACCTCAAAATTCATAAAGCCTCAAAAAGCCTCAAAAAGCCTCCAACAAAGTGCTCGTTGGATTATCTGACAATGTCTGACTGTTGCACATCACTTATAATGGCTACTTTATAATACAACTATTTCATTTATTTTTATTTTAAAAATGTAGATGGCAAATGCACTTGTATTTGTTTAGCACCTTTCTAGTCTACCGATCACTCAAAGTGCTTTCCACTACATGTCATGATTCACACACTGCCCAGCACAGCTGATCTAATTCACACTCACACCCATTCATACACTGACGGCACAGCCTTCACGAGCAGTTTGCAGTAGTTCACTGCTACATGTGGATTGGACCTGCCGATCTTTCATTGTAGGTGTAATGAAAGCAAGATATTGAAATAAAGTGAGATACACCTGAGTGCCAGATGACATCAGTCAAGGAGAAGCTGGGGACCCAGCAATAAAAACCAGTGTGTTCATCACAGCTGTACCAGGTACAGAAGACCTGATAGAGCAGCCGTTGACCCAACTTGGAATGAGGTCAAGAGAGCACCAGCCTGGATTTTCAAAGCAAACGACGACTCAAGCAGCTCGAAACCACAAATGTGGCCTATAGACTGTGTGTCTCTTCATCAGTAAGCAAGCAACTCACTGGAGAAAGGAAAAATAGAACGACTCACACTTCTTCACTGACAGCGGTCTACAGATGGCATGGTGTATAAAGATGCCTTTCTAGTCTTCCTACCACTCAAAACTCTTTAACACTACATGTCATCATTCACCATTCACACACTGATGGCAGCAGCCACCATGCAAGGTGCTACCTGCCCATCAGGCCCCACCACAATAGGCACAGCCTTCGGGAACAACTTGGGGTTAAGTGGTACAGAAGAAGTAATCGGCTTTTCTCTATTTCAGACACAATAATGGCAAACTCAACTGGTTTTAATGGTGCAAGGGTGTACATGTCTTACTAGCTAAAGAGGGACTGATTTTGTACTTACAACAGCATTGATGAGTCGTGTGGATTATTTAACTACAGTACGATTTAGCAGTTTACCCCTGGAGCAAAAATTGGAAATAAAATGATTGGCTGGATGAATTTATCATATCTCAAGAAGGAAGAGATTTAAAAAAAACAAAATTCAACAACGAGTGGTTCAAAAGGAAAACTGAATTTAAAAAAAGCCATGTTCTGCTTTCCATTTCTTCTTTTGCGGAGAGGAAACTGTCTGGACAGCCAGTGGATTCAAAGACTGGAAACATCTCTTAGAAAGGCTGGGAGAACACCAGAGTGTTGCATCATATGTGGATAATGCCTTCAAGTTATGCTTACTGGTAGCAATGGACAGTGACTCAGCTTGACGGTGCGTACAGATGTGGCATTGAACAATACAACCGTCCCATTGAAGAAAGCAGGTATGTTCTTGGCAGAATTATAACATGTATACAACTTTGCAGATTGCCTTGTGTGGACATGATGAGTCTGCCAGCTCGTTAAACACAGCCATTATTCAAGACAAACATGTACAATGTTTACAAGGATGAGGTTGCTCAACAGATGACAAATGCACCTTTGGTTGCTGGTCATGAGCAGACTTTGGTTGCTGGTCATGAGCAGACTATTTGATGTTGAGAGATCTTTAACGTTGTCCTTTGGTGGTCCTATATGTTGGTATGGTTGATATGTCATCAGATCTGCATTGTGTGGTTTCAGAAGGCTTTACTCTTCTTGAATTGTGTCATCTCTGCTGTTGGTGGTACATTACATGACATTAGTATGTTGGTTGTGAGAGCATGGTTCAATGTGATATATCTGTGATATGTTTGGATCACATCTTGTTGTGTTTATATTGTGTGGCCCCACCAACATTTTCAAAATCTCTACTGGCTATGAGGAGGGTCATCACCAAATGCAGTGTTTGTAAAAGACAAAGTGACGATCGAGGTGGCTGAAAGATGGCAGACCTATCACAAGACCCGTTGCTTCCTGATGAGCCACCATTACCGATGTAGGACTGGACTCTGGTCCGTTTGGGGTGAAACAGGACAGAGGATCAGAGATATGGTATTCACCTGCTTAACTATACAAGCTGTTCTCATTGAGGTGGCACATTCCTACTGATTCGGATAATGATTTGTGTTTAAACGCAATTTGCAAGGGGTCAAGTCGCACAAGATAACGATATCTTTAAAGAATCAAACTGTGCGCAGATACAGAATGACTTCCTTTAAAGGGAATCTCCTGGAAGTCAAATCCTTCCCCAGCTTTCACATCATGGTTGCATCTTGGAAAGACTATTCTGAGTGCACTGCTTCAACAGCAAACTCCTGATGATACAAACTGTATGTGAAGTAGAGGCCGTCGTCAATGATTACAAAGGTATCAAATGACCTGGAGGCCCCGACTCCAAACCACCTGCCTCTTACTCTTTCTAAAAAGGAAGACAGCTAGACCCGCAGAAGGTGTCAGTTGCAATATAAAGCAAATCTATTCTGGAAGCGGAGGATAAAAGAATATCTTCCAGACAGAAATGGGCTCTTACACAAAGACATGTCCAGCCGTGCGTCATTGTTTCACAAGAAGACTCTGCACCAAGGACCTAATGGAGTACAGGTCGTGTCCTATATACAACTCCCGAGGTGGAAATCAAAACGAGCACCAGCACATTGGACTGGCCAATAACTAAGCCATGCATGCTCATGCCCACTGAGTAATTGAAACGGACATTCAGCAGGGGCCAACGGTAAAGATTGAGCCCCAACAAGGAGACACCTCCAATACTCACAAGGGTCCATATCTCTGTATTCCATAGGAACGATGGGGAAGCTCTCTTTTGAATTGATGTGATAATTGTAAAGCTGCACATGCATTTGACATGTAGCAGCTGAAACAGATTTTTTTAGCGTGGTTATGTAAATATGATTGAATTCAGTAGTATTGTTTCAGGCAAAGACATGCCAGGGCTTGATTATTTAAGTCGGGTTTGTTTCGTGTTGAACTGAATGGTGTAGCACTGTGGAGAGGTAGAGGTGGCACGCAGGAGGTTTTTAGGGAAAATGCTGACAAATTTGGTTTAAAGCTGTTTTTTTGTTAAATAAATCCATGTTATGAATTCCTGAAGTGATTAAATCTATTTTATTTTAATGAATGATTTGTTTTACCTAAAACGCTACAGAAGTATTGGGGTCACTTGGACCACGCGAGTCAGAAACAACCCGCAGCCACCACTGGAATCGAATTAAAGCAGCGGAGTAACCTTAACCACTGACAGTTAGTAAAAGAGAACCGATCGTATCTTTACTCTCAAATCCATTTCCTTTCATTATCATCAGTCAGCTGTGGTTTGAGCTGTTCATACTTCACTGATAGAGAAGTATGAGTGTTTGGCCTGAGGCTGGGTGGTTATGCCAATGTAAAATGTCATTAAGTTGATGATAGTTAATGTTTGATGTCATCTATAATATAACGTGTCAACATTTTGAGTTCCCCCACGCTGTGCTCCAACTCCATATGGTTAATTCATGACATCAATAGAGGCCCCATACAGAGCGCTCCATAACAAATTCCTCTGGTCAACTCATTACTGGAGGAATTTATAATTATGCAGAATATGCCACTACAACATGTCTCGTGTTGGTCATTTCAGCTCCTCTAGTGCGGTCTGTCTGTGAGAGCAAGCATCCTCTGATGTCAAGCAACAGACTACTAAAGGGACGAATTATGAAACTAGTGTGCCTGAATAGAGCATGAACAAATGAACGTTCAATCACAAAATGAGCACTCGAAGGTTTCCTTAAAGCCTCTTTACTTGGGAAACATCTCTTATAGAGTCTAATCTGTGTTGGTCTTCAGCCATCACAAAAAAATGTGGATTTCAGCATTCGATTTTAGTATGAAGTGTTTATGCGTGGAAAATAAATAAAACATGTTATCAGTTGATAAGGGGGAGTGGAGGATGAAGCCGGTGACATGATGTATGCTGTCCTGGATTAGTTGTGCAGATGTTGGATGATGCAGTAGCTCTGGACAGTGATACTGGTTCTATATGAGCCCGGCGGTTGCTGTGTTTAGTTATATGT
The DNA here is from genome assembly GCF_949748355.1 of Melanostigma gelatinosum. NCBI lineage: Eukaryota > Metazoa > Chordata > Actinopteri > Perciformes > Zoarcidae > Melanostigma > Melanostigma gelatinosum. The sequence goes on along the minus strand of NC_136641.1, from coordinate 2,997,043 downwards.
TGAGCAACACCACCATCTAGTGGGTTTATGCAACACAAACAGCAGTTGTTCCAGGAAATAAAACCACAAACCATTTCTGTTTGTGTACAGAATAAACAAACAAGTCACAACACGTGAATGAGTGTTAGGAGGTGTCGTCTTGAGCTTTGGACCTTCCCAGGCTTACTGTCTCCGCCTGCAAGTCTTTATTCTCAGCTAGGCTAACTACGTCCTGACTCCGGCTCTGTACTCAACACACAGACATGAGATTGATTTCAAAATGACAAAAAAATAATCAGAATTCTCTGAACATCATGTACTGTACTATTTAGTACTGTGTACTAGTTTGTGAACATGGAAGGATGATAATTGTCTTTGTCCGCTTGAATAGAATGGAAACGCCATGCTCTGCCAGTTAAACTCACATTAATAATAAATGTGACAGATATGTATGTCTGCTTGAGCGTTATGCAGACTTTTTCCTTTTTTTTAAATTCATTTCAAGTCATGTTCATCTGGTGATTCATCACTGCAAAAAGGCTGGGATCTTCTCCAGTGAGTCACCCACTCACTTCTCCAGCTTCCTCCTGAGCCCCTGTTCCCATTCATAAGCCCCCCCCCCCCCTGTCCCATTCCCTCCACTCGCTTCAGAAGCTCCTGTCTCCTCCCTCTCTTTTACGGTACTTATCCCTGCTTTCCATCTCTCCACCGCTCACTGTTGAATCTCCAGCCTCCCTTCCTCCCTGATTACTGCTCTCAGACCTGTTACATCGTCCCTGCATGCCCTCCGGACCCACAGCCCTGCTGCTTTTCATCCTCACCAGCTAATCAGGGACATTTGGAATGCAAGGTCAAAGCCACAAGAGAGACAGTATCCAGAAGCCTAACCACATGTGCTGACATGTGATACAAAAGAGTATCCCTTTCCATGAAACACATCTGACCCACTAATAGACTGATTTCCTTTCATGCGTCCAGGATCAATGCAGAAGTCCTACAGACATAACTTTATGTGTTCCACCCTACATTGCATGAGACACTGGCTGGTTTGTGTCATTTGATGTCCGCAGCACAAACCAGAGGGGCCAAAGCTAGTGGAGCCATACTGGGGAGTGACAGTGCTGCTTTCCCGGAGCAGCAACGCAAGTTGAAGCTGGAAAACAGGACAGTGGTGTATCCTGCTGTAGCCTACATGTGGGTTTACACAGAAGTGAAAAGGTGCAGGTGTCTTCATGTACATCACATGCCACCAGTGTGTGTTGCTTGGCTCGAATTTCTACACAGAAATGACCCGTCCCCTCGTTCCTGATCGATGTCTGGGCCAATGCAAAGGTAAAAAGAGCGGCAGCACCTTGCACTGCAAAGAATGAAAGAAGAAAGAAGTTTGCTTTGGATGGGCAGAAATAAACAGCTGTGTACAAAGAGACGAACACATGACACGTTTCACTCTCTAGGCTCTTCCTTAGAAATCCGTTTCTGGACACAAAGCACCAGAATCCAAAGATGATCTTCTTGTTCAAATATATTTGACAGAGTTGACAACAGGTTTCTATTCCTTGTCCTTTGTCTTCATTGTGGTTTCGTGTATTTGTAGATTTGGCCATCATTCCCACCAGTATTAATAACATTGTAAAAGTTATCTGGGCGTGGAAAGAACAGACTGGTCTCACAGTTTGCACCAAAACATATTTACAAGTTCAAATCAAGGCACAAGTGAAACTAGCAGCATTTCAGGTGCTCTTGTTTTCCCCTTTACCTCTGTATAAAGGGGTTTAGATATTCTGTTTCTCTACAACCCGTCTGATCCTCTGACTCTCCTGGTTCTTGCCCTTTTGGACTGTGCTGTAGTGATGTTGTGTTTCTGAATCTCAGCAATTATTTTGGTGAGTTATCAGAATGGCTTTTACAAAAATAGGACCCAAGTTGGTCATGCCTGTATGATGTCAGACACCTGTACATAACTTTAAATGGGGAAATGTAAATGTCCCCACTGCGGGACTAATAAAGGATTATCTTATCTTGTGTTGGATTCAGCTAGTGAATACATAAAAAGGTGTTGCATTAAGCTGTTTATGATATAAACAAATCACACAAATTGGAACATGAGTGAAGTGGCTCCCACTTTTCCTTTTTTAGTAATGTTGCCGATGACTCATGATGCATTAAGTGTCTCTAGTGTCTGGATCAAGTCCACATCAAATGAAGGCTCGTTGTCAGGACACCATGATTTTTCTCCTTTAAATACAAGAAGAAGAAAAAAGATTGATAACCTGATAGCTGCCATTGTAAGCAGAGAAGAAGTTTGGTTTAATAACAAGTGTAGCACACTCTGTAGAGTAACTCTGAGCACTATGCACCCGGCCCCCTGTCTCACATCCTGGGCCTCCCAGGTGTCCTGAGTGTCTCACCTCGTCATCGTGGACCAGCTCCTTCTTCACCACCTTCATGGCGTACACCTGCTTGTTCTTCTTTAGCCGGACCAGCAGGACCTTGGCGTAGCTGCCGCGCCCGATCACTCGGATCAGGTCGAAGTCACCCAGCCCGAGAGCCAGGCCCTGGGACAGCTTGATGCCATCGATGCCGTCCACTACTGCTTTGATGTCCTGCAGGGGGCAGAGGGCAGAGTGGTGGGAGTGTATTGATACATTCACAGTAAATATCAACGGTTAGAATGTTTTCATGTTCAAGTTTTAGGCAGAAGAATGATCAAGCAGCAGTGCTTTCCAAATGATTTTGAAACAAAGAAAAATATTTGTCTCTTTTCCCAAATGTGTAAAATGTTTTAAAGACATTATTACACTTTGTGAGTGTAAATCAGGACAGGATGATTATTTTACAAACTTTAAGAGCAACAAATATGACATGCAAACTTCTATCATATGACAGTGAATTCTCACCTCTGTATCTGCATCCTCTGTTTTATCTACTGTACAGTTGTGTGGTAGAAAAGGTACTGCAGACACAGAAAAACACATTTAGAATGTGACATAAGCACATCTGCACTGACAGGTTTAACATGGTGTTCTGTTTTTGTCCAGTAGAGGTAGGTAAGAGTACACAGAATCAAGTCCAGCTATCCACCAGGGATTCCAAACTAGGTCAATCCACAGAGGGACCCCCATCAGTCCACACAGTCTCCCTTTAACAGGATTTACCACTGAGTTCTATGGGATCCCATCAGAGAGCAGCAATGTGGTCAGATAACACGTCATAGTTACATAAGTGATGATGGCGAGTGTGCGGTAAAGCTAGCGGGGTCTAAAGAGAACAAAGTATCAGTTCTATTAATTCATTTGTCTGGGGATGACATCATGTGCACACTGTCCTCTCTGTGTAACTGTCCTCACAGTGCAAACAGTGTCTTCATTGGTACCAGCAATGATCAACTTTGTTTGCCAATCTAAAAGTGATGGAGCTGTGTTCAGTCACGTATGTTTTGTTCTTGAGGCTCTCATAAGGGTCTCACTGCTTGTGGATTTGACAAAGATGTGACAGAAAGCCCAAGTCAGAGGTCAGAGGTCACATAGAGTGCTCTGTATTTCAGGCCAGTCTTCTCTCTGCTCGTAGATTAGTTTCACGAAAGTTTTTTAAAGAAAATGTAAATGTTAAAATGAAAGACTGACTTCATTTAAGGCTAAAAGCTTAGCCACCCTAGCATCTGGCTAACTCTGGACTAAGAGCCTTGTTTCCATGGTAACAGTTTGCACTAAACGACGAAAAAATATGGCTCAAAATGTGACAAGGAGGGAGTATTTAGAGAGCACAGTGACATTTTGGAAATATACAGCAGAGAACTGGTCTGAACCAGACTGACAAGTTAACACAAGTGCTGAGTCCTGTAATGCTAAACCGCGTTGATTTTTTGACGCACTGCACAATCGCGTCCAACGCGCCGCCGGTCGTGTTCACACCAAACGCCGCAAAATCGAGTAGCGCCGGAGAGGGGGCGTGGTTTATCGTCCTGGAAGCCGTTCACCTGGCCGCCATTTCTTTCCGCTGTCAACCGTGAAAGGAATAAGGACAATTGCTGCTTTGTACGTGTTGTGGAAGTCCCTCAAACATCGGAATGCCAAACGCCGTCATGTCTGGTTCATAATATTGTTCAGAGGAGCTCCGTGGATTTTATCGAGCTGTATTCACTGTCTAGCAAGCCACCGGTCGCTGTTTACTACAGCTGTAGGAACACAAAATAAACTGATTTGGCTGTGATTCAACGGCAATAAACCGGCAAAAAGGGACTCCGAAATAACTACGTAATGATGCCGATTTGTACTTGTCTTCTCCGACAAAAAGGGACTCCGAAATAACTACGTAATGATGCCGATTTGTAGGCTACTGGTCTTCTCAATGGAGCTCTGATGGATCGGTGCTAGGCTATGCTAACATCGTAGCAGCTCCACCAGCACTCAATAACGTCACGTAGACGTAAATACGGCAGCGTCTATTCATTGTTTGTACCGTATGGTTTACACACACACATGTATACACATAGTTTGGTCCGGTCTCTGTTGATATGAGGTATCGTAGAGCTCTGGGTGAACACAGACGGCTACAGGATTTATTTCCTGATTCAACAACGGCAGGAAGCCAGTGATGACAGGGGGAGCAACTCAACGCTGATAGGCTATCGCGCCACAGCGTCACGCGATTATGTCGCTGAAGTTGAAAAATTTCAACTCGCGCGTTGGCGATTTTGCGGCGTCCACCGCACTGCAATAACGCGTCAAACACGCCGCGCCATCGCAAAATCGCGGCGCGCCAGTCTCATCGCGTCTGTGCATAGACTTTGTATGTAATCTCGACGCGCGTCAAAAAATCAACGCGACCGGTGTGAACGCATCATAACTCTGCAGGGTTGTGGCGCTCAAAACTATTTCTCCACTGCAGCGATGGGTAGGTGAGAGCAGAGCCATGATTATAGTTCAGTCTTTCACAGAGTCAGCACGTTTAGTTATGTTTATGCTGTGCAAAATCACAAGTTCTTTAGAAAGATATTCTGACGTTGGTCAGGGACGACTGCCCCCTAGTGGATCATTTCAAGATGTAAGAATGAAGCCCGTTAGATGAGACATCTTTTTATACATTGTCAGTATTAAGTATAACAGCATTGTCGAGTGTCTTTGAAATGCATGTGGCTCAATCTCAAAGAACCTTTCCGAATCAACGGTGATCCAACATACACAACACATGATGTAACTTCACAGCCATAGCATTCTGCTGTATGCTGATAATAGAATCCTTTATTACACTGCTCATCTCGAACATTAACATTTACGGTTACCTGGAGTCAGAGTAGCTTTTTTGTCTTGTATCTCAAACAAAGTATGAACCTCATTGCTGTAGCTTATCATTAGCTCTCCTCAGAATTATATCCACCGTTCTTCATGAAGTGGAACAATGTTTAAGTCTGAAGATGTGAGGCACATATTGAGCTTGTACTATTTTTTCTTAGAAATAATGAAAGGATCCAATAAGATGGCAGCACAGTACTTTAAGAAGAGGAAGGGCTTACTTCCGTCTGTGTCCTCTGTGTCCTCTGGTGGAAGGTCCACTTCTTCACTCTTGGCGTCTGAAGGGGGCTCCTGTGATGGCATGACTGGATCCTGAACAAAGAAATTCAAAAAGCCTCCTAAATATCCCCTGACACATTCCCCCAAATGCCCACTGACATATCCACTCTTGGTGGTACACTCCTGGAAGAGTGTGTGAGGAATCATGTGTGTGAGGAAAAGTCTGCATTTGGAGAAATGCTCTAGTACGGACATGCTGCTGCTCCCAGACTCTAATGACAAGGTGGGTTTCACTGGAATAAAGTCATGACATCATTTGATCTCATCAAGCCTCAAAGTCACTTATCTGAGACTGAAGACATCAGGTCAATGCTGTGATCAAGAGGGGGGGGGAGGGGGGGGGGGCACCCACTGCTGACAGCGGACTGTTAGCCCAAAGCTCCATTGATTCTAGTCAGGGTTTTGGGTCTTTGTGTTAGGTCAGATGCATCCTTTGTGGTCAAATGGATCGATTACATGGGACACACCGGTTTGCTGTTACTAAACTTGATGTCTGGTTTCAAAAGAGGACGAGCTGCAGGAAGGCAAACAGGGAGTGTGCAAAGAGAGCTGTAGCTGTGGTGGGCTTGAATACGTTGATCTCCTTGATCTCCCATGCGTATGATTGTGCTCCTACAGCGGCTTGGAGCACCATACCACATCTCTTACATATCCAATAAAGGTGCAATATGTAAGATCTGGCCAGAATTGCAGTTTTAAAAAAAAGATGAAGAGAATGTGAAGAGGTCACAGTGTTGATGCTACGTCAATACGTCTGCGTCTGTGTTACATGAGAGGACGAAGAAGTAGAACTGCCCCGAGGTTGTGTTAATAATACACCCATGGTTTGTTTTTAGAGCTTTTAGGGATGGGCGGTACATAGAAATAAAAATATCAATATCTTTTTGACCAAATACCTCAATATCGATAGTGTGAGGATACTGTGCTGGGTTGACCATTGGTGATTTTCCAAAATGTGAACACAATGAGAGTTGCTGCTGTTACACGGGTTAGATAGCACTGTGGCTGGCCACAGCCCACTGTGACTCCCAGCTCTGGGGTTTGGGCTGGCTGGATGGGAGTTGTTACAGCTAACCGCTAACTGAAGCTCCGTCTCTTGGAGCTGCTGCACGCTCTCCTCCCTGTGTAGTAGTCTCCTGGTGGCGGGGAGGACATCAAATGTGAGCAGTTTCTCGTTCCTGCAACTTTGAATTGAATCCAATGAACCACCTATGAGCGTAGGTGGACCGTAGAGCCACCGGTCAGTGTCACAGCAAACAAAGATGACTAACGTAAACTACAGGCCGAGGCCACACATGAACATCAGTGTTATTTTGACATGCTTTTAGAGTTTCACCAGTTTGGTCCAGTTTTCCGTATTCTTGCCCTGCTGTTAGGTAGTACTTTTTTTTAATAATTGATGACTGTAAATGTAGGTCTGCACGGTGGTGTGGTGGCTAGCACTATCACAGCAAGAGGAGTCCGGGTTTGGTGGACAGAGTTTGCATGTTCTCCTGTGTCAGTGTGGGTTCTCCCTCAGGGTTCTGCGGCTTCCTCCCACACAAAGACTGCATGTCTTAGGTTAACTGATGACTCTAAATTGCCCGTGGGTGAGTATGTGAGCGTGAATAGTTGTCTGTCTCTATGTGTCAGCCTATGTGATAGTCTGGCGACCTGTCCAGGGTGTCTGCCTCCGCCCACAGGATAAGCAGTAACAGATATTGGATGGATGGACTTTCAATGTAGGTTGTTTAAACCCAGTAGTAGAGGTGGAATGCTGCCCCCTATTTGTTTGGAGCAGGTAGCCAGATGTTACACATTGCACCTTTAATATGCTGACAGTGGCTTCAGCTGACAACTATTTTCTGTCCAAAATAAAAGTGAAAAAAAACCTTCAACCCAAAAGTGCAGTGAGCAACATACAGTACAGCGTGGGTATTTCAGTACAACTGTAATTCATCTGTCTTGATCACAGAGTCAAATAAATGTATTTCCCTCATCAAAGCTTTACCTGAAGATGATTCCAAACAGACTGTGATTCCATTTCTACTCTGAGTCAGGTTTGATCTTCAGTTAACACTTTTGTTGTAACAAAAACCTGAACAACCCTGAACTTGATCAAGGATCATTTCAGTTTATTACAACATAATAATGTATAAAATATATAAATAACAATAAAAAAAAATAAAAAACAGAGCAGTCCGTTGATCAGACACCCAGGTTAGTCCAATATTTATGTTTGGGTAAGAAAAACGAAGGGGAAAAGTTATCACTCAAACTGTTAATAGCAAAGCACACAGTCTACAGACCAACTTCCTGTTTCAACTTGCACCTACTGACCTTGCTGTAGTTGTGCAATGAGAAATAGTATTACCACTTTAGAATTGAATCTCCTAAGAAAGTGGTAGCGTATAAGTACATGTGTTCCACTTGTACTACTGTCACATAAAACTCTCCTGGTGAGGGAATGTAATCTTCATCATCAGTTTGCTGAGAGGCTGTGTCGACACACTCACCATAAGCCTTTGGCAGGTCTGAGGGATGAGTCTGTGACAGCGCTTATGGACCAGCAGTTTGCAGTTGATACACTTGTAGCCCTGCCTGCCCAGCCCCCATATCCTTTCAGCACAGTGGCCACAGTAGGCTTTCTGTAAGACACACGGGACAGCACACACTGACGGGTTAGATTTGATCACACAGTACTGATACAGTCACTATTGATTTAGCATCAAGAGTTAATCAACAGTAACCACTGACTAATGTATGAGTGTGATAGTACAGAGACGATGATTACACCTTTTTACTTGCTTTCTTGTATTGTTTTAACGCAGGTTGATTTTCGTTCTGAACTCCACTTTGGACAATATTCCGTCTCTACTAATCTCTATAAACAGATACCTGTATATGAATGTAGAATCTGCAGGAAACGGGACGATATTATGGTCCCTGAAGGGTTGTGAGGAGTAGCGACCAATCACGTTTGAGCAGTCTTTGGTTGCATGCAGGTAAACAGCACGTGTGGAGAGCAAATGAGGTGGAACGCATTGGCCAAAATCCAGAAACCCAGCGGCTATCGTCTGACAATGATTTCGATTTATGTCTCCATTCATAGATATGTGTTTATAGAGTCCATTCTTGCCTCTCAAGCTGCTCATGAAACTGCAAACAATGAGCAGCGCATGATAAAAGAAGTCCTGGCCCTGATAGCCGCTGACTAAACCGGAACCTCAGAAATATTAGCCGTTGCTCCCAGAGCAAATCGTGGTCAGGCAGAACGTCGATGTGTTCTGTGATTGGGTCTCCACCAACGCCTGAGGGGAAAGCCTCCAGTGTCGGTCTCTTTAGCTGCTAAACGCTGCACTGTGTTCACCAGCTAAGCTCTAGCGGAGTCTGTCTGCTGTTTGCTGCTGAGCTGGTAGAGTACGGTCACTTCATCAGAGCGTTTTCACTAAAAGCAGCTGACTTGCATTCATTATTGCAGCTTTAAATGAAAAACAGTTCAAACGTGTACTCATTCTTGGTATTGGTGCAGCAATCATGCATCATATTGGTATGACATCATATTGGTATGACTTCCACATAATACCCACCGTTGGCACAGATTTCTTTGTATTGCCTCTGTTCTTCAAAACGTTTTCTTTTGTCTTTATATAAACATTGTTTGTTGTCTGCAGACCCAAAATAAATGAAACAATGTAAAAGCTGAATGGACTTTGTATGCACTGATGGCACAGCCTTCTGAAGCAAGTTGGAGTTCAGGTTCTTGCCCAAGGACAATTCGAAAGGCGGACTGGAGGAGCCGGGGATCGAACCGCCGATCTCCCAAATAGAGGATGACCCAATGTACCTCTGAGCCACAGCCAAATGTGTTTGAGTAATACCACTTAGCACTAATTAGTGGTAACATATGTAAATGAAATGTAGTGATCTGGTACTAGTTATGGGGGAAACAGAGACAAAGTTCTGAGACTCTTTGGGTTCATTTGGTTGTGCTGAGTTTTTGATTTGAAGAGGAATGTCTTTGTTGAAGCACGATGAGCTTAGCTAGCTTATCAATTCACTTAAATTATTCCTGGATTGGACCAATTGAACAAACCTGTCTGTCGAGCTCTGCACTGTAAAGCAAGCTTTAGTTTCATATGGCGGTTGAGTCAGTTTGGATTGTGTCGTTGAGTAAAGTAAACAAGCTACACCCAAGTGAAAATATGAACGCTGAAGTTTACATTGTAGTATTTATGACTTGTTTGTCCTGCCCAGCTCCATCCTTTGCAGACCGTTATTTTCCTGTCTCCATATATTATTACATCTGGGTTCACACATCTACTGTAGAGCTGAGACGCCACTGTGTTACATAACATGGAGTGTTTGCTCTTTGATTGTCTCTCTCTCTGTGGTTAGCTCTTAGCTCGTCTCCTACAGTGCTATATTTGTACCAAAGGATGTTCAGTGTCCCTGGACATCAATACATCTGTCCCCAAAATGTCTCACTGGAGACCGAACACACGCAGCGTGTGTGCTTTGTTGTATCGACAACATTTACAGGGTGTGTATGCTGACGGTGTGAAGAACAAAGAGTCCCAGTCACTGCTCTGTTGCCGTGGACATGAGACTTGAATAGGCTTCAGTGGTTCTAATGGAACTCTAGAGGTTAAGGCGTACATTTAGAAAGTGATCCCAAGCTCTTGTCCAGTTTCCTTCCCTTCCACAGCACACACAACTGCCTTTTACACCATACAGTCTCAACATGTTTCTATCCTTGGCTTCTTTTCACGTCAGATTTTTTAATTTTTGATCAGAGTTCTATAAGCATAGTCGAGGCCTCCTAAACAAGGCTGCGTCGAATTTACAAAAGTATTGTGCGGCTTTTGTTTAAATGCATTGGAAAAAAATAATGAATGAAAAACGAGGTTATCACACAAACAAATGAAAGAAAGTTCTTCCCTCTCGCTCCTGTCCCAAATCCTGGGCAAAATATCATGGGTGTGTTGTCACTATAATATCATGAGCACACTATCTTCTGTGACTCAGAGCTTGAGACAGGGCAGATAGCCGTTACAAATGATGCAAAAATCAGTGATCGCGATCCATTAAATGCGCCCGTATAGATTCTGCAGTCATGCTAACACATTTGCTAAGTAGCCCAGCTGAGGCTGATGGGGATGTCATTAGTGTTGGTCTTAAACCAAAGTGTTGGACAAATTAAAATATTGACCTGTTGATGGCACTAGAGGAAAACACAGGAGTCATCCTCTATGAACCTTTTATATCTGTACAATATTTCATGCTCCTCCATGCAACAAAGTTTGGACCAAAGTGGTGGACTGAACAACTAACTAACCAACCACATGACATCACCATCCCTGGAGCCATGCCACTAAATATAGGAACCACTGGGCCTTCTGGAGAATAGGCTTGAAAATAACAGATGAAACATAACAAGTACAACATCCATATTCATATGTGTATCTTTATTTACAGCAGGACAATGTAAATGTGATGAGATGTAGGTTGAAAACAGTGAACTGAATGATAACTTCTTAATACTAGAGGCTGACCATTTCTACTAGATACTATCTGTTGGTTGCTGTTACAGCTACTCACTATTACACATAAGCTGCTTCTTACAGAAAATATCAAAGTCTAATGAGGTCTTAAGACAGCCAAGTTGTACATTGTTGCATCACCACTGAGATGTTTCTACTTAAAAAGCTGAACTGTGTGTTGAAACTTCAGCTCCTATTTAGCAAAGTCGGTGTGCTGGTTTCAAGTCCAAACAACCGAATCACAACGATTTCTACATTTGTAAAGCAAACTATTCCTGAACTGGGAGACAGTCAATAGACACGAGTACAACTCATCACCATTGTTACCTGCAGCTTACTAACAATTCAGCAAAATAATGATCATCTGCAATGAATATCTTGACATGACAAGCGCAGACAGGCTTTCAACAGCTTAAGTGAAAACAACAACATCAAAATGTCCTTGAGTAATGTTTCTGCACCTCAAACCACCAGAACAAGGAGTCAACATCCTGCAAACCACAGATCCTTCCACCCCAATACACGCAGCAATTATCTCAGACCAAGAACAACAAATTATGATGTGCTTTGGAAGTGTTGCACTTTATTACAGTACAACCTAATGAATGTTGAAACCTTTCTCAGGGAAAAGAATTCCCATTTCAACCGTACGAGAAACAGTGGTGGTACGTTAAATTGATGCATTGGCTGGACTTGCACCAGAGCAGCATCAGAGTCCGTCAGTGATGTCCTTGACTGAGCTGGGCATCTGCCCACTGTTCAGTGCTGTAAGAGATGGACATGTAATCCAAAGAAGAAGAAGAAGAAGAAGAAACCATTTTTATTATCATATACATATACACGAAATTTGACTCCTGCATTTGACCCATCACTGTATATAGGGAGCAGTGGGCTGCCATTGATCGGCGCCCGGGGAGCCGGGGGTTCAGTGTATTGCTCAGGTACACTTCGACACGTGACACGTCCCAGTCGGGGATCGAACCGTTGACCTTCCGGTTCCCAGACGACCCTCTTAACCAATGTTCCCTCTAATTTTTCATGTGTCTGGGCATACACACAAGCTCCCTGAGCACACTGAGGACCACTGTGAGCAACATCAGATGTGCACGCTGTGGCCACACACCAGTATCACACCTGTTCAAAACCTTGGATCATAGCAAGTTACATGGCTTATTAAAAGAATCAAATTACAGCAGCAATTTTCACTAGTTTACTTTTAATATAAGTGATTTGACAAACTTTAAAGGAAAAAGACAAAAATCTTGTTGTTCATGAGATGTGTAGTATGTTTTATGTGAGAGTCTTGCTTTGGCCATGGGAAGAGTCTTGCTTTGGCCTGTGTGAGGTCCTGTTGTGGCCTGTGTGAGGGTCCTGTTCTGGAAGAAATGATACATATACACCTTTCAGACATAACATTTTGTTCACATTAAAACACATTCACATTTTGCACAATGACGTGTGCTGTAGCTTGTGTTACAGTGTAAATTCCTGTAACTCTGTCTGTAAAATATGTAATTACTCAGTTTTTTGTTATCATTTCTACTACCCATAAATTATCTAGTAGTAACATAATTTAATGATTAATATCCATAAGTAAAAAATCTTAATAAATGTCACTAGAATATGCACAAATCTGACTTAAATTTTACCTTATTTTTCACGTCTGTCCTTCTCACTTCTCCAATGGTTGTACACTTTGTCCAGGTTGATGGCTTCGTCTGCTTCTTGCTTTGACTTTATGTGCATCAGCTGGTCCAAATGTGCCACTTCAAGACGATTTCTGGATGCTGTTTTGATACGATTCATTAAACTGAATCCTCTTTCACAATCTGCACTGGAAGCTTAAAAGAACCACATTTCATTTTTCCAATGGCTTGGTGAGTGGATGTGTCGCTGCCCGTTCGTTTCGCCATGATAAGGGGGGATAAGGGGCATTTGCGTCTCGTAACTCCGCCGCACTGTTGTTAGCTAGCTAACCTGCACGGCGCGAATGGGCAGGGCAATAGTGTCAATGCTATGATTGGCTGCGTAGCGTAAGTGAACCGAATCGTATCATTGGCTGGACACCTGTCACTCACTGAGTTACGTTGCAAAATAGTACAGAAAACAAAATTATTATTATTATTATAATTATTATTATTGGTTTAATTGATTAGATAAGATTAGGACTAATATTAGATATTAATTAATACGTTTATGTTGAATTTTATTTTATGCGCTGCATAGATTTTCTTGTGCGCTGAGAATGTGCGAGCAGTGCGCGATTGCTCAAGCGCGCAGCTTAGAGGGAACATTGCTCTTAACCCAGTGAGTCAGCCAGAGTGAACAGGGTTGGGGCCATGTGCTTGACCATGTGCAATGAGACAAAGGGATCTGCCTTACTACTTTGCAGAGACATCTGCAGCCTGATCTGAGTTTCAGATAAGAGCAAGCTCCAAGGAATGTTTAGATGCGAAAGCAATAAACATCAACACTGCAATCTAATTGGACGAGGGCCGCAGACACTCCTGGACCCCTGTGGATCAGCCCTGTTTCCATAAAACAGTCTTGCTCCCCCATCTCTATGCTTATCCCTCTGACCATGGTCGGACTAAGGAGGCACGCAACTTTGCTGTCTTTAAAAGAAAATCCTAGGTTAAACAGTTTTAGATTCGCTGGAAGAATCTACTGGACTGTTTGTTTGTCTTTGATCGCATCCTGGAAGAGGAAGCGGACAATTTTCTTGCAGAAGTGAAGAAACGGATTGTTCAGAGAGAGAGAAGCACATTTCTCCTCTCCACCCAAGCCGCCTTTGTTCCAGCCGTAAGAACAGAAACATTCCCTTACTGAGCCGAAGGAAGTATCTCTGACACACGGAGCTTTTCATCACCGCGCCACCTGAGTTCCATCAGAGAGACATTGTGAGTGAGTACTAATTGTGAGACTTAGTTTATAGTTTGGTTATGGGTCCCTGTTCGCAGGGTGGTAGCCCGTTTATTATTAATAATTGTTAATAATTTTACTGACATTAATAATTCTATTGATGTCAAGAATTTAGTCTCATGCTGATAACTCAAACACGTTCCCAACAACAGGAATAACATAATTCGGTCATTGTATTTTGAGGGAAACTGGTAAACTTTACTACCCAGCAGCCAGAATAAGGTTGCGCAGATGATGTTTGATGCGTTACTGTGGAGGTGCAGAGTCCCCGTGGGAATAAAGGGATGAGTAGATGAGAGAAGCTTTTATCGATTGACAGTCCTCCCTTCAGCCCAGCACGCAGCATTACAGATCATACGAGTGCCTAGAACCGGACTGACCTCATATTCATATGCTGGGAAATTATGTGCTGTCCAATTCACCTCTGACAATGAAAACTCATCAGGACATACTGACCAATGGCATCTGTAGCAAAATCAGGCCTGCAGGATACTACAAAAAATATCAACCATGTTTAGCCCACAGCAGCTCCCACATAATCAAAGACAGGGCTCCACCACTTATCATAGAACTAGTATAACACCATGAGCAATTTCCCGCCCATCTCCAATCTTCCCTTTCTGTCAAAAATACTGCACAACTCAAAGCCCACCTCATCTCAAACGATCAGTTTGAGCCACTTTCAATCCGGTTTCCGCTCACAGCACAGCACTGAAACAGCCCTCCTCAAAGTCACCAACAACCTCCTCCTCTCTTCAGACGCTGGTCACCTCAACATTCTCATCCTCCTCAACCTCACTGCAGCTTTCGACACCATCAACCACAACATCCTTCTCTCCCGCCTCGAATCCTGCCTCAATATCACCGGAACTGCTCTCTCCTGGCTTAAATCATATCTCACAAACAGACAACAGTTCATCAGCATCAACAACTGCACCTCCTCCACTGCTCCTCTGTCTCAGGGTGTCCCCCAGGGTTCGGTGCTTGGTCCTCTTCTGTTCATCCTCTCCTTGCTCCCTCTTGGTAATATCATACGTCAACATGGTCTCCACTTCCAATGCTATGTCCAGCTCTACATCTCCACAAAAGCCATTACCACTGCTACTCAGTCCACTCTGACCAACTGCCTCACTGACATTAAATCATGGATGCAAACCAACTTCCTCAAACTCAACTGTGATAAATCTGACATGATCATCGGTCCCAAATCCCTCACTAAAACCAGTCACAACTTCTGCCTCACCATCGACAACTCCACTCTGTCTCCCTCCCCACACATCCGCAACTTCGGAGTCATGTTTGACAGCAACCTCTCCTTTGAACACCACGTCAACCAACTGAACCAAATCAAAACTCACCTTTACAGAACTGCTTTTAATGTGTGACCAATGTGTGTTCTAGATTTTTAGTGTTTAGCTTTTTAATGTTTGTAAAGTGTCTTTGAGAATTTTGAAAAGCACTATACAAATAAAATGTATTATTATTATTATTATAATAATGTCATGTATAAGCTCAAAATCACATGGTCACACCATCAAATGCTCTAGGGAGGTCAGCAAATCTGGCCCATTACCAAAGTAATTTGGCCCTTAAGGTGCAAAAACATCGATATAGCTTACTATCAGGATCATTTTCTTTAACGATAGTGTATTGATATGTCCGCGACTACTGTCAATACATTCAAAAATATTGTGTTTTAAACAGATTTAAAATATCCTTTAAATGACCTCAAATCCCTGTGTGTGTCAAGCCTCATCCTCCGCTCCTGTAATGATGGATGTCGCTGCCGTTTGCCTTCTAAGCTAAGGCCAGTGACCTCTCGGCCTGTCACATGAGCAGGCCAATATCACAACATGGCGTCAAAAGGAAATGAGAATATACAGTGCTTTCTGATCAATTAACGGTATCTGCAAATCAGAGCTTTACATTTAATTTCACTAAAGGGCAGGAAATCCCAGTTCCAGGGAAAAGACATGATTCCCACGTAGTGATTAGCACTAAATACAAAGTACACCTGAGGATGATGGGAAAGTGTTGGAACGAACTGTGGCCTTATGATGGTGTAATATGAAAAGTTAGGGGATCAAAGCAGTTAGGATTCATCCTCGGGTAACAATGACGATAACCAGCCCAGTGGCCAGTAACAAAATGGGTCATTGTACGTTTCTGAAAACTGCAGATACGAGAAAGTGTACGTTTTTGCATAACTATATCTAGGGTAGGGTAGATACGGTATGTTTTTGCGTTGTTATTTTGACGCGATCCAATATCTTTTTTCCAAACTTAACCAAGTAGTTTTGTTGCCTAAACATAATGTTATGGGAAAATATGTCAGTCTACTGTTTTAGGGTTAAGAAATGTGAGTTTTAGAAGAGCAGGCACTAAACCTTGTGTCTTCTAAATGAGTCTCGTAAATTTCGGATCCAGGGGTCTTGTGATCTGTTATCTTGGTATCTGTTTTCCTGTGCATTATTTGTCTTCAAAGCATGACCCTCTTTAGGTATTTATGATGGGTGATGGTTCACCGGTTTATTCCGTCTCTGCAATACTGTGACTTAACTCTTTGACCAGTTACCAGTAACATCAAAGGAAGCATCTGATGTCTCCATAAATATTGTGGGACAAACTGATAAATAAGGGATTCGTAAACCGGCCATAAAGTGCCTTCAGGGTATCGTAAAGACAGGACACTATGCTTCAAAGAAAAACATCTGCCTTGACTGGTTTCCTTCTTCTTGTTTATTCTTGTTTGCAAATCAAGATAACAGCATGCTGACTGAGGATAAATGTCCAGGCACTTGAATGTGTCATCAGAGCATCTCTCGCAGATGACGGTGATGTGTCTGTGAGACTGTGTTCTCTTTGCTTGCAAGCAAATAAATTGACTATTACAACTTTGATCGTTCATCCAGACTCTGTTTCATTTGACATTGATTTGTTAACACTTTAACACTCTTCTCCCGACTATTCACAGAAATATTCCACAACAATAACCGATCATTTCACAACGGTAACCACTTACTGCACATTTCTGCAAGTGTGACACGAGGCTGGTATGAAACGTATTTATGGTTCAGAAACGTCCACATTCAACGTTTCTGTGGTTTGCAGGAACATGCAATACTAACATTGTTTTTCTGGTGACTGGGTTGCTATAGCATTTTTTGTACCAATTCATTCAATCAACCTTCAAATACTACAAACAGATTCTGCATTCATACACACAATCTATAGGCAAAGGGACAAGATTTTAGTATCGAAAGCGTATCTGCGATTGAATGCAAGTAAACAAAAGAGGGGAGCAAAAGAGGCTGAAGACATTGGCCGAAATATAATCTGAGGACCCACCGGCTTGATTTGGATTTTTGACGATGATTTGGATTCTCATTGGTTTAAAGTGAGCTTCATAACTACTTCTGAAACAATCCAGTGTTACACATCGTCTCTCCACTCCAACTCCAGTCTCACATCTCAAGTTGCTAATCAAACTGTAGACAATCAGCAGCGCACGGAAACAGAAGTCTTAACTGCTGGCTACACCAGAATCCCAGAAATAGAACCGCTGACCCTCTTTCACTTATTCCAATGGGACTGAAAGTATTACATCTAAAAATGCAAGTCGGGATGCTACTTTTGAATTTACTTTCTGACCGATAGCCGACCCTGTTAACCTATCACTAACCGATAACCAACAACATTAACCCAGAGCCCCCACTTCACCTGTCTGGGAGAGTTAGCAGCCACAATGTTGGGTTCATTGTCATGGACATATGCAGCCAAGTGTCATGTCCATGCACATGTCCATGACAATGAACCCAACATTGTTGGGTCTCCAGGGTATCAATTGGTTGAGCTGCTTTTTTAAAATAATAACATTCAAAATATTTCTTTGAGCATCAATCGTTCAAGCGGTTAGCGGTTTATTGATAACACCCCTGTATGTGAGTGTCCTGAGCATCCCTGGAGATTCATGTTTGTGTGCGTCCACCAAACTACAGCTCTCATTCTGATAACATGTCTCTTGTCAGTGGTAGATATTAACACATTCCCTCTCAGCTCTCAGCAGCCTGCCTGAACCAGCATGACGTTTTGTCTTGTAGCATGAGAGGCTGGTGGCAGTCAGCGTATGCGACTGAATTCTGCTTCATCACGTGGGAAAGAGGAGCTAAGAGACCCTTTTATCTCTAATGAGAGGGATCCACGAGGCAGTGACAGACGGAGAGGAGGGAGGGAGGAGACAGACGTGCAGAGATTGAGAGGAAGGAGAGGGATGGAGTGAGAGAAGGGAGGAGAAACCTGACCTACTTCTCCTCGGCTTATTTATATGCTGAGGACAACGTTGTAAACCAACCAGAAGCCTGGAATCTGGCATAGCAACAACAGTCAGAGAAATCCCAGTCTGACAGCCACTGGTTAACAATACAAACATTTACTACTTAAGTTAGGGGTTTATTACAAGACATTATGCATGGAAATCTGAAATATGTCTACTAAAAATGTACAATAATATGCATTAGTAAATTCATTGTGTCATTTTGGAACGTTTATTTTGAAGAAATCTGGAAAATGTTCACCGTCAACTGTTTAGGCAACTCAAAGCCCTCAGTTAAAGGGCCAGTGTGTAGGATGTGGTGGCCTCTATGAAATAAGTAATGTGGTGAGTCAATATCTGCTGGTAAACTGACAGATCATATTCATTTATCTTATGTATTTATCCTTTATTGAGCCAGGAAGGTCTCATTGAGATACACGATCTCTTCTTACAGGGAGTCCTCGTCAAGACGGCAGCATGAGCAGTTTCATGTTAGAACACACTATACATGAAGGCAACACAATACAGGCCATAACAGCGATATACATAATCCATAATCCATGAGCCATAATATAATCAAAACCTTCCTGAGAGCATGTAGTCCTCTGGCTCAGACAGTGCAGTGTAGTCGTGTTAGCATTAGTGTGGCTGCACATGTGAGGGGAGAATGCACTTTGAATGCAGAGGGCTGTAACTTTACTGAAATTCGATTTAATGGGATGCTGGTAAATGATCTGTACATGTGATGGAAGAGTGCAGGTTACACTTTAATAATTACATGGCCATGCCTTTTATGTGTATTCCCCCCCCAAATAAGTTCCCTGTTAAAAGATGTAAGATTTATTTTTAATTCACAAGCTTTTCCGATTCTAGACAGGTTTGATACCATCATCCTATACAGAGACCAGAACCAGCTGACTATATCTGGCAGAAGTGCTGGGCAGATGGATAGATGGACTGCATTTATATAGCTCTCTTTGAAATAGTTGAAACTAATAAACAAAAGCAGAATAACCTTTTTTAGTGAGCTAAACCTGACAACATGTGGGACACAGGACAACAAACCATCCACCAAAACCTCCTTCATACATTCTGTGCGAAATGTTCTGAAAAAGAAAAACAACATTACCTGAGAATGTAATGGAGGGAAGTAATTGACTTTGGTATTTGGAAAAGCAAATTTATGTTGAAAATGATTACTGGTTTAGCTGAAAGTACTAATGTAACTATATGTCTTTCATTGAATCGGCAGGGCTCCACAGTGCATCGCCAGTAATAGACACATCAAGGTTAGGCTGGAGCAAAGTGTTGAGTCAGCATGCTGCCGGTGTACTGAGCTTATCCACTTTCTGGTCTAGACATTAAGACTATAGCACCCATGGGAGATGGTTCATCCTAAGAGCTGGTTTACTGAATGCTCACAGTGACAGCGAAGATGGGTTAGGCTGAGGGTTGGGGCTTTAAAACTTCTCCTTTGCATCTTACATCTGTGTGACAGGAACTGACTGAACTCAGTGCTGTACTGCACACAGAGGCCACAGCAGTAGAACCTCTCCTCTTTTCCCCTTCAGAGAAAAACACATTAGGTACTTAAGGCCAAATTGAAATAGCATTAATGTATTTCTTCTGCCTTCCAGAGTGGCCATTGTGCATTACAGAACACTTAAAAGTTAAAGTCCTGTTTCAGGAAAGCAATGTGAGCAGCTGGAGCTCTTCATCTTCATCTTCATCAGGGACATTATAAAAGTCCACACCTGTCTCTGTGTGTGTGTGTGTGTGTGTGTGTGTGTGTGTGTAGTCGGTAGCTGAGGGCACAGAAAAGACAACTGCTAAACAAGCCTGAACTAGGACCCAATGATTATGCACCAATATCCAGATAGCTTAGCTGGAGCGGTGACTTGATAACACATATAAACACACACATATATAACTGACTGTTTCCTGAACTGGGAATGATCATCATCAACCAGCTGCTAATGGTAACAGATGCTACTCAAACACAGAGCTGACAGACCTGGTCAACCACAGGGTATCAACAATAGCAGTAAATTACATGTCACATGTCCAACCCTATCAACAGTAAAGAATAATGATGTTGGATTATTCCGCAAAAGTCTAGATTGTGTCCAATGCAACCACGTTTTTACATTCATGTGTGTCTGCACATGGAAACTACAGCGTGGTTAACGTTAAGAGAAGATCATGGTAATGGCAAATAGGTTGTGGTTGAGGTATCTTCAGGGTATCTAAACTCTTGGTAAAGGTTATGGTTACGGAGATATGCCTCGACCAACCAGTCATGTTGCTGTTTAAATCCATGTCTGTCAGAAAAAAATCATTACATCATCATTGTATCCTATCAGACATTGTGGGAAAGTTAGCATAATTAGCATATGAATTCTTGAATTTTACCACGAAATTATAACACTTTGAATCTTGAGTCCAGGTGGAGGTTTCTGCTAAATTTGAAGAAATTCGCTCAAGGCGATCCTGAGATATCACGATCATCAGAATGGGACGGATAGACGGACGAACGGACAGGCCGAAAAACATAATGCCTCGCTGGCATGGAGGCATAGTAAAATGGGCAATGTTAAGTGTTTGGGATGTGACTATGTCCTGCATTGGCACTGAGTATTACCATAGGACAAAGTGAATTCTTAGGCGCAGCAAAGTCCAATACTGATGTAATTCCCAGTGCTGCTTATACAAACCTTCGTAATGAACCACAATTTCATCATTTTGGACCAAAAACTGAATATCCCCCTTACTATCTTTTTACATCCACATCTCAGGGTCTTCATCAGTTAAGTTAAGTTTTAAGTTTATTGTCATATACATTTACACATCTATGAAATTTGTCCTCTGCATTTAACCCATCCCTAGCTTATTGGGAGCAGTGGGCTGCTGAGAAGTACCCGGGGAGCAGTTAGGGGTTCAGTGTCTTGCTCAGGGACACTTCGGCATAGGACACGTAGCAGCCAAGGATCGAACCGCCGAGGGTCGTCTGGCAACCGCAGGTTGCCAGACGACCCTCTCTACCCAGTGAGCCACGGCTGCCCCAGGAGCAGAAGTTTATTCACACACCTCCTGGTGATGAAGACCATGAGACGATGTTGAACACGCCAGAAGATGTAAGTATGTGGATCCTAAATTATGATTTTAAACTAAACTGAGGCCTGGTTTCTGACTTTGAATTGTTGACGATATCAGATTTGGTCAAGGCCAGAATCAATTACAAACAGACACACGTGTGGACGAGATCAGTGCAGGTTTTTTTAATCCTCACTGAAATAAACCTTAAATCAACTGCCGCTGATGGCACGGATGTCTCACCTTATTCTGCTCATTCATAGCTTCCGTACACTGTTCAGCAAAATCTGGTTGGAGAAAGTCTTTTCATATTTATTCTAAAATTGGCGACATGAAAGCAGTTATACATCTTGAGAAGCCTTTAGAATTGTGAAAATACACCAAAGTTCACCTTAAAACACAACAAAGATGTAACATCATTTGAAAACTTCCTGTTTCTTCTGGGGACACCAAGTGTGTCATCACTCCTGTATTTCCCAGTGAAGCTGACTGCTGTATTGTTCAGGCATTACCGCATGGACTCCCCAGTTAGAGTGTACATCAGTGAGCTTTGAGGACACTCACCCTGTTAAAGCGCTTGGCCTGGAAGAGGTGTCCGTTCACTCGGTAGAGCTTCCTCCATCTTCTGGCCCCTCGGCGATAGATCGATTCTAGGAGAGAGAGGAAACGGTTGTAGAGTGTTAGCATGGTGAGGGGATAATGGGGATAATGGGGATGGATGTGCTCAGATGGAGGGGATGGGAAAAAGGGACAGGTCCTGCAGCTCCTCCTTCACCAGAAGTCTGAGTTCAAGTGAGAGATATATGCATGCTCGCTCACACACACACTCCAGGCCAACACCTGGTATGTAGGTATGGTCTTCCTCCAGGCCTATAGGAGACCTGGTATGTAGGTAAGGTCTTCCTCCAGGCCTATAGGAGTCCTGGTATGTAGGTAAGGTCTTCCTCCAGGCCTATAGGAGACCTGGTATGTAGGTAAGGTCTTCCTCCAGGCCTATAGGAGTCCTGGTATGTAGGTAAGGTCTTCCTCCAGGTCTACAGGAGTCCTGGTATGTAGGTAAGGTCTTCCTCCAGGCCTATAGGATACCTGGTATGTAGGTAAGGTCTTCCTCCAGGTCTACAGGAGTCCTGGTATGTAGGTAAGGTCTTCCTCCAGGCCTATAGGAGTCCTGGTATGTAGGTAAGGTCTTCCTCCAGGTCTACAGGAGTCCTGGTATGTAGGTAAGGTCTTCCTCCAGGCCTATAGGATACCTGGTATGTCGGTAAGGTCTTCCTCCAGGTCTATAGGAGACCTGGTATGTAGGTAAGGTCTTCCTCCAGGCCTACAGGAGACCTGGTATGTAGGTAAGGTCTTCCTCCAGGCCTATAGGAGACCTGGTATGTAGGTAAGGTCTTCCTCCAGGCCTACAGGAGACCTGGTATGTTGGTAAGGTCTTCCTCCAGGCCTACAGGAGACCTGGTATGTAGGTAAGGTCTTCCTCCAGGCCTACAGGAGACCTGGTATGTAGGTAAGGTCTTCCTCCAGGCCTATAGGAGACCTGGTATGTAGGTAAGGTCTTCCTCCAGGTCTACAGGAGACCTGGTATGTAGGTAAGGTCTTCCTCCAGGCCTACAGGAGACCTGGTATGTAGGTAAGGTCTTCCTCCAGGCCTATAGGAGACCTGGTATGTCGGTAAGGTCTTCCTCCAGGTCTATAGGAGACCTGGTATGTAGGTAAGGTCTTCCTCCAGGCCTATAGGAGACCTGGTATGTAGGTACGGTCGCGCCACTAGAATCACTGCACATGTGTGCGCTTGTACTGCTTTTAGGAAGGCAGATACATTTTATATTCCTGTCGGCATGGTTTACTTCAGTCATGATTCGGCCTCTTTGCGGTCTCATGTTGCTTCAAAGACAGAGTACTAAAAACAAATCATATAAGTGTTAACAGATAACAATAGTTTCAGCTTATATTAAAAGTGGGGCTGGGCTAAATTACCATCACACAACAGTAGGAATGGCTTTCTGACCCAAATTTACTCTCAACACAATGTTAATATATCAAGTATCTGAATCCCTTATAATTCCCATGAGTACAGCTAAACAACCAGAACCATTGGTACAGTATATAACTAGCAGTCAACCAAACATGGCAGCCCACAGTGCAACCCAGATGTCCAGCGTCCATGTCAAAGGGTATAATGAACATAACTACAAGTTGTTTAACCATCACACATGATGTCTGTTCATATTACTCATGGTCCAATCCTCTTCCAACAAGTGATTACTATGGGAAATTATTACAGGCAACCATTATATTTGTATTAGCAGCAGCAAATTGTGATTTCAGGGTGTTGCATTAGGCGCTTAAAAAAGAGTCGAATTTGATGCACTCTCACACAGCGAGCAGGAGTGGACATCAAGAGCAGTTGAGTGACTCTTCGTGACGAACAACGTCACACACATGAATGGATGGATTTGTTGATGTGTGACCAACAAGGCATCATGCGATCATTGACCACCACTGATATGATGAAAGTTTGATAAGACTTTGTTTTTTATTGGAAGATCTTAAACTGAATTGATTCATATGAGACATTATGCACTTGATAGCGTCTTTCATGAGACCCTCTCTGCCTGCTCAATGCCCACTTCTGTCAAACTCCATGCCCCTATCTTGTACCACAGACTCTGATAATAAAATGAAGTGTCAGAGGACGTAATATTGATAAGAAAACTTGATGTTGAAAATCAGTGGAGTGCCTCTTTAAAAAGCAAGTAGTGTAGTTCATGTGCAAGAGCAGGAACACATAATACAGCTTCATGTAATACAATACAAATCTAGGAATGATCCACAAATTTGCCTGTGTTGCATTTGGCTGTTCGCCAAAAGAAAATCCCCCACAGCATGAAGTGAAGTGGTTGGCTGAGCCATACCATGCGTTGCCTTCCAGACTAATTATTCACCAGCATCTCTCCCGGTGCCTCCCCCAGTCTGTACTAGTTTTCCAGTCTGCTTGGTTGCTCCAGTGATGGGTGCGGCTGTGATGTCCTCCACTCACTCATCTTTTGCCTCTGTTGCTATGGTAGCCACATCCCACCTTATAGCAGCTATTGTTAGCTGGCTGTGAGGATTTCGGGATGACATTGTCTGCAAGTAGAAGTTTCTCCTAACAACAAATCCCCCCTTCTCCATTTCTCAAAAATGATGCCACCATTGTGCAGAATCAGGTCGAACATACCGCCTATCAGATTTGCTGTCCGTCTCTTGAGCAATGGGTGGAGAGCTGTGATTCAATTGTCATGCCCTGGGGTGAACCCTTTCTTCCAGATGGTTTTCATCAGGGGGCCTCACATCATGTTCAATGTTTAAGCTGAGAATCTGTTTTTCTTTCTCTAACCCAAACCTCGACTATTGTCAACTACATACAACACACTGACATTATTCCAGCCAAAAAATGTAGAGTAAGTCTCTTTGCCAAGCAATATTGACAAGCACATTGAGACGTGTGCCAGCTAAGATTTAAGTTGTGCTCATCTCTGTATGCAAATGTTCCATAACAGAGAGGGATATAAAGACCATACACTCCTGTCACAATGGTAGCGTATGGACATGGAGGTCTATTGTCACAGATGTAACATTGACAAAGCGGTCTTGGATGTACACCAGGGCTGGGTATTGACATTTGTAGGCAGTGGTGGGCCGTCAGGGCCAGCAAGGCCTTCTCTGCTGGCCTAAACAGAATCACAAAGTTATAGCTATTTTATGATTTCATTATTTTTCATTAATACACTACATGTATTATAATTATTTTTTCCATTAGCTTAGTTTTCTCATTGCACAGCTCTTGTCTTCCTCAGTTGCTCTGCTTCCAGTGCTTCCATAGTTACCCAGTATTCCTACCCCCGTGCCCGTATTAGTGGGCGAGTCATGGAGTTGAAGGGGGAAGACACACTGAGGCATTGTGTGATTGAGGACGGTGAACCTACACATCATGTTACACTTCCTCAGTGCCCAGTGTCTTCAGGCTGCTATACAGTGTATGTCAGGGGTCGCCAATAGGCGGACCGCGGTCCGGATCCGGACCCAGACACCGTTGTATCCGGACCACACAACCTAAAACCGATAGATAATTGAGATTTATTAAATTTTGACGGACCGCCTCTATTTTAACCGGCGCAGCTTTTTCAGCCTTTACGGTACTTGTTCAGCGGCGCAACTCACATCACATGATGCAGCTCAGCGAATCAAATATGGGTATTCTGACAAGTTTCCTGAATCGAGTACACACACGGGAGAGACGAGGAGAGAGGACGAAGAGTAGGAGAATAATTACGTCAGAGGTAGGAGTCGGAGAAGTTATTTCACATGACGAGGGAAAAGTGGTCCGCGAGACCAGAGTCTTTAACCAAGAATGAACAGACTCTTTCAGGTTCATTCTTCCCACGGACAGTTTAAAACCAGTGTGTCTCACATGTCCAGAGACCGTGATGATTATTAAAAGCGGTAAATGAGACAAAGCACAACTCTCTTGAACAAACGTACCCACTCACATCTGAAATGAAGTCACAGAAAATAAACCTAAGAGCCCAAAATTATCAGAATCCTAACACATGAATTCACTGACCAACAGTGATGTTAACAGAGAGACTAGAGCTGAAACAAGTGGTTTAATAACCACAGAGGAAGATCATGCACACTCATTTATCTTTTTAGAAGATGAGAAAAATGTGGCTTTTTGATTGATATCACTTCACACCTGAATGAAGTGGATTTTAAACTGCAGGGCAAATCGGTGAAATTCATTTTTCTAAAATGAAATACTTTATTTTAAGATGCACATTTTTCAAAAGCTTTCAGTTATGTCAGTTATTCTACAATGCAGACATTATTGTACTTGAAATGAGATATATATATATATGAGATATATATATATATATGAGATATATATATATATATATATACACACACAGACACATACATACACAGACACATACATATACATATATGGCACTAAATAGAGCAAGTTAGATATTATTGTAATGTTCCGGATCTTTGCCCGAGGACATTTTCTCAATCTGGACCTTTTGGAATTTTAATTGAAGACCCCTGGTGTATGTGATTCAATTATTCATTGCGACAGATGTTACCACCAAGTGGTTAATTGCGCCGCGTAGCTTTGTGTCTTTAATCAGAGTGTAGATGAATAGGTGAGTGGTTACACAGAAGAAGTTTAAATGCATGAGTAAGTGGTTTCCTCTTCACTGCATGTTTGGCTGAGAGACAGGCTGCATTCATCAATCTCTGGGTTTAAATGGTGAATATCCCATTAATAATCTTGACAGTCCATTTAGAATACAAATGCCTCTGAGCACATTTTGATGACATTTTCTATTATATAGCATGGCTGGTGTAAAGCATTCCATAGAGAACACTTAGCAGCTAGAAGTAAGCCACACCTTTGAAAGCCATTCAACTGTGGAGGGACTAGTCCAGAGATCAATTATTATTGATCGACTATCGTGCATGAACAAACGACTACACATGTCAAATTCTTAAGAGACATATTATGTCATTATATTCATTTTAAAAAGTGGAATTAACATGGTAAGTGCAAAACTGTGCTGCTCTGTGAGTATTATCGCTTTGACTGAAAACCCAAAGATTTGAAAATGTATTTTCTCATTCAGCTTCTTAATATTAAAAATGAGGTCCTACATGAACAAAATAGTTTCTGCCAAAGTTAGAGCAGTTTTGGTCATAAAGAATGGTGAGGCTCAGTTTCTGTTTGTAAAACAGGTTCAAAATGTTAGTAACAGAAGACAGAACATGACAAGAAGATACATATTGGATGCTGATAAAGAGGATTATTAAAATAAAAACACTGGTCACATGCTTTGATATTCAGTGCTTTGATTTAAAATAAATAAATGCTAACCTATGTGTGGTCTATGTTACCAGTTGGGGTCCTCCATTGAAATGACATACAGCGCCCGTAAGCATTCAGGATGAATTATTTGTATTTCCTAAGTTCACTCTCACTGCCCTGATTCGTTCCACCTGATCCATCACCCTGCTCTCCTTGTGTAGTTAGTATGCCTGCTCCCCCTTTCAGTGCCAGGTCTTCTTCTGCAGTCCTTGTGTCTAGCCAGGCATATTGCTATGGCAACAGTCACAGAAAAATAAGATGGATGAAAGAAGCGGGAGGTCGGTGACTGTTGAGCCCACATTTTCACAGAGACCTGGATTCATCGTGGTCCAGGATCAAGCTGCACTTGATTGGACAGAGAGCAGGACTCTGGTGGACCAGAGGAGGAGGACTCTGTGTTCACATCATGATGCTTGGTGCTCAAACACAGTCACACTTGACGAACAATGTTGAATTTTGAATGTGAAGATGTCGGCCATATTATCTGACCAGAGAATTGTTTTAGTTGTTGCTGT
Source organism: Melanostigma gelatinosum (assembly GCF_949748355.1). Lineage (NCBI taxonomy): Eukaryota > Metazoa > Chordata > Actinopteri > Perciformes > Zoarcidae > Melanostigma > Melanostigma gelatinosum. The sequence goes on along the minus strand of NC_136641.1, from coordinate 2,969,222 downwards.
TTACATTCCTTATGAGCAAATTCCAAAAATGCTCTAGAGGAATGTACTACTGTTTTAGTTTAGTTTAGTTTGTCGTGTGTTTGTTGTGGTACAAATGGGATTGTGCATCCCTGTGTTACATAGTGACAATAAATGACCCTTGACCCTTGTATGTGGTATGACACATGCTCAGTGTGACTGGAGCTTGTTGGTCACAGCAGACTAGAAATAAAGAGACGTGTCCGCTCAGGTGCTCAGGAACACTAACTGATGGCGGGCGATACACACTAGAATTGTAACAGTGAAAATAATGCATTAAAAAAAGATTATAACGTATCACAAGAATGTCATCATAAAATGCTTCATAATGTCTTATAATGATTATTACAGAGCATTATCATTGAGTGTGTATCACTATAATCATACAGCGCTATTAGCAGATTATCACAAATGATGCATGAATATAATGCATTCTAGACACAGAGAGCGTTAGTGTAGCTTCAAAGAGCAAACCAAGTTTTAAATAACAGCAACAGCCGACTTCACTCATGGCCTCGGGTGAAGCAGGAGCACGTCTTTAGAAGAGGTCGGTGTGTGTGTGTGTGTGTGAAGTGTGAATTCACACACCAAACTAGATTCAAGTGAGGCAGAGTGTTTGCTGTAGGGAGGCGACAGAAATATTTAGAGCCAAAGGCGTGCTGGAGAGTGCCAGTTTTAAATCTGAGGAGAACACGAGAATACGAGCACAGATGAGCCAAAGGTGGTTTCATGATGACTGCTCATTTCTCCTCAAAGTCCTGCTGTGACTCAGCATCATGATATTGTAAATATTCGGACTGAACTGACTCAAAAATGTGTCAACCACAAGTAAAGATAAATAGGCCAGTGGGATTGTTTCCTGTGTAACCCATAATAATCACATTATCAACACATCCTCTGGTCAGAACAGATGGTATTACTGCACGACAACGACGTCTGGATCGGAGGGGAGCGGCGGATCAGTTCCTGTTTACATCTAGCTCGGACCGTGCTCCCAGCAGGAAAGCGATGCCAACCACACACGGCTGCCTCAGACGTGCGCTTGCACTCCACTAGCAGGCCTTCAAAGAGCTGACCTATTACGACATCTCCCTCTGGAGAACCATGAGTGTTGCATTGCCCCACTTCTCTGCCAAGGTGCCAGAGTGAGAGTCAGAGAGACGCAGGCTGGAAAGAACGCTTTCTCAGGTGATGAATCAAACACACAGAACTTTACCTCCGGATGCAAAGGCCAAAGCGCACAGTCCCGCCATGTCGTCTGTGGAAGGTACAAAGAGCAGCGGACCGCCTGCTGCTGCTGTACTGTAGCTTATATGGGGAGCCGTGCAGCAGGAGAACAGGGTGGTACTGCCATATCTCTCTAGGACAGGACATTTACGAGGGCTTGACTCACTTCCAGACATTGTTCCTCTCACTCACAGGAAAGTAGCAGTCTCTACCAACAACGCCCGCCCCCTCCCTCACATGCCCTTCAAACAAAAGGAAAAAGAAAGCCAACACTGGGAATACACTGCCCTGTATGTTTTCAGTGAGTTATTGAGGAATCAGCTGCACTCAGCAATAAAGGTACTGCCCATGTTCCTCTCAGGGTTTATGGAACTTGTCAACTTTTTCAAAGTGCTAAGTTATTTTCTGGACACTTCCAAAGAAGCTGAAAGAGATCAATGGAACAGCCCTGAGACATTTTTAGACACAGTCAGACCTCTGGGGTATGGGATGCTCCACGGTGGCATGATCAACTCTCTTAGTCTGACTTCTAATTAAAGCATCTATTCAATGTTCCTTTTAATCAGCATGTTCCAGATAAAGAGGGAGAGAGCAGGCATGTCAAAGTGCATGAAATTACAAAAGACTTCCAATGTCAAAGTCAGGATCACTGTAATTGGATCAGTATTCTGAAGTCAAGTAAAGCCTTCTGCCGTGTTCACTAAGAGCGACCACTGCAAAGAAACGGCAAAGTGTGGTCAGCTTCCATTGAGAATGAGTTGTAGAATGCTGCTGTGTGACACGTAGTGTGAACGCAGCGTTATGAGGGACAGAGGGGTTGAAAGGAGGTAGACATGGACATACTGTATGACAGGTCCCTGGGACAAGTCAGTGTCACATGTTGGTGAGTCAGCTACATCCATATCACTGAGCTGGCAACATAGGGAGACATTTGTTTCTCTTAAGTGGGCATCGAGACCATATGTACTGATGCAGACACATCAAATGCTGATGTGCACTAACTTGTTCTCATTGTAGTCCTTGTGTACTAGCACCACACAGTCCCTCTAAGCAGCACCATGTTTCTGAGGTGTACTCTGTATTTCACTACGTAGGTTATTGAGTTGAGTTTGTTGCCTCCCGAAATCTGTGAACTTACAAAGAGGACAACATTCAAAGTCAAGATGTAAAGTGGCTCATGGAGAGACAATAAAACCCATCGACACAAGGTCAATCACCTCATTATGGGTATTCGGATGAATACTTGTCCAAGGAGAGAAGCTTCGGTTTGTGGTAATCTTGCTTTAATGAGAACTAGTCTCTATCTATCACCATCGCTATTAGAAAACATCGGCGAGATGTTGGAGTCTGGTGTCACTGTTACTTGTAGCTTGTTCATAGAAGTTAGTCTGGAGTTATTAGTTATTAGCTCCACCAAGGAGGTTTCAGGTTTGGTTTCCATTTCGGAGCGTATCCCAAAACAAACGCCTTGTTTTTCATCTTCATTTGGCCAGAGTGGAGGTCTGTGCCAAGTTAGCAGTAGTCATTAGTACTAATATTGGTGCGTAGTACTTTAAGTACAATAGTCTGGATTCATGACTAAATCAGTCATGAAAAATGTACCAAAGGAAATCTGTGACTTTGCAAACTTGGGCAGTTATGGAAACTGAATTTTAAGTGTGCCAGCATCCTGGTTAATGACCATTTGACAATTAACTGGCGAGCATGAAACAAATGGAAAGCCTCACTGAAGTTGTGGTGGTAGTGGTCACTTTGACTCCATCTGTATTGGTTTGTGTGTGTGTGTGCGTGTGTGTGCGTGTGTGCGTGTGTGCGTGTGTGCGTGTGTGCGTGTGTGTGTGTGTGTGTACTGACAGGCCTGTGTTAGGGTCACTGATTGATCATGTCCAAAATCACTTTGTGTTTTAGCGCAACAGCCTGGTGCTGCTAGCGTTGCCACAGGCAGGAAGCAACTTTTTCCATTTAATTTCATCTTCTCCAATCACACACACACACACACACACACACCACCATCAATGCAACAGCTGCAGTTATTGAAGAAACGTGATGAATGTGGATGAAACATGCACATCCAGTACACTCACATAAAAGAGCCTGTAAATTGCAGACATGCGTTTACCAGCATTTTAACAGCCTCAAACAACCACACTAGTTTTTGCTCCAACATTTACCCTGGGGGACAAGTACCAAGACTCCGCGGGGACAGGACCTGTCCTCCATTGACTCAGAATTATGGACAGCTAAAAGGCATTATTCTGCTTATACCATGGTCCCTTGCAAAATAAATACAATTTAGACCGCTGTGCAATAAAAGTCTCAGGTTTTTAACAATCTATTCACTCCATTTCCCTGGTAACCCTGATACCTGGTTTTGACTGCTCCATTACCAAGCCCCCTCCTACCTCACAGACCTGCTCCATCATCAAGCCCCCTCCTACCTCACAGACCTGCTCCATCATCAAGCCCCCTCCTACCTCACAGACCTGCTCCATCACCAGGCCCCCTCCTACCTCACAGACCTGCTCCATCACCAAGCCCCCTCCTACCTCACAGACCTGCTCCATCACCAAGCCCCCTCCTACCTCACAGACCTGCTCCATCATCAAGCCCCCTCCTACCTCACAGACCTGCTCAACCACCACCCTCCTACCTCACAGACCTGCTCAGCCACCACCCTCCTACCTCACAGACTTGCTCCATCACCACCCTCCTACCTCACAGACCTGCTCCATCACCAGGCCCCCTCCTACCTCACAGACCTGCTCCACCACCACCCTCCTTCCTGCAGCCTCCACTCCTCCTGTGCCAACCTCCGGTCTCCACCACTCAGGACCAAGCGCCTCTCCATGGCTGCCCCCTCCCTCTGGAACTCAAACCCATCTGAGACTGCACCAACATGTCCACGTTCAGAGCGCAAATCACAACTCGCAGCTGCTTTTAATGTTCTGGGTTATATGTTCAGTCCAATATTAATCTTGATCACGATTTTGGCTTCGCACAAGTAAATGAACGGGACTGACTGCGACGTTGCTTTTTAAAATTCATCACTTATAGAAAACTCTGCTGCATTTCAAATCAAGCACGACCTAGACTAATCGCCAGCCACCAGGGGGCGATCCAGATGTTTTGGCTTCACTTTTGCGGAGCTGTCATGCTGTGACCTCCCTACACTCTGTGAAATGAAGTGAATGCTGCCTGACTAGAAGAGTAATACTGTATACTTTATACTAATATATATATGTATTATATATATTAGTATAAAGTATACAGTATTACTCTTCTAGTCAGGCAGCATATTATATTATACGGTTAAGACACAGACATGGATGATTCCAGTATCTTTAGTGCAGCCGTGGTGAGAAGGATTTAAGACGGTATTTAGAGCTTCACATTGAGAAGAAACACTACCGACCAGTTTGGTGAACAAAGAAATATGAAAAAGCCAAATAGTAAAAGATTTTTGGTGATGGGGGAGTCTGTGTTGTACATAAAAACAAGTTGCTCATTGTATGTATTTATTTAATAATACATTTATCGTTGAAGTCATTAGCAGATTTCAGCTGGGGATTTGCTGCTTTTGTCTATATTATTGTACATTTAATCTCTTTGGTATTGGACTGCTGGTCAGACAAAATGACATTTGAGGATTTTGACAAAATAAAATTCTCACTCCAGGTCTTCTCACCAGCTTAGTAAAGTACGAGGTAAATTGTGAATCCATTTTTCCCTATTTTCCGTCATATAGACTGCACATGTAATCTGAAGAAGGTACTACGTAGCGCTGTACAGTTTATCAAAAATGTATTGAAACAGCAATATGGCACATCATTTTATTGAAGGCAAAATGTGTCAAAATATCAATTTGAATGAATATTGTGGTTTTGCAGAAATGTTCTTGCTTACGCATCATATTCTACAGACTTAGAAAACATATTTGTTTGGTACAGATCTCTGCAAAAATGAAAATGAGAATAATGTAGAAATGATCATTCTCTCACAGTTACAATATCAGTCAAATGAATCAGTATTAGATGTTCTTTTAAAACGGTTCAGCCTAGTACGTGTCAATGCAGTTGGTATATATGGTACAGAATGGCTTCTATAATTGAGTTCAATTGTTGTTCTGCTTCTCCAAGTCGAATGCTGCTTCAGACTGCTGAAAATGATTAACAAAAGCCACACCATCCGTAAATCAACGCACATATTACGCCTGTAACATGGTTACCAGTATCTGCTCCGTGGAGACAGACAGACTGAGGGTTTAATGGCTTCCATAGATCCAGATCAGCAGCCCGCATGGTACTGAGGAGGAGAGCCTCACATGCTCCCAGCAAGAGAAAAACAGGGGATATTCAATTTAGATGCAGCTGCTGATGAGGATCAAAGACACACTCTGTACCAGCTACCATGGAGCCTCACTGACCTTGTGGAGAATGGATCGACTTCATGCTCTGATTGCATTTAAAGGATACGATGCGTGCAGAGCGGCGATTTCACTGCAATTTTTGATGGTTAGTATCAAAAAGAAGGAACACATTTGATCAAAGTAGCCTCATTTCCATCACTGTGTGAATACTAATGAGTCCATCTCCAGCAGCAAAAGGCACACCAGCTCACCTCAACTCAGTTCCCATGCAGCCTTCCTAGTGTGCCTGAAGTGCTCTCTGGCTGTCTCTGCGCACACCTCAGGTGACCCGACGTCGCACAAATCCCAGAGACAGAACCATCCACCCTGAACCCAGATCCCCCTACCTTTGACTCGAAGGTAGAACAGCAGTGTGAGCAGCATCCCTCCGGCTGAATGTTAGCGCTCCCTCGCCTTCACAGTCTGGATCTCATGGTGGTCTTCTGCACCTCCTCCGCTTCTCCTCTCCTCATCCCGGCTTCCTCCTCCTCCTGCTCTCACGGCACAGCTTCGCTCGTTCCTCTGTGTCGCTCTCTCTCTCTCTCTCTCTCCCCTCCCTCCTCATTCGCTTCCATTTCCCTTCAGGCTGCTCCTCTTCATCTTCTTGTCACACTACACCCTCACTACAAGTAGTACACATCGGAGGAGCAAACGTGCACTAATTCTCTGTGTGCGTGTGCATCAGATGATCCTCACTTCCTCGACGAGGATTGCGCCGCACGATTGAGGCTTCTCTCAGGAACCTGCCGCTCCATTTCACCCACAAGATGGCAGCCGTAGTCCTGGAGCCGACAGCAGCATCCTCTGCACACAACTTGTTGAACCTAAATTTAAACCTTGTGGACTATTTTTAGTGGCTGTGCTGTGCCGATTGGAGCCCATCCTGGATGACAGCTACACTTTCCCAGAGGCCTGTCTCTGGATGCAATTATAGCCCTCTGTTCATGGGAATACTGAGCTCGGTGTGCTACAGTAAATCACCTTCAGATGCTATGTAGAATGTCATGCTGTCCTATATAGCAGCGGTCCCCAACCACCGGGCCACGGACCGGTACCGCACAGAAAGGTTAAATATTATATTATTTCCGTTTTATTGATTATCAGAGTCTGAAAGAAGTTTTATTTTGAAAAACCGGATTCTCTTCCAATTTCATCCGCCTGTGCCTCTTGACATGTCAAGGCGCTCGTCTCGGTCACGTGATACGTTACCTCAAAAATGAAGCCCACAAACTAGCGAAAATGAGTAAATAACTTTTGGAGAGCTTCTTTGCAAAGGGGAAAGGCCACTAAGGAGACAGAAGAAGAGCTACAACTTCCAAGAAAATGAAAGCTTCATTCAACAGACAATATCAGGAGTCTGATTAAATATCAGGAGTAATTCTGACGCGCCAAGCCCGCTCTGCAGAATATGTGGCGACAGGAAGATCAGCTGCTGGAGGTTGTAAATGACGGTGGCCTTAAAAGTATGTTTGAGACGACAACTCTGCTGGTGTTTGGATTAAAATCAAGGCTGAATATCCTGAGATCACCACTAAAGCACTGAAACCTGCTTCCATTTCACACATCCTCTCTGTGAAGCGGGATGTTCTGCAGTGACCGCAATCAAAACAAAGTTAGGGAGTAGACTGGACATAAGGAACACACTTCGGGTTTCATTGTCTCCCATTACCCCCAGATGGGACCGTCTCGTTGCAGAGGAACAAGCTCAGGGCTCCACTGATTCACCGTGCATTTATTTATGCATTTTATATTTGTTTTCATGCCGATCGTATGATTTTATTTCGTCGTGTTTTTCCGCCACACCTTGAAGGCCGGTCCGTGAAAATATTGTCTTACATGAAACCGGTCCGTGGTGCAAAAAAGGTTGGGGACCTCTGCTATATAGGAACAAAACACTGGATTGTATAAGTTGAAATCCTTTGAGTTCCAATCTATTCAACACCACGTCAAGACCAAGATTTAGAGGGTTTGAGACAAAGTCAAGACCAAGACCAAGACTTACCAAGAGGTAGCCAACACGGTGCCCGCGGGCACCTGGTCGCCCGCAGGGACCATGTGAGTCGCCCGCAAGGCATGTTCTAAAAATAGTATGTGTCACCATGGAGCTCAGTCTAAAAATTGTAGTTGCTGTTCATTTTGAATCAAAAACGCTTGCATGAATGTTGATTTTAAAATGACAATATTTCTTGTCATAAGAGAGTTGGGTACCCAGAGGCGCACGGCGGACAGCCAGGAAGAGGCTGCCATACCGCACTGGCTTTTCAGGTTCGGAATGGCGGGCGCTTCCCGTTGGCGCCGGACGCGTGCAGCAAGCGCACCACGTCGTCAGGTCCGTCAGACCTCGGAACAGTCCACGGGGCAACAACTCTTGGGTGGCGAGGCAACGCAATCCGACCGAAAAGGCCCAGACTAGAGGTTTGAACGCGGGCGCCCGAAGATACTCGCGCGCCTCGGAGGGTTTACTAGTTTCTTCGTGGGGAAAAAGGTACCATTAGAAATGGTGTCGGTGACAACAGACGGGGCTCCCGCCATGACGGGCCGGCACGCAGGCTTCATTGCGCAATGTAAAGGTGACCCAGACTTCCCAAAATGTCTACATTACCACTGCATCATTCACCAGCAGGCGCTATGTGCAAAAGTAACCGGCTTTGATCATGTGACGAGTCCTGTCGTGAAGATCATAATGGCATCCGATCCAAAGCCAAACAACACAGGATATTCATAACTGATCATTTGTATAAACATGGGACAGAGTTGATTTGTTGATCATGATTTGTTAAAAAATGTTACAAAAGTGGTTCGTACAAACGAGACATGATTTGAAGATATGACAGTTAATGATTTCATAAAAAAAGTTAGATCATTTTTACAAAAATATAACAGGTGTGATTTTGAACCAAATGCTACAAATGTGCTTATTCATACAAAACTGTCACGAAAGATATTTACTAAAATATCAGAGATGTGACACCTCTGACTTTCAAATATTGAAACAGAATAACAGAAATAAATGTTTAAATATATCTGCATTTCCTACCATCATGTTGTGGAAATCATTGTTAATAATTATTGTGAGGAATAGTTAACATTGACATGTGATCAGAGAGACAGTCTCTTCACACACATTATTAAAAGGTGATCTGTGCAACTTTGTTATTCAGGAGGTTTGTATCAAACAAGTAGCCCTTCGTACTACTCGGTACCCTTGAGGTCGCTCTCAGTTTCAAAAAGGTTGGTGACTTAGAGGGTTTGAGACCAAGTCAAGTCCAAGGCAGGGCAAGACAGACAAGACTAAGACTTTGTGGGGTTGAGACCATGTCAAGATCAAGATGTGTTTTGTTTGTTTAGTTTGTGTTCTTTAAATACATATCTATTTAGTACTTTTACCACTTGTCTTGTCTCCCTTCATGTTGCAACCTTTGAGCTGGGTTGTAACATATGGGGGCTCGTTCGGGATTTGGACCAGGGATCTCTCGCACCCCAAGCGAGAATCATAACCCGAGACACATACTCTACATGTGTGTATAGTAGTGTTTTCCTTTGTTTTCTAGGAGCAATCACAGTAATGATGTTAACAAATAAATGAGACAATACAGGCAGTTTAGTGATATTCCCACAGTTGTGGTCTTTGCAGGTTGCAGTAAAAAAGGGGTAGATGCCGAGACCACATCCAGACCTTCAATAATCATTTGTGTCTCCTGATTCAAAAAAAGAAGAGAATAAATGATTAAAAAATATATATATGTTAAGCCAAAATTCAGGTTATTGCAGATTTAAAAGGTATTGTGTATTTGTCAAAGGGTTGAGACAGTGTCTCCATTACAAAATGTGTCCACCAGAGAGCACCGGCAAGTACATTTCTTTACACAAAATGTTCTGCTGAGTATTAATCTTGGTCATAATTCTTTTCTTTTGTTTAACTCGCAGATATCCATATGAGTGTTGGCCTCATCAATCAATAAAACACAAAACTGAAACCAGAAGATGCTCCAAAAGAAAAGTTCACGACTTAGACGACGGGATGATTAAACCCCATAAACTCCACCATAAAAACCTTGATTATTTTAGGACAGGCACTCCCACAGCTCTGCCTCTCCCAGCCTAACACAGACTTGGACACACTTGTGTCTTTCCTTGCCTGCCAGTGTTGCAACATCGAGGAGGTTGAGCAAACATTTTCTGCATTCCTTCAGAGTGAGGGTGGAAGGCTATATTCTCTGGGCCGGACCCATGGCTTTATCAAAAGCAACCTTCAAGACATGTTGACGTTATCAGCACTGCCAGGAGCCGGCCGTGGAGTACAGCCACTCACTCACTCTGGATCAACACCGGGGAGTGCTTCAGAAAACACCACTGTTGATTCATTTTAAAGACATTCTCCACTGGGAGGGACTGAAGATAACAGCCTTTACTCTGTGTGCTTACTGGCACTCACTTACAGTACTTTCAGACGACGTTTCTTCATTTACATTTTTGTCTTTAAAGGTGTGCTGTGTAATATCTCGCCAGAACATTATCCAGACACTGTGAAGAGGTTTCAGTGATGAGGTTAGTTAAAGACGTCTATGTGTTGTGTTGCAGAGGTATCTAGTGAAATGAGCATGCTAACCAGCTAGCCCCGGCCCGTCCCGTCTTTAGCACCTGGAGAGGCGATAGTGAGTCACTGTAATGTCCAGTCTGTCCTTAGTCCAACAGAGAGGACGAGGAGTAGAGCTGGTCTGTGGACATTCTTTTTATTGGATTGAATCCAATAAATTTCCCCCCCAATCGCCACCAGGAAACTACTTTGATCGCAGATTTAGCGGCAGATTTAGGAGACGGACTTTCAGTTAGCAGTTAGCAGTTAACTCAAATTCAGCCTGCACAAAACCCAGGACCGGGACTCACAGCGGGCTGCTGCTGGGTCTGGATCGTAAAGTTTGCTGATCTAGCGGATCAGACCCCCGACACTGAGGTTTGAGCAGGCTGAATTCATCCATCACTGTTTCTTTAGATTGTATGGGCCCAGTGCTAGAGGTGACATGTTTGTCTGGAGCAGGAGGCCAGACCTCACTCACTGAGACCATGACATTGTGTATTTCAATGTTTGATGGTATTTACACGTTTTGCATTCGTTTTCAGATATTAGGCTTTTTATATTCTTCATAATGATAATTTGTAGGTTTTTTACAGTAGTAACAGTAGTTGTCATAGTTGGCGAACTATTGTAGCTGCTAGTCTGTCACAATAGCTCTCCAACTTAGCTGGATGCTAACTAGCTAGCTATGTCACTAACGCCATAAAAAGTTCACCTAGTTATTTCTAAAAAACATATTGGTACCATTGACTCTTAACTGTGTGCAGACCAGGTCTCCTTTTAGTGCAGTTTCTACTCCAGTACAGAAGAATTCTTCATCTTACAGCTTCCTGCAGTGTGGATTCTCTACGATAGTACACCTACAGATCTACTGCACACATGAGCATGTCAAACTGCATCAAAGTTCAACTTCACGCACAGCTTTACTTCAACCCTTCAAATGAATTGATATTTTTGGGTCAGTCAAAACAAAACAGTCAGTCTTGGCACAACATTTTCCAGTATTTCTACTTCGTTACTGTACTTAAGTCGTTTTTTTTGGATATCTGTACTTTACTTTACTATTTATATTTCTGTTGACTTTTACTTTACTACATTTTGCAAAGAAAACTGATACTTTTACTCCGATACATTTCCCCTGAAACCTTCGTTACTCGCTACAAAATCAAATCTATCTTTAGAAACAAAATGAATCACGAGAGCAGCGTCGGGGACTGTGGTGGAACACAGACTGCAAGCAGGTTTGATGAATCAGTGGTCCTAGCAGCAAGTTAAATCATTGGTTAATCACGTTAATGCACAATTGCAAACAAGTGCTCTCTAAGCTGCGGTGTTGTGATTCCCAGTGATGCCAGGATGCTACATGCTATAAGCTAGCGAGCGACTACATGAGTAGCATTCCACTCAGGACGGGTGGGATGAGGAGAGGTGGACGGGTCAAACTAACACTGTGTTTCCTGTGTTTTACATTCTAATAGAATGTAAAGAAGTTACATTCTATTAGAATGTAACTTCTTTACATTCTAATACAATGTAGCTTCTTTACATTCTGTAAAGAAGCTACATTGTATTAGAATGTAACTTCTTTACATTCTAATAGAATGTAAAGAAGTTACATTCTAATACAATGTAACTTCTTTACATTCTAATAGAATTGTCTTCTGAAGATGAACAGGACATGTTTCAGTTTCAAGTAATGACTGGGTTGTTCCTTTCGGTGCTGCTTTAGTGTTGATCATGTTTTGATATTTGAGTCATGTTGTGGATGATCAGATGGAGTTATGATGGTAGCAGTCGCCCAATTGCAGATTCATCTTGAGCAAAACCTTTGTCTATTGTGTTCAAATCAGGCCCACAGGAGTTTACAAGGCAGGTGTCCTTTCTCTAAACACTGACCTGATGCATCAAGTGGATATTTTTTGCTGAACATAATATTATGCATTTGGCCTCTACATCCTCTAGTCCAGCGGTTCCCAAACTTTTTAGGCCACGCACCCCCTTCTACATCCCGACCGGGTTCACGCACCCCCAACCCCCCCCCCCCCCCACACACACACACGCACCTTAAAAAAAAAAAAGCAACAGAGCCGCATAAAAATCGGACGAATGAGAGAACAGTTTGCTCGCGCGTGGCGTTTGTTTACAAGATAAAAAACACAAAACTCTTCCTGCACCGTGCCTTCGAAAAGGTAACGGACGTAACGTTACGAAGGTAACGGACGATTGGCCAGATTGGCCACATCTGTAGGCTCGTCTACTTGCAGAGAGTAAAACTCACTCTTCTTCACGCGACCGACCAATGTAGCCAGGATGTCTTCGGACAAAGCATCGATGCGCGCGAAAGTGTTGTTGGACACCGGGATCACGTCCAACTTTTTCGCTTCTCTCTCTCCAATCATACATTCCACCATCTCTTTAGCATTTTTCCCTCTCCACCACCGCCTCTCCTTCTCCCTATTACGCGGTCAGAATACTACCACAACACGCCGCCTGTCTCCGGCAGAAATGCGCTCATCCACGCACGGGAACAACACCGAGTTGTAATATATACCTCCATAACACCCCGCCACTCTCGGCTCATACCTCCCCAGCAACGAGGCACATCACCCGGTCACAATACCTCCAGAATGTCCCCCGGGTGAAATCCGGGACTTGGTTTTATGGTTCCGAGTGGCGGCGCTCACTCGTTGGCGCTGGGACGGGAGGTCTCCAGCCGTCCCCGCCGCGAGGCACCCGATCGTCAGGTCTTCAGCCCTCGGAACAGGCCGCGGGTCAATAACTTGTGGGTGGCGGGGTAGAGGCGAGGCAGATCACAGAAACATCATAAAGACTAGAGTATGGCAAAGATATGTTGATGAGAAACGTATTTGTACGTCAAACACAAACGTAATCAGGGAGAAAATACGTTCGTGGTAAAACGTAATTGAGAATGCATTTTAGTTTTGGGGGAACGTAATTTTTAGGAGACAGGACTGCACCGCCATTACATTTTTCCTCTCGCGCACCCCCTAGAGGCAGCTCGCGCACCCCCAGGGGTGCGCGCACCCCACTTTGGGAATCCCTGCTCTAGTCTAATGAGCAGACTTATAAACGCACTGTTACAACTCCTTCATAGTGTCATATTGCTTTTCGGAGAATTATGATGATACGTTCATAGTAGATGCAAAAGTATAGTTATGTACAATATATTATGTTGAACATTGTTGCTCCTGGATGGATCACAGCAACCCAATTATGTTCAACACAGCTCCATGTCCTTGGTCATGGTGCCACAGCACTGAAAAGAATAAACTTCATCATTCTCAAAATTCTGACCCTTTGCTTTTTTATTAACAGCATTTACTTGTACTTTTACTTTCAATACTTAAGTACATTTAATATCAGAACATTACTTTTGATACTTCAGTACAATAAATATCAGATACTTTAAGACTTTTACTCAAGTAGTATTCTAATAGATGACTTTTACTGGAGTCATTTTCCAGTAAAGCCATACTTTTACTCAAGTATGGCTTTTGGGTACTTTATACACCACTGCCATTTTCTAATTGAACACAAGTTCTGTACAACATCAATCAACCAGCACCCAACATCAGTTTGACAGGAAGTTGTCTCTCAGCACACGTGCAACAACGCATCCTAAAGAGCTGTGTGAAGAAGTCGCCATGAGAAGATGCTGCAGCCAACGTTCACAATAAGCTGGTCTTCAATTTCAACACCAGCTGCATGCAGTACACATTTTTCCCCAAAATAGGCACTCTTGATTAGGAGTCACTGTGCAGCTTGTACTGAAATGTAACAATGGTGCTGTAAGCGTCACGCTCAGCCAACTGAGCCAGAATAAAGCCACACACAGACACACACACACACACACACACACACAAACCACAGTGATATATTCATTTCTGACAGAATCTCAGCTTCCTGCTAGTAAGTAGACAGACAGATGAAATAATGGGGTTGAAATAAGAAAGAGGGGGGTTAGATTAAGGGGAAAAGCCAGCGGGAGGCCTCTGAAACGAGGCCAACAGCTCCGCCACAGACAGTCAGAGGCACTCGAACGTGAACCGGCTCGACTCACGTTAGCAGACCTGTCTATCTGCTCGGCACGGCACCTCACTCAGGCCAGCTCCAGCGACACCGTTGTTGCATGCCGCGTTCGTGCCAGCTGAAGCGGTTGCCCAGTGGGAGCATTATGCAATGGACCGGCCTCATTGTGGATTAGCCCTCTGAACAGATGTGCTCCGGGCTAACGCTATTCATCGCTGAAGTTCAATAGCAGGATGTGACAACCGCTCCAAATCCAGCCGCACAACAGAATGAGACCAGCAGCAGAGAGAGAAATCAAAAAGAGTGGCTTCAGGTTGTTGTCGTTTTACTGTATTGTTTCTTGTTGAGATCATGTTTCTAGTGAGCCCTTCTACACGACAAATGGTCAAGTACAAAAATGAAAAAATAAGTCAACTTGACTTTTCGTCTCACACGGGACATGACCAGCGGTCTACTAGGTGAAAGTTATTTATACTACAGGGTCTAAAGTAGTGGTGTAATTGGTTGGGATCAGCTCTCTGCAATCATCAAAGTCTGGTGCTGCAGACACGCCCCTCTGTGAGAGGCACACAGACACACATCTGGCGCTACCCTTTCCCGCACAATGGAGATATTCTTATCTTTCTGAAAATAAATATCTTAAATATTGTGGTTTTCATGTCAGACTATAGCCCAAGGTTGTTCTTGAAGTTCTTTAATTAATAAATGGAAAGCAAAGTTATATTTGTCCGCCCCCCCCTTTTCTTTGCTGATCCGAAAAATAATCCGAAGCGTAACTCAAAAACCGTGATCCAATCCGAACCGTGAGGTTTGTGATCAGTTGCACCCCTAGTCTAAAGCAGGGGTCACTAATAGGCGGACCGCAGTCCGGGTCTGGACCCAGATGCCGTTGTATCCGGACCCTGGACCTAAAACCAATGTTGACGGAGCGCCTGTATTTTAACCGGCACAGCTTTTCTAGCCTTTACGGCACTTGTTCAGCGGTCCAGGAAACACACGACCAATTGCATACGTTGTAAATCACATCACGTGATGCTGCTCGACCAATAAAATATCTGTATTCCGATAAGCGTCGCCCTCGACTCGAGTGAGATTTACACACACACACACACACACACACACACACACACACACACACACACACACGCGAGACCTAACAGTCAGAAAAAATACGTGAGTCAGAGAAGTTATTTCACATGACGTGCTCTAAAAAGAGAAAAGTGGTCAAAGAGGCGAGAGTCTTTAACCAGGAATGAACAGACTCTTCACACCTGAATGAACTGAATTTAAAGCTGCAGGACAATTCAGTTATATCAATTTTTCTAAAATGAAGTACTTTATTTTAAGATGCACATTTTTTTAAGAAGCTTACCGTTATGTATTTTATGTTTTTAAATCCAGTCCTTATTTTACTTGAAGCAAGAGAAGATCATTTATTTATTATTAGAGTATGTAATGTTCATTCAGTTCAATTTGAAATCTGACGATGAATATTGTTGAGATATTATTGAATTGAAGTCCGTTGTTGACGAAATACAGACGTTAATACGAATGCTAGGCTTCTTGAATATATATGGGACTAAACCACAGCACATGTTAGACATTATCGGGATGTTCCCGACCTTTGCATGAGGAAATTCTCTGACTGGACCTCGTTAAACTTTAATTGAATACCCTGGTCTAAAGGGCCAACCTGTGCCTCAGATGGGCCTGAGTTATGTTTTATAGCTATAATGTGGAAGATGCATTGTGTTCCTATTTGCTTTGACATTGTCTGCCATGCATGGTGCAATGTATTAAGTCTTTCACTCTCATTATCTTATTGATCCTGCTTGTTATGTCGAATGTTTTGTAAGCCCATGTGGGCTGGACACCTTTTGGTGCATGACGCTTTGTACAAATGTACTTTTTAAAATGAATCCCTATGGTGGTCCCTGCAAAGCTCAGATTAGTCTAACTGTTGCTGAGGGAACGAGCACAGCACCAGAACTATTAGAAGGTTTCTACTTTTGCTTTATTGATCTCTCTTTTTTGCCTTATGTAGCACTTTGTAGCATTTGTTTTGAAAAGTGCTGTATGAATAAAGAATTTTGTAGAATGATGCTACTTCGCTCGTAGGCTAACTGGAGGACAATCATTTGCTAGCTTATGCTAACCAAGCATTTCACTAGTAACAGTCAGTGGAAATGGGCCTTGTGTTCGTGGGCTTTGCTTGGTGTTGTTTGAAGATTAGCGCGTTGCCCCGATCATGTCCCTCTGCTGCGTCCTCCTAGCAGCCAGTCAGACCTATTTTAGTAGGCAACACGTTTCCTCTCTGAGTCAGTCTCCTCGCTGGGAGCAGAAAAGCATCCCTCTTTCAATTTTGCATGAAACATTCAACACACTGTAATCTCATAAGCTCTTCCCCGAGAGACCACCGCTGCACAGGCAACCACATCACATGTGTCAGGGAAAGAAAAGCCTTTACAAATATACAGATACAAATGAATTGCACTCCATAAAGCCAACCACAACTGAGGGCTGCATATAAAATGTCAAAGCTGTAATCACTTTGGATTTGGGAGAACGGGATTGGTCAAAGAGGCACAGGTTAAAGAGACTTTCAATCATCAGCTCTTTAGTGGAACCTTTCTTCATCTGAAGGGTGATATGACCCAAATTCAAGTCGGATGAGACAACCGTGTTACTTAAAGGTTTAGTTCCAACCCAGTTAGTAAAAATAGGCAGAGAGGCAAAAGCACTGCTCCAGAAAGGCTGTTGACTTTGTTGAGGCTGTGTTTCCCAGGAGTCACTCTCACAAAAGAAGAATAGAAATCAGTCAGGTCAGGTTGTAATGTTAAATTCATATAAATGTTATTCATTTGTAAAACAGCACACATTTCAATCACTACTTAACCTTAGATATACCTCATGTACGCAATAACTATGCAGCTTTTAAATGGAGTGCTCTGCAAACTGCCCTCGCACTAGAGACGAGAGATTATAAGGCTTTATTATCGGATGTTTTTTTGGAATTATTCTGGTTGTTTTTAGTTCCTGTTAGTTGTATAGTTGTGCTGTTTGTGTTTCTTGTTCTCCGGTCTCTTAATCTCAGTGAGACAGCCTGATAAAATAAAGATGAAACGGATTACTTAATCAGATAATGTGAAGTCATATCCAGTGCTTTGAAACTCAAATTAAAAACGAGCACCTTGTCATCGCCTTGTGTTCATCAAACACAGTTAGGTCGGTGCCCAATGCAACCCAACACACCACACTGACCTTCAGTATGGTCTCACACTGCACACACTATTTACTGTAGTTGGCTCCAGTGGGAGCGCACTAAGTGAAGAGATGCTACTGGCTCTGCACTGCTTCATTTGGTTTTATATTAGAACCAACATTGCCACCCAGGGAATTGAACACCGAAAGGTGAACAAAGCTGTTCTTTGAGAAAAATCATTCATGCATACATGAAGAGGAGCTCCTTCCTGCTGGCGTGCCCGGGGAGTAAGACTCACTGGGAGTGAGACGGAAGCATGCAGAGACGTTATAATGACCCAGTCATTAGCTGCCTTTTTCTGCCAATGCTCCTAATGAGATATAATCCAAAAGAACATACAATATGATTAAAACCATATCATATTGATCGGACGGTCAATAGCACACTGTGTACTCACAGGACGGTAACAAATATCTGAAGCAGTGGGAGTTTGCATTCTGTTCTGGCATTAAAGAGCAGCCACACAATGCCTGGAAAGGCCCAGGAGTGATATTTGTGCAAGAACCCGCCAGGATGCAGTCTGGTGTCGCTTAGTTCAGCGACTGTCTAACACGTCCTCTGGGTGCCAAGTCGTGTTTTCACTGGCCACAGCACAAAACAGCTAGAAGGTTTATTTGATAGGGTTCTCATGAACATCCATCAGCCAGTAATTATTAAGGTAGGTGCCAATCTTGGAACCCGTCAGCTGTCTGACGTCAGAGGAGCCTCTGGGGCCTCGGGTTATATTTCTGGGGTTCAGGTGTGTCCAGATATCCTGGCCAACACTTACTTTTCTTAGCGCTGCTCATTGTCTACAGTCCGATAGCAACTTGAGATGTGAGACCAGAGTTGGAGTTGAGAGACGACGTGTACGACCGGATTGTTTTACAAGTAGCCAGTTTACAAGCTCATTTTAAAATTAAAATTAAAATCGAAATCATAGTCAGACGCTAGCAGGTAGGTTCACAGACTGCATTTCAGCCAATGTGTCAGTGCTACTCACACTACAAGAGCCCAACCTCCTCTCATCAGCCCCCATAGGAAGAAAAGACACTGACAAAGCTACTGTATGACTACAAAGGTACCTTGCTGCTGGAAGACTAAATGCCTTTACACAGGTTTGTTTCTTGTGTGATTAACTCCCACATCAATATACGTTTTCAAACTGTTGTATTTTTTCATGAGTGCTTTTGCAGAGAATGCAAATATTGCGTGGCAGAAAAAGGGCTTCGGCTACTTTTTTTTTTAACAAGTTTGATATTTCTGGGCTTTCGCATCTCCAATAAAGGCATCGACCAATCACAGTACGACCAATCACAGTACGACCAATCACAGTACGACCAATCACAGTATGCGGAACGTGTTGAGCTGTGCCTATACTTATGAAACAGCTACAGGAAGTTGTCCGAAGGCAAACTTTATTATTCCTTTTAATCTTGACAGAGACAGCGCAAGGATTTAGCATTTTCGTATTATGTATTTGTCACGTCCACGGTGTGTAAAGGCCTTAAATACCACGGCCCTTTTCTACAGAGCTGTTGGGGGAACACCAGAGCTGAAGGGAGAGAGAATATTGGTCTGAGCTTTGTCAGCTGGACACAAACACATTCTGAATGAATGAACACTGCTCTGAATGTTTTAGGAAGCAGCTGATTGCTAATATGATAGGACTAACAACTGTTATCGTTCTATTAGCCTCACCAAGAATGCTGATAAAGGCTGCAGTGATAATAACAACTCTCACTATGAATATATGGGATGTTTTAGTATTCCTAGAGGCTCAGAGACCTTTTTCCACAGGATGGCACTAAAGGGCAATTAGCATTGAAAGGGTTTATCTTCTTGGTAGCCTGAATGTGTAAAGCATGTTCCATGGTAATCTGCCTGTTAGATAATGGAAACGTTGTGTGAACAGATGCCATTTTGTCCTGAGGATGGTGTAAAAGGGGAACTTATTGAATGTCCCAACCAGAAAGGGTTCATCCTCTCAGGACCTTAAATGTGCTCAGTTGATTTCATGCCAATACAATTTTGACAATAACGGAAATTTTAGCCTGCTGATGCAATTTAAGAAAAGTCATGAGGTCACCAAAATACTAGGATCCATCCTCTAGGACCACGGGAATATCCACAATACATGTGATTAAACAAATGAGCCATTAGTTACAATATGCCTCATCATAAGCCAAAGTCGTGGTGGGTTATTCAAATAACATCTTGGTTTTGTAAGGTATCTCTGTGATAACCATATTTATGGAAAGGTGAAAATTTATTCCAGATTCCAACTGATCAATATCCAACTCAAAGCAAATTTTAACTAAATGCAGACCATCAAGTGGGTACACTGTGTCCTGCTGATGATGATCAAACTCACTTCAGCCTGATGTTTGATGTTTGTTCCATATTGGATAACCCGGACCACCCTCTCCACCACCTCCTGCAGGGACAGTGGAGCACTTTCTCCAACAGACTGATGCAGCGCCGCTGTCACAAGGAAAGATACAGAAAAACATTCCTGCCCACTGCCATTAGACTTTATAATAAAACACCTCGGGCCTGATCATCGTCCTTCACATGACTACAACAACGCTACACAGTTGTTGCTTGTTGTTGGTGATCCTGGCTCTACTGTCCAGGTTGTTTAGTTTACGAGTTGTTAATTGAATTAATTAATACCACTCTATTCATGGTATATACTGTGCATTTCTATTTTTTATTCTATTTTATCTTTTATCAATCTATTCCTTCAAATTCAATATCTGCTCTGTTATTTTATTGTACTGTATATATTGTGCATTCCATACGTTATATTTTACTCTGTAAATTGCTGCTGCTACAAACTAATTTCCCCCTGGGGATGAATAAAGTTTATATCTGTCTATCTATCTATGTTTGACTGTTTCCCCTCACACCTCCTCTCCTGAATATGGCTGGTGGAGCCAGTTGACTCCACCTTTCCTAACTCGTAAAACTGCAACATACAAAATGATGGAATATTTATTGTCACTGGTTACTAGATGACACCATATGTGGCATATGTGAAATAGGGCTGCAACTATTGTTTTACTGTCGTCATTTTCCCTTTTTATTTCTACTTTTATTGTGAAAATGATACGGTTTGGAACAACCATCGAGCAGTATGTTGGTTAAGGGGACTCTCTCTCTCTCTCTCTCTTGAAGCTGCAGCTCAGAGCTATCACTTCTGGGAAATCATTGAGTAAAAGAGACCAGGATGATGTCTTGCTGTTGGCTGGTTGGGGTTGGCTTTGATGGCTCACAGTCAATAACATTATGTAATCAATGTACAAAGTACAACAGACACAAATTAAAAAAGGAACAATATACACACACTCTAAAAACCAGGACTGGACATTGTTTCACTGTTCAACAATTGTTTTACTGTGAGGTGATTATATGTCCGTGCCAGTGTAAAGCCGCTCAGGATAAAGTGTTGGTTTTAAATGCAGGTGCATGATCTAAAGTTGTAGCTTCTGATACTTGTGTTGGCCAATATGTTCTAAACAAACCAGCAACCGTCAGCCCATCAGCCCGTGACAAAGATGTGGAGGGAGAGTCCTGCTGACGGTATTTAATGTGAAAATGTAATTCTACTGGAATTGCTCTCTGCAATTAATCGAAAAATAAATAGCCTGGAGATCGTTGCTAAGCAATGAGCTGTAAAGACAGGCTGAACAGCTGTCCGACACCATTTGAAAGAGTTTGAAGGCGTCAGATGAAGGCCGCCTCCCCTTACAGCCATCAAATAACAACAGAAGAACATGGGACGATAACATAACTCTCATATTAAATGATCAGGGAGCACAAACTGTACATACGGTGTTTGGTCTAGTTCCCAAATATGATTTATGAATGAACGTTCAGCACCAATCAATCAGACAACAACCACTAAGGACGGCTTCATTGTCATTCAGTCACAGCCATGTTTTGTGAAAGACTCACTGAAAATCAGTGCACAACAACGGGCTTAATATGGCCCAACTCCAAATAGAGCTCTACAGTTCAATTCTCCAGAAGGCAGCAGACCATTGAAGTAGCAAAAGATATAACAGATATATAACTGGGGTAACTGCTGCATCCATTCCCAATCCAATGCCAGCCTTCTCTTTTTCCCAAATCTGTGCCAGTACCATGCATTAACAGTTCCAAGTACCAATCCAGCAAATGTGTGAATTTCCCAAAATGTTGAACTCTTCCTTTGAGTTGCCCATGCATGTAGAACTGTGTTGTTTAGCTGAACACTAAAGTAAAGGGATCATTACTATTGTAACCCTAAGCACTAATAGTAAGAGAACATTAGAACAAATGAAGGTGAGAGATTACTTTTCGCTCTGCCTACGTATAAAAACCAACACAATACAATCCCATTTGATTTGGCAATGATTTGCGCAGGATTTATGAATGAGAGATTAAACTGGATTGGATGGGAAACCCTCCAGAGCTCCAGCTAGTATTTCAGAGGGTGCATCATGATCAGAGCTGGACTACCTCACTGTGTGTACGCGCCTCATCAGCCATCAGAAGGCCTCACAGGAAGACACGGCAGTCACCAAAGACTCCTACTCATCTGCATGGCACTGGATCACCCAAGTCATTACAGACAGAGTGGAACGTCAATTGAGTGGCATGAGAGATGACATGTGATAAGTGGTGTGGAAGAGACCAGGGGCCTTTCTCATTTCTCAATTTAGTGTCTCCTCGAGCCTCCTGCTTGTGACTCTCAGCGCTCCATGTTGAAGGACATCCTAGTTCCTGAAATGCATCTCGAGGAGCGAGGAGGCTTGCCAGAGGAGTTATAAACGAGGATACACCGTCGTCTTTTCAGCAACAGTGACATATAAAAGAGGCGTTACACACAGCTGGAATCTCAAACCATGCCGGGACTCTACAAGCGTAACCCTTTGTGTTCACTAGTTGTAGTTATTTGCGATGATCAAATGCACGACCCAACGTTCTACCCTTCATCCTTTGTGTCGCGTGTAGCGCTGTGTCTCCGTGTAATCGGCCCCTTAAACTGCAGTTGCATGCAACAACTAACAGAAATAAAACAAGACATATGCATGTTCACTGCTAGCACACAACACTATGGTTTGCTTTGGAAAATGTTTGACAGTAATAGAGAGTTTACTATGATCTATTTAGTATCTGACTAAATATATTAACTTTTACCCAATTAGATTACAGTGAAGAAATGCATTGTTTTGGCCTACAACTGGCCAATAATTGTAGACCCATACGGGGCATTCATGTGTGTTTACACAGACTGAAAAAACAATTCGTCCCTTATCTGCTATCAGAGGTGATATTGTCACTCTCAAGCGGCCTATGCCCCCCATCATACACTAATATATACATCAGTCTACTAGTATATGATGCAAGCAGCAGTGCTAGCCCCCAAAATGCCTCACTGACAAAGGAAAAGTGCAGATCTTTACTCATGGTCCACTTGCTAGTTCTTTCAGGATAAACTTGGAGTGAATCTTTAGCTTGTGTGTTTCGGTGAAATGGCCCATTCAAAAAGACCGCTTTTAGTCGGACATATAGTGTTCACACAAACCCAGTGCTGTCTCAGCAGAGTGACTCGGTCATCCACAATGCATCATTCTGGTCAGTATAAAACCGCAGTGTGTTAAAGGTGGAACAATGGGGCTCTGCTGTGCCACGGTCAACGATCTGGTAACAAGGGTACCATTTACAGTTTCAGAGCTCTGTGTGCGAAGCTGCTGCAGACAGACCTGTGAGTCTAATCTACATGTGTAATGCCCCACGCACTCCAGACATGAGCTCCAGATGGGTAGCGCAGCTAAATATTGACAGCAGTTATCTGCAAATCAAACACATCCTAGCGGAGCAGACGAGCGTCCGCATTGGGATCAATGCTGGACAGCTTCCCGGCTGCTTGGTGATCAGCACTGAGAGCATGTGGGTGTGCTGCAGTGCAGCAGGGAGGCCCGACACCTTACAAAACCACTGCTGCTATTCCTGGAGCGGGAGATGCTCATGAGTCGAGAGGTGTGTTGAGTATTAAGGGTGTGGAGCCTGGATGCATGTCCGGCTGCTCTCATTAGTGGAAACGACATCCGACAGAAGACTTTGTCATTCCCTCTAAATGAGCAGCTCACTCGCTAGAGGCAGTTAGGAGAGGTGAGCTCTGACTTTGTATTTATAGAGCACTTTTCTAAATTCTCAAAGACACTTTACAAACATTAAAATCATCATAAAAAAGCTAAACACTAAAAACCTAGAACACACATTGGTCACACATTAAAAGCACTTCTGTAAAGGTGAGTTTTGATTTGTATATGGAAAGGTCAGTGCATAATATATATATATAATTTTATTTATTTCTTTGTTTATTTTGATCGTATCAACTGTCTCACTGAGCGTTCTGTTATTGTTATTATTGTCTTGCTTTTGCTGCTTCGTCTGTCAAAGCACTTTGTAAACTCTATTTTTAAAGGTGCTATCAAAATAAAGTTATTATTATTATTATTGTTCTTGAACATGAGTGCAGCGTTTTTAAATCGACGTACAACGACTATGTTGGCGGTAAGCTTTCTAGAAAATATCATAGGTTTGGGGGGGCGGGTCAAAGAGTTTATGGGTATGTTTTTAATAACTTACAGGAGCACTGTGCAATATTGCACCTTCCTACTCTTCCCGTCTGTCTGTCCCTCTGTACAAATGCCATAGTATATTTAAATGTAGAAAAGTTAACATTAACTAGAAAATGCATTTCCTGCTGAAACTGCGTTGGAATGCTGAAAGCTGAAATGAATCTCAAAAACATTGCTGAAAATAGATATCCAATTTTTAAAAAAAATTGCAAAAAGCTTAATAATTCTAAAAGCTGAAAGATTACAAATATGAAGTCATATCACCCCTCTCCTGAAAGCTGAACATTTTGATATTCGAACGGTTTCTGTAGCTTAAAAGAATTCCAGCGGTAGTGATATTTGTTGTAGTAGTAGTAGAAGTTGTAGTAGAAGTATTATTAGCAGTAGAAGTATTAGTAGCATTTGAATAAGTACTAGTTGTAGCAGGTGTGGTATTTGTAGTAGCAGTAGAAGTTGTAGTCGAACTATTAGTAATTAGAAGAAGTAGTAGAAGTAGTAGTATCAGTAGTCGTAGTAATAGCTGTAGTAGTGGTCGTAGTATTTAATATAACAGTAGTATTAGTAGAATAAGTAGTAGTAGTAGTAGTCATAGTAAAGTCAGTTTTTGAAGTAGCAGTAGTAGTAGTACTCGTAGCAGCCGTACTAATAGCTGTAGTAGTATTCGTACCGGTAGTAGCAGGAATAGCAGTATTAGCAGTTGTGGTATAAGGAATAATAGTAGTGGTAGTAATAGCAGTAGTGGTAGTAATAATATTTATGGTAGCAGCAATAGCAGTAGCAGTGGTAGTAATAGTAACAACAGCAAAAGTTGAAGTAGTAGTAGTAGTAGTAGTAGTAGTAGTAGTAATAATACTAGAAATATTAGCAGTAGTAGTAGTAGTTGTCGCAGTATTTGTAAGAGCATTCATTATTTCAACAAAAAAGCCTAATTTTGAGCGAAACGTTTAAATACAGTTAATCCATGAGGCTTTTATTTTGAAAGGGTTGGACTGTGTGGGGGAGGGAGGGGGAGAAGAGACATAATCATCGTGTTTGACACACAAACAGAGGTTATTAAATGAGAGGCTTCATCACAAGCAGTTCAGTTAGAATTCACTCTCTGGGGCTTTTATTTTGAAATGGGGTGTGGGGTGTGGGGGAGAAGGGGCGAGGAGACAGAATCATAATGTTAGATAAACACAAACCGGTTATTAAATGACAGGCTCATCACAAGCATTTCAGTTAGGATTCATTCTGTGGGGCTTTTATTTAAAAATGGTGTGTGTGTGTGTGGGGGGGGGGGGGGGGGGTGGAGGAGGGTGGAAAGACCTCTAAAGATCCCTAAGACCTGAATGACTGTATGAGAGAGAGACACAGAGAGAGAGAGGGAGAGGAGTGTATGTGCGTGTGTCTGTGAGTCTGTGTGTTTATCAACATCACTAATTGGCTCAATCGCGAACACCTGTGTGCCTGAAGCCATTTGAAAATATTCTCCATAGAGATCCCATTGAAAATAAAAAGCTTAATAATTCAAAAAGTTTAAAGGTTAGAAATATGAAAAGTCATAGCACCCCTCTGGTGAAAGAGCTGAACATTTTAATAGTTGAACGGTTTCTGTAGCTTAAAAAATGGAGAAGAGGTGCGACGGAAGAAATTCCGTCGCACCTCTTCTTCTCCTTCATTTTTATGTTGGAATGTTTATTGTTGGAATGCTGTTAAGCATTCCAACAATAAAGAAACAGGATAACAATAGTTGGAATGCTTAACAGCATTCCAACAATTACACTGCATTAACATTAAACTAAAGTAGATAAAGTCTTGCAAGTCAAAAGTTGGTACCAACAGGAAACAATCTGGATACCAGAAGCATTTGAATGCGATGTGTAAAGGAGTGACCGCAAACAGGGCAGCAGTTCGTTTTTACTCAAACAAATGATGCTAAATTAAATCCAAACAAGTCAGTTGTGTGTTGTTAATCTCAGAACAGCTGATCTGGTGTTAACCATCTCGGAGGGTGAGATAAAGAGTCCACAGGTTGAACAATCCCTTTTACTTTAAATCCCTTTGAAATCAATAAACCTCAATATCCGAATTCAAAATAGCTTGATCCAAACAGTTTTGAAAAATGTTTTTGTTGTCCAGCTAAAACATTTATTGTATGTCAATGCGTGTGTTATTAAAGTCGATATAGTGTAAATGCAAGAGAGAACAGAACAGAGGATAAACATGCAGATTATTTTTAGCTCTACAGTGATTTTTTTCACAGAGATGAAATGGGCTTGATGAGATAACCCTTTCATCATTTCAGCCCCGATGTTAACAGAACAGCATTATGTGTGAACCTCATCACGGCCCTGCTCCTTGTGTTGACACCTAGCATCTAACGAGCATCGATTAGGATATGAAGATCCTGAGTATCAGCATCTTCTCCAGTCCTGCATCACAGTGATGGCCATATCAGAAAAGCTTCTTCAAATGGGGCTCCGTCACCAACACATCACTTTCTCCTCCAACAGCACTTAAATATCACCTCTACTGGTAAAGCCCACACGACACTACATGGCTCTTGTTTTCCATCATACCGCTGCCCTCTTTTAGAGGACTCTCATTGGACAAAGGCCTGAAAGGATAAATACCCGACTGGTTTGGTCCAGTCTATTAACCTTGTCCCTCTTTTGTCTCTCAGTGGTGCCCGGCGTGTCCCAGACTACAGTAAGTCATCACTGGCTCCCACGCTTTGACAGTTGAGTCTTGTGATGCGTGAAGGACCTGCATGCTGAATCCTCCGCCTCTCTCTCGCTCTCTCTCTATCACACACATACAGCGCACAGACGACGTCTTTCATTCTCCCTACACTTATTGTGAAATCAAACATATTCAGATGTCCCACTGTCACTGGTGGTGCATTTCCACTGAACCTCCTTGTAATGTGAGCTAAGCTCTGACAGCTGGAGTGAAGCCTCAAACACCGACATGCTACCAGTGGAGCTGTAGAAATATTGGACTGTACAGAGATTTGGTATCGTGGCTACAGTCAAAATGACAGGTCACATGTCAGAGCCAGAAAGACTGGTCCATACACAACCACGACAAAGCAAACACTCGTTGAGAAATGACTCTTTTTAGGATCACGGTTTGAGTCCTTCGGTCTAGTATATAGCCTTATCTGTAATGACTTGAGACCAAGAGCACAACGCAGGGAGCAAAGAGAGTTCAGCTTTACTCACATCAAAGGCAGGCAGGGGTCAAAACCAGAACCTCCGGGAAACCATTCCTACAAGGGACAGGCAGGGGAATCCAAAATCCAGAAATCAGGGAATTGGCACAAACATTTGGAAGCCTGAAGAACATTAGCAGTACATGTGCTTGGATACACAGTTAAGATGAAACAGGGTCTGTGCATCTTTCAGTATAACACAGCTGGATAAGATGCATTTAGCTCAAGGACAGCAAACTACCAGGGGAGACAAAGGGCCTGGAGCCGCCACGTTGTCCCTAGGACAGGCCAGGAAAACGCTCAGAACACACCGGAGAACCTCCCTCAGCTTACCCGACCAGAACACAGGGAAGCACCGATACCAATACCAGTATGGGGTATCAGGTCCGCTACTGTACTCCTGTACTCTTACTACTCCGATACAAATGCACCCAATACCACGACGGCAACGTGACATTGGCCTCTTGTCAGTTGAGCCTAAAAAGCTGCCCAGCTGCAACAATAAACCGGACAGACAGGTTAAATCCATCATTCATGGCCTGCTGTAGTGAGTGCACAAATTAATCTGTACCCTGTAAGTCTAAATACAGATAATGTTACATGTCCTCACGACCCGTGTAGAGACCACAACTAAGTTCCCGTGTCCCTTGTCAGCCAGCTAATGATTGAAGTGAAGAGGGTTAGCCCCCAAGTTAGCACTGTATATAATATTAACTTCCCTCCTGCAAACTCAGACTTAGGCTCCGACCTGGGGGTGAAGTTAAGCTTTAATAACTGAGGCTTTTGCACTAAGATCTGAGGCACATAAGAAGGGGAGTACTCACTGTCAGCATGGTAAATGGCTCAATGATGCTGGTGACACTAACTGCTGATGGCTACTAACAGGTTGGTTATTTACAGACAAGACTCAGCCTAACAAAATTATAATCCAAAAACAAAACAAATTGCATTGACATTTATCTACAGCAGGGGTCTCAAACTCATTTTCACTCCGGGCCACATCAGCATCATGGTCGCCCACAAAGGGCCGATTGTAAATGTCACTACTCGTAACATATTGTTAAATAACTCTCTGCATTCACAGTTTAAAGTAGTCTTCAATGTACTCACAATACATTTCCATGTTAAATGTACAGTAACCAGTCAAAGAGCTGCTTCTAACTGTTTAAGTATCTCATAATTTGACTTTCTATTTCATAATTTTGACTTTCAATCTCATAATTTTGACTTCCTATCTCATCTTTTTGACTTCCTATCTCATCTTTTTGACTTTCAATCTCATAATTTTGACTTTCAATCTCATAATTTTGACTTCCTATCTCATCTTTTTGACTTTCTATCTCATAAGTTTGACTTTCTATCTCATAAGTTTGACTTCCTATCTCATCTTTTTGACTTTCTATCTCAGAATTATGACTTTCTATCATAGTTATGACTTTCTATCTAATAAATTCGACTTTTTATCTCATAATTTCGACTATGGGGATATTTTTATTATTATTAGTCTAACTTAAAAAAAGTTTTTTTTTTGCTGGCGGATTCGCGGGCCACATAAAATGACGTGGCGGGCCGCGGGCCGGGAGTTTGAGACCCCTGATCTACAGGATCTGTGGTGTTCTATCCCCCAAAAAGGGGCGCGGCCTTGATGTTTTGCGAAGTACCCAAACGTATCGCTCTGGTTTAACGCCCTTGTGTGATGAGGTGTTACATTAAGTCAAGTCCTCCATTCCTGAACACTCCGACAAAACAGAGCTGCCGCCCTGAGGAGCTTTGTTAACTGCAAGGTTCTTCATTTTAACATGGAGAACATGGGCCATACCACAAAGGAATGTCTTTTCATTCATATTTGAACTGATCATTGCGTCATTAGCCTCTTCAAGACAGACCTTTATCAGCATATTTTGCATTGCATGTTGCATCTACAAGCACAAGAAAGGCTACAACAGAAAACCCAGCATTACAACCTGGGCTGTAGAGTTCTAAAGGCATGGGCCTTTAACAGACAGAGTGCTCCTTTGACAGGGATGAGATGATTTGGACTTAGCAGTGGGCCACTGTCAGTGGTGGAACTAAGTTTACATTTACTCAAGTACTGTATGGCTTTTCATCTCCCCCCAACTGTACTTCAGTACATTTTCAAAGTACGTGCACTTTAGTAGAGTATCGAAATGTTGTGCAACTTACTACTTCTACTTCAATAAGTTTAAGAAGCAAATATTGAACTTCTCACTCCACTACATGTTTTCAACAGACATAGCTACCAGTAGGCATCGCACGCCAACGACTGAAGAGATGAAAGACGATTTTTTTTTCCTCCACCGATATCAAGGCGATTTTAAGTGACTTACTGCACATTACTAACTTTGCTTCTTCACCAGAGTCTTTGTGCTTTCTCACCTCACAGGTTTCTGTGGATCCTGGTTATACCTGGACCCTGGTCTTGCCTCCTGCCGTGGTTCTGTCATATACATGGAATGTGTTGTAACTGTTATGTTGTTCATTCTGTACACATCTATCACACTTCTGTCCATCCTGATAGAGGATCCTCCTCTGTTGCTCTCTCTAAGGTTTCTCCCTCTTTTCTCCCCGTTAAAGGGTTTTTTGGAGAGTTCTTCCTGTTCCGATGTGAGGGGTCCTGGACAGAGGATGTCACATGTGTATAGATTGTAAAGCCCTCTGAGGCCAATTTGTAATTTGTGATTTTGGGCAATACAAAAATAAATAGAATTGAACTATCTGAACAAAGATGTGACAAAATAATCGACAGAATCTGTCCTCTGAGCGATGTTTCTGGTGGAGCGGCACATCAGCAGCAAACAGAGTGAGGAGTGAATTTAAAATTCCGAACTACAAACCATTTGCCGTTTCGTTTCCATGGACCTGACCCCCCACATCTCTGTCATCCATCTGCCTGCTCACCAAAACTTTCCTCTGCGCTCCATAAGAGTGGTTATCGTCATGGATATGATTTGGATTGTGATATTTAAGATAATCATGTAAAATGGAACATGACGCTTAAAAGGAAGCATCTATTTGAACAAAGGAAACATTGCTAATAAAGACATTTTTCATGTTTCACATTTTACTGATTGGAAGATATGAAAAAAGAAACAATCGCCAAACCCTAGTTACAATTTATTTAGCAAATTAGGGTTCAATGTATCAAATATGCGACTAGTAAAAATATGATGCATTGTTATGGATACAATTATACGTTTTTAATCCAATTGTATATTTTTCTGTATAAAATACAAAAACAGTGTCCTCTTTGTTGCATAATAAGCCGTGTTACTTTACATTTTTAAAGTCCAACTAAAATCACATCTAGGGATCCTTTTTGTTGTCAGAGAATTATTGTCAGTATTTTAAATGTATTGTTAATAGATTATTATCATTAAAAGGAAGAAAAATGGTCTTTCGAGTAGATATCAGAATTGATCGGTTTCCTCTCAGCAGCCGGAGGGGCGTGTCCCGGTCTGCGTTTGATTGACAGCAGCTGGCAGGCAACATGTCGTGTTACACTGTAGAGAAGGAAAGAGCGCCGATGTTACATCTGTTCTGGGGATTGTTGTGGTGTTAAATGCTGGTGTGGTGTGTTCAGAGCTGCTGAAACATAATGCATTATGAAGTATAACCTGAGAGTGACTGCTGTGAAACTGTACCACATCATGTAAGGACAAAAGCGTGGAGAGGTGTTAGACACCTCCCCGTGTGTCTGTGTTAAAGTATCGTCAGGTGAAGGTGGAGAGCTATAAGAGTGTGTTCTGACCCTGTTCATGCACCTGTTTGTAGTATAAACTGCAATGTAACCAACTCAGGCGTGTATGGAGGCTCTTGTTTTAGGGCAATAAATAATCCTTTAGAATAAGAGACAGATAGATATTGTGTTTTATATTGTGTTGGGTATTTAATGACTTTTCATCTCCCCCTAACTGGACGCAACAGGTTTTCTGTTTACCACGACAATTTGGGGGCTCGTCCCGGATGCATAACCCAAAGACTTTTTCACAGGTCGACTGTGCACAACCTGAAACTGAGTGCCGGCACCCAACCGCCCCCCAAAGAGAATCGCACTGGACCTAAAGGCATGAGAAGAGAGCACCTCTTGGAGAATCGAATCAGGAATTCCTCGGTCCAGCATCCCAAGGAGAAAAAAACGTGGTTGAGAGTATGAAAGTTAAGTCGCTGAGGGCTGAAGAGCTTATTCATGATATTAGACACGTGAATCGAATCAGACGAAGACCTAGTTGGACTAAGACATAGCGATGACTTCCATGACTCAATCACGGTAGAAGTCATTGCTGTAGGAACAGATAAAGAAGTGTGTTTTAATCATGATGTGAGTTGGATTCGGGGATTCGGTATTGAAGAAATTATACTGTATCCTGGTTTGTGTTTTCATGCTCAGAATGGGAACATCAAACGGTAAAGGTGAGAAACCCAACATGGAATATGCAGGCTGTGAAAGGTAACGTGAACATTTTAAGAGAAATGTGGGTTTCCACGCAATCGGATAGAAAAACTATCCAGCAGTTAACAACCATTAGAAGAAGTAGAAAGAGAAAAGAAAAGATGTAGGAAGGAGAGTTAGAACATATAATTGTTAAAGGTAACCAGAAAAGAAGGAGTAGAAAGACGGGGGGTGAAACACGGAGACTGGCCGGATGAGGACATCCGCTGTA
Source organism: Melanostigma gelatinosum (assembly GCF_949748355.1). NCBI lineage: Eukaryota > Metazoa > Chordata > Actinopteri > Perciformes > Zoarcidae > Melanostigma > Melanostigma gelatinosum. The sequence continues at coordinate 2,937,192 of NC_136641.1, read as the reverse complement.
AGCAGTCGCAAGGCTGATGACAAATAATGAGAAACGTGTGGATTGGGACATGTCAGAGACTGCACTCAGAGATTAGGAGAGTGAGTAACTGATTACCATCTCAGGCTCTCAGGCACTTTTCCAAGTTCACAGTGGCCTGCCTCAAATCTGACAACTTGGAAAATGAGAGCCCCTATGAGCAGCAACTGGGGGGCTGGTAGAAGGTTTACATCAAGCCAGAAAAATGGACTGAGATGCTGGAGATGCAGAGAAAGTGATCTCCCAGGCTAGGCCAAGTGAGGAACACCATGTAGATTAAGAGGACAACTGACTCATCACATGGTCAAGAACCTGCTAGAAAAGGTAAAACAGATCATGCAATTTTCCTCCGTCAAAATTCTTGCCAAATGGAACTTAAGAAGCTGAGTTTTTGGTAAACTCTGGTGCAGGACATTCAGTGCTAAAAATGAGTGGATGAGTCCCAGACCCAAAATGACAACACCCTGGTCTGTGATAGACCTAGAAACAGGGACAAACAAGAGTGAACACTTTGTCACTTTTCTATTATCACAATAATGTCCTGTACATCTGCTAGCAAAGGACTTGATGAGTGAATTTGGCATTGTAACTATCTGCATGGAGGAGGTTCTGCAGCTCACCTGTACTGGCTGAGCTCAGTTTAAATGGGGTGTGCCAGTACCCCCTCCCTCCAGAATTCATGGGATCTGACGTCACACAAGCTGCGCTCCGTGTAACAAGATTTGATTAAATTCGCCAAAGGGAAAGGGTTGAAGGGAAGTTCATTTCAAAATGCCGCACTCACTCTATGTAGAATTGTGAGAGAGACTATTCCAAAGTGGGAAATCTGAAGAAACTATACATGCGACAATGGCACACAAATAAATCACACCATTCAGCAGATGTCAGGACATCTGGGAGATGATTTGAGAACACACTGTGCCTCTCACCCACAGAGTGGGCAGAAGGAAGAGAGAATGCAAAAAACAGAAGAAAGAGTGTGAAGAAACAGGGCTGAATTGACCCTTCACTAACTCCCGCCCTAGAACACAGTCTGGCCAATCGTAGCGTAGCATCGGCCAGCTCTGAATCACAAATTAGTTTCAGCTTTTCTTCATTTTCAGACTGGCAACACCTGATGAACTACCCACACAGGTTATACTGTCTATGGTCACTTACAGCTACAGCGGATCTCTTGCTCTTCACTTCTGGTCCTAAGTTAACAGGTTAGAGCACTGCTCACGCGGGTTGTGTGTCTGAACTGCTGCGGCTCGCTTGCATGTAGGTCATATCGGCCATCCATGGCATTGACGTGCACGCTCCCCGATGCCTGATCCAGCATTTTGGACTGACCCGGAGACTCTACTTGTAATGGAGCCCGTAGAGGCTACAAAGTTCAGTACAACCCACAATTCAAACGTATTTTGATATTCCTAAAACAGCAGTGGAGTCATTCAAATCGAAAGGGGTTGTAGTGTTAATATGCTCACCAAACGTAATGGCACATTGCTTAAAAATAGGTACTTGGTGGAGCTTGAGGAAAGGGTCAGTTGCTTGAAATAAATGAGTTTGTTCGGGTGACCACACCTGAAGACAAAAGTGTTTTCACCCGAGAAAACAGAGTGTACAGGTGGACATTGACTGGTCACTCAACACAACAAAAGTGATGAAAGCTGGAAGTAGTTGTGGAAAGAAAGTCAAGGCGAGCATGAGAGAATTCAAAGCCCGTCTACTTTCTCTGCACACCTGGTCAATCACTGGCAGTTAGATTGTTGTATTTTCAAATGTTACGCAAAATGTTGGATGAAGGCTCCATTCCAACAAATACTGACCTCTTTAGGATCGTCTATATCCACAGCAATTACATGGACATCTCCTGTGTTTGTCTGTCCAACAGGGTAACTAGTGTTGGACAAACAGTCATTCAGTGTGGCAACAGGTCCACTGCAAATTAAAGACTCCCAGAAGTGCAGCGCAAACAAGCAGTAGCTCTTAACGTTGATCAAGTGTTTTAGGATAGATTTCTCTCTGTGCGTTACTTATTTCTCATAATGTTGACAGCTGTGATCAATATCCAACCATAAACAACAAATAATAGACTTCTTCGTTCACATCACAGAGGAAGTGATTGGTCCCTGGCTCAGCCCTGTGTGTGGCAGCACAGCTCACACTGTAGCTGTAGCTGTAGCTGCTGAATAATGGATGGCTACATTAAACAGACCAGAGGTGTTAAGCTAGGAAGCTGTCTTCCATTATTCCCCTAAAACAAGACAGCTGTTCTCACCTGGAAGCTGCTTTAGTTTGCACTGAGTTGTTGTTGGAAGCCTGTTGTATTTTCATCCTCGGGGCTTGGCCACAGTTTCAGTGCTAGTGATTAATTCCTGCATTATATAACACTATTGGTAGAGATGCAGCTGATGTACTGGTCCCACTTTATGTGCTGCATGCAACAGTAAATGAATGTTGCACTGCGGCTCTGATGTGTGCTAGATGTTAAGACACCATGAACCTCAATTGATTCTGTTGTATTTTAGTGTCCCATTGTTTAAAGATGGTTTTAGCGCCAATGATGAAATCTTTAAAAAAAAACAGCCGTTAGTAACTCTAATCCCAAAGTTATCTTGGCGATACCTTTATCCACCTACACAAAACCACATTTTATAATGTCTAGCACTGAAATTGAAGGTGCCATACCATACACACATACACACGGTTTCACTTGTTGTACCGCTTCACTGAAAATTGTGCGGTAGGTTTCATTGTTTAGATTACAAAGGGATGACAGAGAAAATATTAGTTTTTTCGCTGATTGTCAAGTATAAACCATAGACTGTATGAAATATGGACGTAGCCTCCGTGACGTCACCCGGAGGTTTCTGAAGAGCTGTTGTGAAGCTCAAGGTGGGCGGCTCTGGCCGTCGCCATCTTGGCAGTGACGACACAGCCTAACTGTAAAAAGAGGTCGAAGAGGTGGATTGTGGGTGGAGCTGAGGCACTTGCAGAAGTTGCCGCTTGGTATTTTCCACTAATTTAAAAGAGGCAACCTACCCCCATGAGGTTAAACTCCGCCCAGCTAGTGCGTCACCAATGGCAGGTGTGAGCTAATATAATAAGTACAGCCTCTCTTTGGCCCTCTCTCTTGATTTCTAAGAAACTAGTGTACGCTGTGGGCTCTTGCACCATAGAGCCCATCCTGGATCTGTGTGGGTGTCAAACAACAAGAAAAGCCAAAGTCAAAAGGAACAGCATGAGTGTGTAGCTGCCACCAAAGACGGCATCAAAAAGCCACCTGTTTGCTTGAACAGAGAGAGCGAGTAGCTGGTGTAGGGACTATGAAAGGAGCAGGAATTATTCACGATCACGGGGGTTAGGGATGTTTTTATGCTTCTCCTTCAAGGCTCCTCTGAGTCCTCTGTGTACTGCTTCTCTGATACAATTGAAAAAAGGGAGCATTGTCTGACTTCAGATTCCACTGCCAGAAGAATTTGTCTTTCTTCTGAAGTCAAAACTCACCTGGAGCCTCTTTCAAAAAAGTCATCTGCTCGACTTACTTGCAACTTGTTTTGTCACTATCATTTCCATAGGTTATGATAACTGTTGTATTGTATAATACAAATAATTGTGTTTTACTCATACATTGGGGATTCCCAGCCCCCTGCATGTGGGGCACACACACCTGCACAGATATATCGGCAATCAACGGTTGTTTGGGCTGACAGTGGCTAGTATCTCGCAGTTCGGAGTGTATCACGGATCAGATCAGCACAAAAGAAAAGAAAAAAGGGAGCAAATGTAACTTTTCTAGATCCCTGATCACGCTGGATTTGCAGCCGATAGCAATTGCAGCGCATTGATGATCCATATTGGCAGATACAGATTGGTATGTTTTGTCACAGCAGCAGAGTGGCTTTTTTTAGCCACAATCCAAATGATTTCAACCACTCAGTATAAACCAGCACTCAGTATAAACCAGCACTCAGTATAAACCAGCACTCAGTATAAACCAGCACTCAGTATAAACCAGCACTCAGTATAAACCAGCAACAATTATAAATGTTATCCTTTTACTTTGTTATAGTTATCTTAGTGTTATTGTTCTTCATAAAAACACAAAATTCAAATGATAAGGAAATACTTGATTAGTATTAGTATTAGTATTGATGAAAACAGTCTTGTCATTAGTTGTAATGCTGTATTCTAAGCTGTGGAGAGCTAGCGTTAGGAAGATAAACAGCTCAGAGTTCATCTCTAATATCGATTTTAAATTGATGAGAAAACATCTTCTTCAAATGACTGGATTTAGCGAAGTTCCTCATCAAAACTATATTACATTTGAACACATCATCATTACTTCGCTCAGTACTCATTTTCCCTGAACAGAGCCTGAATGCATCATAATGTATCTGAATGGAGCCTCTGTAAATTAGCTGTTAGCTGCTAACGTTAGTAGCTCTCCTTCTGTCCATTTCAACACAGATTGATTGTTTACAATGTGACATTATTGGAGATCGGCGACTAGAAAAGCATAAACGCAGATATCCTGAGCGCATATTTTACTGAATATTGGCGGATAACGATCATCGGTAAAACTTTATATCACTCTATGATGTTTAAACTGTGTATTAATCCACGGTAAACATGCATGCCGAACCTTGAGGGGGATCCGTACAGATCACATATTGACATATGACATATTGGTCCGTTACACCACCAGTTGCTAGTTGGAAAATTTTACCATTTCACTGGAGCTGAGGTTTGTGGGGTGTCATGGTATGGGGCAGGTACTTAGAGCAGTGTGGCCATACAATAACCAAACAAGAGGAAAACATGCAGCTCCATCATTAGTTTAGGGACTTGTGCATGCTGGCACACATATCATGAGAGGTTTGCTGTGCCAGACATTGCAGGCAGCAGTCCATTGAGTCCGGTGGTCTCCAGTTAACCAGTCTAACAACTTCCGGGCTGACTGGAGCAGTCCCAATGGGCCCCACAGAAGAAAACCTAGAAGAGAGCTGCGACTGCTGATATGCAGTGATACACATCAACTAACAAGAGGAAATGGGAGCGGATGTATCATCGTGGACTGCATTGCAGACTGAGCCGTTCGACCCAGCATGATCCATAGAGTGCTATTAATAGGTCAGTGCCCAGTCAGCAAAACGTACACACAGGAAGGTATCTCCAAACCAGTCACAAACACAGCCACAGTCCCACACAGGCTCATAAATAGGTGGAAGCAGCGTGGGGAACATTACACAGGATGATTCAGATTGCACCTGAACAGCCCCTAATGCCCCCAAACCACACACAGCCTCTGGGATGTAATACTCCAGCTCGGTATTCACCTGCCAGCGCTGCAAGGAGCAAGCCAAGGACAGAGAGGCTGAATGTTTAAGTGCCTTGTCACTTTAGGCAAAAAAAAGTCCTTCAGAGCGAAAAGGGGGCCGAGCCATTACCACAAGCAACTCGCAGTGTCACCTAGACAATGAATCAGGGGAGAGCCTTGAAGGATGAGCACTCAGCCTGGTGTTTTAATCATCTCGTCACCTTTTTTTCCGACAGCTTGGCACAATCAGCCTGAACCCCTGAATCACCACACACATCTTTGATTTGTTCTAAAGGTAACAACAACACGTGCGGGCAAGCCTGGAGGAGTTGTTTTGAGTACAAACTCTTAAACAGGCACTTTTCTAAAGTCGATGTGAAACACGTTGAGCAAACTGCTGCTCGCAACCGCTGCTGCAGCTCCCGTATCCACTGAACATGTTGTCAGCAGGACTGATACGCATTTAGTTACTGATTGATTCCAGCAAAACAAAAGAGAGAGAAAGCGATTTCTGGAGGAATTGCGGTGTGAATGCTTGATGTTGAAGAGCTGACGCTAAACTGGATTGCTGGCTTAAAAGGTTAAATAATACCCATGATGCATGAAACATGTTTGTTGAAATATTCCACATATTTCAATAAACATTTATGTTCGTGGTGTCAAAACTGTGAGGATGGGAGCAGGTTAGAACCTGGGACAAAGACATTTGTGTTTTCAGTTTTCATGGGAGTCAATGCGGCTGTTCCTTAATGTGTAAGTCTGTTTGTCTCCTTTGCTACGTTGTATGCAATAACACACATTATCCTGCATTTTGAAGCTAACATTGTGTATGAAGAGTGAAAAAAGATGTTGGAACGTATGAAAGGTATGAATACTAATACATGTTGAAATAAATGAAGTTTTTACGATAACAAATGTGGAACTAATTGAGTTTCCTAAAAGAAATCAGCTAACATGAGCCCAGTGTCAAGCTGAATGAATAAAATGAGAAATGGCCATTCAGTCTGATGAATATTGAGTCTAATGCCTGATACCTCTAAATACTAGAACATCCTAAGAGACTCAGCAACAGTCACAGCAAAACACAGCTGCAGTCCCCTCCACAGATGGTAATAGTTGTATAGTCTTCGTAATTATCATACAAACTGAAAACTACTGACAACCATTGCAATTTATTAATCCACTTCCATAAAGTTAGAAGAATTATAAAAAAAAGACTATCGGTAGTTCAAATTGATGCAGCAGAGCTGAAAGTATCCCAACTCTTTCTCCCTAGTATGGGTCCAAAAACACTGAACCCTACATTTCCCATAATTCAACTTCATAGTGTCCCTCCCTGCCTGGTAAACACCCAGGTATTTCAAACTTCATGCCCACAGTTCGAAAGAATCCGGAGGACATCACCAGACATGTTACCAAGCTCCTCCAGAACCACAGTCAGCATTATACAGTGGTTCCAACCATCACAACACTACACAGTCTGCTGCATTTCAAATATAGTTTGCATCAAGAGATTTTTGAAGGTCACTATCGCCAATATTTTGTCACATTTTCCACTCATGAAACTATTGTCATAGTACAAACCTTTCCAAAAATAGAAAAGGTCTCTCAAATGCATTCTTGTCAAGATGGATGAGCTTGTGAAAACAGCAACTGGACCATTAGAGTCTATTTAGGTGGAAGGATTCCAATACAAACAGTGCAACAGTGTTCTATGTGCAATCAACCTGCATCACAGCCAGTATACCAGAGGACACTGTCTCGATACAACACGTCTGAATTTAGGACCAGCACCAGCCCGATACTATGCTTAAATCATACCCTGCCACAACAAGGCAAGCTTTACACACAGATCTGCACACCAAGAGGGTGTCTCACTGGTTAGCAGGTGCAGCCTCTGAGTGGACTGCCAAACAGACAGCCTTTTTCAGGGCTACGATACAGTGAGGGAAGCCAGCCAGGAACAGGCACTCGCCATGCTAGCACGGCTAGCAGGATGCATGCACACAATACCTGCAGCGCGGGACACGATGTGAATCAATCAAACATTCTGATCATTTAGATCTCTCCCACGCGCACAAACATGAGTCCAGGCCAGGACACACTCGTCCAAATCCATTGTCTCTGGGTTTGGCGTGGAAACACAGACAAGATTGATGAAAAGATGGATGGATGGATGGAAGGATGCAGAAGTAGATAGCTCACCGGTTTGCCTCCTTCCTTTCTCTCCACCTCTTTCAGCACATTATCCAGGCTGTGTGTATGTGTGTATGTGTGTGTGTGTGTGTGTGTGTGTGTGTGGCAAGCCGGCAAGGAGACACACTGCTACATCCCCTCCTCTTCCTCTCTCTGACGATCCCTCCCTCCTCTCTCCTCCCTGGCCTTTATTTAATTATTTCCCCTCTCTCTCTCTCTCTCTCTGTATCGCTCCTCACAGCTGATGGAGTCGCCTTGCTTTTCTCAAGGCTGTTTGATTGTCTCTCTGTCCATTTCTTCCGTCTTCTTGTTATCCTCGATGAAGTCGTCTCACTGTTTTTTTGGCGTGGCAGGTTGAGACAAAAATAGAAGAGCGAAGGAAAAGAAAATGCAGTGGCTGCCTTGTTTATTAAGAGCTGATATCTGCATAGTACAATGCTACTATCTCTCTCTCGCTGTCTTTCACTTTCACACTGTGTCCCCTCGCCCGCCTCTGTGTCTTGTGTGATGCAGCAGCACTGTAGGCTCCTCCCCGGAGAGACAGCGGTGCCATACAGCTGAGAGAAAGAGAGGGGGATGCTGGGAAAGCGTGGTGGCAGTGGGGGGGGGGGGGGGGAAGAGGAGGGTGGAGCTGTGGGTGGATGGGCGGTGCTTGGCGGTGGGGGGGTGCCAGGGGGTGGGGGGGGGGGCTCTGCTGGAGAATCCGGTGCAAGGCAAGGCAGCCTGTGCTGAGCGCATCATCCTGGATTTGAATACGTCCCACCCTCCATCATTCTCTCTCTCCACACAGAGGGGGGTCTGTTCACTCTTCATGCGCACACACACACACACACACACACACAGACACACACTTCAAGCCTGAAAAAAAGCAAGCTGCTTTTAAGGGGAGCCTTGCCAATTGTTGTCAGCTCTACCTTTTGATGAGACATTTCAGGACATCTGTCAGTTTAAAGCATAGAGTTGACAACAATACAAAAGAAAATCTGGATTTTATTTTGGTAACATGAATTTACCATAATCACATGGGACCATATATCATTTCTTTTTATAAATTAAGCGTTTTCCAGGAAGTCAGCCATTATGGATTTGTTGCATTCATTTTTAACTTTCTTAACACGTTTGATGCCGATGCTCAAAAAATAATTAGACTCTATAGTGCCCCCTCATTACATTTTGCCTTCAAACCATTTTTGACACCCTCGGTAACCTCGGCAACCAACGGAACTTTCCGCATGCATCAGAACCTTGCAAGAATATACAGTGATTGGGTCAATGCACGTTTTGCAGGCTCCGTAGCGCCCCTAATGCGTGGCAAGCCTTAGTCTGCATAAAGTTGATCCAATATTCACGAAATGTGCACATTGCTCTCGTATTTCATATTGGCGTTCATTAATTCAGCTCAACAGGAAGTCTACCATTTTGAATTTTTTTGCGTTTCTCCAAGGCGGCAACCTCTGCTCTAAAAAGTGAAACCTGCATTCTCTCTACTGTCCACCAGGGGGCGAATCCTCTGGTTGTATAGAAGTCTATGAGAAAATGACTCTACTTCTCTCTTGATTTATTACCTCAGTAAACATTGTAAACATGAATTTATGTCTCAATCTCTAGTTTCAAGTCTTCTTCAATGCAGCATGATGTTCATTTAGTACATTATGGTCCATTTAGAGTCACACAGACCATAAACAGGGGATGCTTTAGGGCAGGGCTAAATGTGGTTGAGTAGCAGCTGCCACTGTCTGAACCGTATACTTCCCGATGTCACTCCTTTGCAGCCTAAATATGGTCACCACTGGTTGAAAAGAAAAGATGGCGATGGCCTAAATCAAAGATGGCGACGGCTGATATGCCGAACTCGAGGCTTCAAAACATCAGTCCACAAACCAATGGGTGACGTCATGACGACAATATCCACTTCTTATACACAGTCTATGGTTTCTACTGCATGCAAACTCTTTTGAACTCCTGCTACAGGTTTTATGGCTACGGTACGTCTTAACACCCAAAGGTCAATTACAGAGCTGCGATGCCATGGCGAGGCATGTTTTGTCATGAAACAGAAAGCAGTTGTAACTCAACCATACATTGTTCACTCTGCCCCAAATGTAACATGCTTGTTGAGAGTCTAGATATCTGCATGTCCATATTGACTCACAGTTATAGTGCCACATACTGCCAACAGGGAGACAGCCTTCTAGGACGAACATCATCCAATGGACCTTTACATTGGGTGGTCCACACTTGATATACAGCAACATAATGTAAGTGTGTTCTCTAGCGCCACATCGTGGACATAGGAGTGATTAACTCCTTCAAGCAATGTCTAATATATGAAACTTCAGAGCATTGTCAATCGATCTCCAGTAACAACGCACAGCTGCCAATCCCACCCTGTTAGGCGTGGCTACGAGGGCACGTTCTTTGATTTGGTTTTATTTTCTTATCGAAAAAAAACAAGATGGTGACGACCAAAAACCAAGATGGTGACGACCAAAAAACAAGATGGTGACGACCAAAAACCAAGATGGTGACGACCAAAAAACAAGATGGTGACAGCCAAAAACCAGAACTATAGCTTCAAAAAGGCAGTCCACAAACCAATGTGTGACGTCACGGTGACTACGTCCACTTCTTACATACAGTCTATGATCTGATATAAAAGGCTAGTTTACATTCTGTTTGTTTTACTGATGAGAGGACATAAAAAGAATGAGATAGTCTCTCAACTTCTCTTTAATGAGTTTTTTGATAGGACTTAGAAAGTATTTAACATGTGTGCTTTCAACATACTGTATATGTCTTCGAGCTGGTTTATCTATTCAAGATCACATAATTTGATGGCAATAAATGGCAGTAAAATGGTCAGGAATCTTCAGTTAGGCACAAATTTGTTGTTTTATAGAAAAGGCCTGTTGACAATTAGGTAGATAGTCTTTCTTCTTAAAGTGACCCTCTTTTTAAAAACGACAAACCATCTACTGCATAGTTAATCAGAAGATATCAGTACAGTCAGCCTTGGAAAACAGACACAGTGCCTCTCCCTCCTGCACTCAACAACACCAAGCACATGAGAAAACAGCAGGAAGCCCCAGTTATTACTGTTACAGTACAGCGAACATCAGCCACAACACGACACATGGACACCAGACACAGCGAGACCTTCATCACCTACCTACAGAATGACACTCTGCTCTTCACACAGTGAACCAGGAGTCTGCCTCAGCACAAACACACAGGGCTCCCGTCCCATCAGACACCCACAGGCCCTCTCACGGGTGCTGAAACCTGCTGTCACAGCAAATAGACAGGGAGTACATGAAAGAGACGCAGAGCAGCAGTGGCTACGGCGTCACAGTTACACAGCATTGTTGAAGTTAAAGAGCAATCTTTAGGCTTCTTTAGAAGGAGGCTATACATGTATTAGCCCTGTGATGGACTGGTGGCCTGCTCCGCATGCTGCTAGCCTCTTGTCCAGTGTGCTGGGGTGGACAAATAGTACAAGCTAGAAGGACCCGATGATTACCAAACAAAAGCATTTGTTAAGATTAGTATTTCTGCCTTAGTCCCCTAGCCTGGGGGTTAAAACGCTGAAGCACAAAAGAGAAATTGTGTCTCTGCAGTGCTCAGCCTCCGTTTCACCAGCTGGAAAATCGTAAACTCTTAATTTCACCGACTTCTGAATCCACCTCTGGCTGCAAAATCGCATGATCTAACTGTAACTCTGTGACCACTGTTCACTCTGAATCATGGCTAACTCAGGCTATTAAAGAGAAATGAGTCTTCTAGAGAGCCCTCACCCGCCTCCACCTTGTACTTACACCACAGCCAGGTGCCAGGTACAGGGGCGCTTGACCTAGTTTAACAGTGCCATTGGGGGTCCCCGAGGCGGATAGAGGCTTTACTCACTGTCTTCTCCAGGGCAGGGCATACCGGGCCGCTCCGGGATACTGGGGAAGACTGCAGAAGACAGAAAATGAAAGGAGATATCAATCCGATGTTTTCTGTGAGAACAATAAACTAAATTTAATCCCTAACCCTCAACCACATGCAATCCAGATGATGAACACCCTGGATTTGTATTAATTGTATTAATTAACAATGAATAAATGGAAAAATGGTAAATAATTTACAGTAAATAATGTAGTTAAAAGTAGGAGCTAACTCACCGTGCAGCAGCAGACCAGACCTATTGGTTCGATTGTAAATACGAAATGCCTCCTCCAGCTCCATCTGAGACGAGATGGTACAAGGGTCCCCTACACACACACACACACACACACACACACACACACACACACACACACACACACACACACACACACACACACACACACACACACACACACACACACACACACACACACACACACACACACACACACACACACACACACACACACTGAATTGCGCATAGAAGCATCTGATTCTATTGTTCATTCCGGAAGAAAAGTCCTTGTGTCTTGGCAAGCCAGTCAAAGGTTGAGGAGCTGTAGCATTTATTCACCAACATATAACCTAAAGCAGTCATTCCCAAACACTGGGTCGGGACCCACAGGAGATTTTATTAGGGTCAAATAAATTAGCAGAATTTCCTACATAGTCTTCGTATTTAACATTTCCATTTGCAGTACACCTTTGAGTGACATAAGGGAGCCTGAATATTCCTATTGTTCTGATAATTGTAATCTACTTATAACAATCCATTCCATTATCCAAACTGCTTATCCTGTTCAGGGTCGCTGGAGCCGATCCCAGCTTACATTGGGCGAAGGCAGGGTACACCCTGGACAGGTCGCCAGTTCATCATATTTACTTATAACATATAATCTGATATAGACTTGTATTTGTTTTACTCATGAGAGGAGATGAAGAGAATGTGATAGTCTGTTGACTCCTGAATGTATGCATACGGTCTATATGGTCTCTCTCTCACACAAAGTGAATGCTTAAAGGCCTTTGCTCCTTGTATAACACATTGTAGTTTAAAAAACATCTTAAAAGATACATTTCAAAAACAAAATCCCAGAAGCTTAAGAGTCAACACGTATGGACCAGCACCAATTATTTCTAGCGGACACCCTGCCGTGAGTCACACCCACCTTCATCATCGATCCACTTGAGTGTGATGGGCTGCTGCTTGGCAACGCTGCACATCGTTCTCACCTCCTCGCGCAACTCCACGAAGGTTACTGTGGCGGCCAAGTCTGCCATCAACATGTCCCTGATGCACACACACAGAAAATGTCAAGAGTCACTTTGTGGAAGTGGAGCAGAGATCAAGCGATCCCACGGGGGGTCCCAAGAGAGAGGAGGAGACCGCTCACTACTATCGAATTCAAAGCACACTCATCTCATCGGGCAAGAAACTCACAGTCCTTGGACGTGCAAACGGTTTTGACAGAGAGGAGATGTTGGCTGGGTTTAGAGTGAATGACACTGATCATGTCTGTTGCATGTGTTGGTTCAGGTCAGCCTCAGCTGTTTACCAGCGTGCACCAATGTTAAGTGGCAAATTCAGAATAGAGCATCTTACTACATCTTACTAGCCATAAGAGGTACTACACACATGTTTAACGTACATGAAGGTCTATTCTTGACATTGGAACTAGCGGAGGAAGACAGTGGACTCATGAGTAACACAAGATCCACATTCCATGGTTGAGATTATTTAGTGGAATGTTTTTTGTTTCTCGACGACACAGAAAGCCTGGAGGTGTAAACGTCTTCCAGGCAAGGAGAATCTGATGAAAACTGTTATCAAGGGGCATTATGGGGAATGTAGGATCAAGCACGGTAGCAGCAGTTTGTGCCTCTAATTTACTGCGTTATCATTTACATTTAAGTCATAAATCTATCATCTGTTTATAAAAGATATATGCCCCAAAATGTCTTTAACTACAGTTACTTCTGCTATGAAAGTAATACCCACATCCTCACAGCCTCTTGTGACCATCTGGATAAAAACTGTTCAGAAAAAAAGAAAAAGGTTTGACCCATTTCAAAAGTCGCAACTCTATTTTTCAAGTGGCCTAAAATGACAGAAGTTCTTGCCATTTTGTGTGACACAAGAAAAAGATCTGCTAAATTCAGTATTTCTCATAGATTGATGTATTTGTGGCGACCTGCCACAGTCTCAGCATTGACTGCCACATATTGATTTTCTATGTTATTATCATCCATAGTGATTATTTGCATAAAAACACAATTCAAATGATTAGGAAACAAGTGATTGTATTCTTATTCAAATATTTGATTTGATTAAATAATCATTGCATTATTAGATCTAATCTTATGTTGAACGCTGCTTAGAGCAAGTGTTGGGGTGTGTGAAGTTAAACAGGTCATAATTCCCTCTTTAATATCTATTTTATACAGAATATCTCTCCTTTGTCTTCCAGATATCCTTTTTCACTGTGAATGAGGTCACAGTACAGAAGCTCAAGACACTGACTCTGTTCCACTGGACTGCACACATTTCAATACTGAAGCTGTCAACTAGACAGTTGGGACACACGTTGGTTGAGACTTAATGGCCATAAATCATTTGTTTATCATCTGGTTTTTAATGCCGAAATGAAACAGAAAGCACAAAGTGGATGAACTTCGTTACTGGTCCTAAATACCATGGCAACTGCTGCAGTTTCATGACCAAAACACACTCATCAGTACCGGAAAAAAGAGTTTGTGCAGCAGATCTTGAAATGATCGACGCCAAACCAAACGCCACTGAAAGCTGTGTGACCGACCAGGAAGAGAGCTAAACCGCTAGGACCTGAGGCTGCTCCATTCTCCAGCCTGCTCCTCGCTGATGTCCAGCTGCTCCTAAATAAGATGGATGAGAGAAGACTCTGACATCTTTCCAGAAACCTGGCTTCATCAGAACACCCCGCATCAAGCTATTGCACTTGACAGGCAACAGACAGAAGGCGAGACCGCGGTAAGAAGAGGGGAGGCGAGCTGTGTGTTCACACCGGTGGTGATTGGTGCTCAAACGTAGTCAAAGTGCTTTTGTTGCTGTCGTTTACATTCCTCCCGATGCAAATTCAAAAAATGTACTACAGGAATTGTATGAGGTCATCAGCAGACACATGACCAAAATAAATGATGGTATTTTTATCATAGCTGGTGATTTCCATCAAACAAATCTCTGTTTAACCTGAATTCCACCAGCGTGTCCACTTCGCCACCAGAGGATATTCCTGGCAGCTACAAAGCAGGGGATTCAAACCGCCCACAACATCACTGGTACCATCTACTGAGCATCAGTGATATTAGTGATGAGGTGCCTGCAAAGAGCTAAACCCACCAGACACAACCTGTTGCTGTCTGGAGAGACATACAGAAGTATCAGCTGCCAAACCACCAGACGTCAGAGCAGCTTCTTCTTCGCAATCATCAACTCATCCTGCATCATAAAAAGAAAATATATTTATGTTGTTGGAGCTATTTATTTGATATTGTATTTTGTTATTTCATTGATAAGTAGTATTGTTTAATGATTGTAGATGTTTTATATATTAAGATTATTTTCTCTTCAATCGTAATTTGTTTAGTAATATTATTTTTTGGGTAATTACTGTGGGCACCTGTTGCTATTTAAATGAGTAGAAAGATAGGACCAGCATGCACCGGGGTGGGCGTATCGTTTTTACCAGCTGCACAGCAGCATTGCACTGCACAGGACAGGAGAGACAGCACGATAGGAGTTTTGTTAGTTAGTTTGTTTGCTTGTTTTATTTGCTTTATTTAATAAATACACAAAAATGGAATCCTGCTTGGACATTTCACTCTCTTCTGGCTTCTGACAATATATATATATATTAACGCATTTTTTTAATTTATTATAATTCTTAATTTATTTTTATTTTTTAATTGAGACAATACATATACATAACAAGAGGATGACAAGAACAGTGGGATAAAAGCCAGCAAACATCCTATAGTCATCCTATAGTCTCATGTTTAGTCTCAAGCAACAGAGCCTATTTATAGCGCATAGAAATCGGACCAATGAGAGAACAGTTTGCTCGCGCGTGGCGTTTGTTTACAATATTTAGTCCGCTGTTAAATGTTGCAGTGCAAACCGAACAAAGGGGCAACTGCAACATTGTATCATATTAATCACTGAATCAGAACAAAGCAAACGAACTGAAGGTGTGAAAACGCCCTGAAACACTGCAACAAAGTTTCAATATCTTTCAGTGACACAAGGCGTCACTTTTAAAGAGCAATACGGATGCGAGCACACACGCACAGGCTCAGAGGCAGATTATCACATTTAAATTTACAATCAACCATACATAGAATGAGACTGCAGTTGTTTTGGGCTGTTTTGTAACTCCTCCAATTTGGATATAAACAATGTAAGGGGCTTTTGACTTGCACTGGCATGCTTGGTGTTCAGGTGGCGACGTAAATAAGAGCTTCAGACTGTTAGCCAGAACCTCACTGCACACCACGCACTGTGGCTTTGGGGAATCTGCATTACCAATCCAAGTGAAGCCCAGACACAGATACTTTTCATCATAATTCCTTTTTTTATTTTCCTTGACTCCGCGACTTCCGCTGCTCTCCCTGGACACGACTGGACATCGCTGCGGTAAAGTCAGCAGACACTCAGATCTCCGTGGTCAACTCAGCAGACAATTACATGTTAGTGCACCTATATGCTGAAACTTACGGTAAACGCATTTAAACTGCACAGATCGGGAGCAAGCGAAGGACTTTGAAAGTTAGCGGAAACATTAACGTGAGACAACATCCGGTTTCTTCAGACGAACATCCGGTTTTCAGAATAAGATGCCAACAAAGTATGAATTCTATTCATATTAAGTATGAAACATGCTACCTGCATCTCGTGAACCAAATGTTATTGCCCTTTTGTTCATATAGCAGTACTTTTAAAATAAAAGTGCGCAACACACTACTTTATAATTCATTATTGAACTTTGCCATAACAATGCGATCAATCGCAAAAAATCCATGCGATTAAATATTTTAATCGTTGCCCAGCACTAATATATATATGTAGCAAAATGGGACTACAAACTGGAACCCTTTTGTACAATGGTCATGAATAAACTTGTAATCAGTGGATGACTTTTTAAATAAGGGTGTGCATGTTTATTTTCAACAGCAACCCTCACTGCTCAGCTGCTGGCTGAATGTATTTATTCATACCTGCAGTATTTATTCACGCAGCTTCTGAAAATCAGGGTTTTGAATGGAGACTGGGCCAAAGACAGAGCCAGATACGTGTGTGCGCTGTACTGTCAACTAATATCAGAACCTGAAACATGTGCAGGAGCTACAGGGAGTGTGTGTGTGTGGCACTTTATGGCGAATGTTAGTTGGACTCTGACAAGGTGGAGCGAAGATAGCTTGCTTCCCAGCAGGCATTGCTCCACACAGTCAAAACCCACACAAGTCAATGTGGAACGATGTCACACACACACACACACACACACACACGCACACAAACACATGCTCAGCAAAGTTCCGCCGATATAGAGATTGGGCAATATATAAATCACATGAATCCAACATCTGTCTTGTAGTCCAATCAGCCCTGGTTGGGTTGACTCTGATGTGATCTGTGTGAGTATGGTTAATGATATCATATGTTTACCGTGACATGTTATCAGGTACCCATCTTCCAGAACTTCTTGACTAAACCTTAGTGAACATGAATATAATTAAAAACATGTATGATGTGCTACAAGTGTCTCCTACTGGATGTCTCCTCTGTCCTCCTTGTAGACATATTACATTTATTTATTAAAGGTTTTTGAAAACCAAACCTATTGAAGCCCAATGCATGAGGAGACATCTCTGAGTGGGACTAGAGGCAGTATGGCTGACCCTTGCACTGTTTGCTCTTGAAACTCCAGAGTGCTCAGCACACTGAGGGCTCGGCCATGTTCCAGCACATAAAGCCACCTAATCACCATGTTGATCTTTGTCCCCTCTAATCACCTGTAGCTCAAACACTGTACAATGGTCACTGTGTGGTGGTATGGTATGATGGCAACATGCATTGTTTATTACTGGTTTCCAAATACTACAGAACAACACATTACAGTTTTCACTTTTAACCGTATTTTTGGGAAACTCCATTAAACAGAATGGAGGTAATTGACCGACAGAATTTGGACCGAAGACATGAAATGAATGCAGCCGTGGATGGTAAGCTATGTTTAGTATGCTGGACTTCATAGACTGATGACAACAGACCGGCACCTAAAGCTAGAGTGTATACAACAGTATATAGTTAAGGTCAACCCCAGGGTGCATAGCCAGTCAGACTTCCAGACAACACACTGTAGGGATTGACAGTGAGCTTTACTTCCAATGGTACATAACAACTAAACACATTACCTTTAGAATAATGGGCTCTTGGCAATCTCTGGTTACCATCATGGCTGTTTCCCCTTGTGAGTCTGTGTGTGAGTCGTCATGGCAGAATGTGGTCAGGAGAAAGATTCTCTAAGAACGTTGTGTTGTGGAAACACTCAAGTCTTCCGTAGCCTGTTTACTACTCTTTTATCTGTACTTTGGCCAGTGTTTGGTCAGCAGCTGTTACAATGTCTCTCCGTTGTTCTGTTCACTCTATTAGTGGAAACACACTGAGCTCTTTTCCTCTGCCCTATGAAACACATGGGATTTATGGAAGAGTGGAGAAATGAATGTGTGAGAAAATCAGTTTGAACCAATCTGATACATGTAAAAAAATACATTTGTGTGTGTGCGTGTGCGTGTGCGTGCGTGCGCGATAGCAACGTAGTCTCAGTCATAAGTCCTCTTTTCTCAATAAGGCTGGGTATTAAATCGCAATTCCATTTTTCCTTCCAGTGACCACTGAAATATGTCTGTCGGATCAGAACTGCAGCAATGAATGTCTGGTCCTCTTCATAATCTTGTTCACTTATTCTTTGATTAGATTATTTCTGATTTCAATCACAATGGATTTTATTACATTTATAAAGTTCTTGTAAGGCTCCTTGTATTTAGACAGTTGACAATTGAGAGGTTTGGCTCATTTTGTTAAAATATATATATACACAGAGTATACTGTACATTCATCAAAGTAAAAAGTACTGGTTGTTGTATTGTACTGTATCAGCCCTTCTTCCCAAACACAAAACACTTAAAAAACATTGACAGCAGAACTTTTCATGTGGTGACCAGGAACTGCACTGCCTGCACAGCAACCTGTGACAAACAGGTCAAAAGGACTTGAATGCAAATTCAACACACCACATCATTGAAGATTATATAAAAACTGACTGGATTAGAGTTTAGTGGGGCCACAATGCCCCTCAGCCCGTGCATGCCCGTGCATACCCCCCTAAATACATCTGAGAGCTGAAAAGCACTTCTGACCCAATTCAGAGTTCAGAGTAAGTTTAGTAAACTGCAACCTGGGAAGCAGCAACATGTCAACAATAAAGGAAACAACAACAGTTCATGATGTGTGTCGGTCACATGACCATTGGCCTCTTACTGCCTAGTGTTCATCAATCTGAATAAATGGACTGTACTTGTCATCATTCACACACATTCATACTCTAATCACAGAGGCTACCATGCCACCTGCACATCAGGAGCAAATTGGGGTTAAGTGTCTTGCCCAAGGGTACTTTGACATGGACTGGAGAACCCAGGGATCGAACCGCCGTATTTGTCACCACGACGTCACCCATTATTGATTTTTGTTGTTGTTTTGATTATGTTTTGCCTTTATGAAGGTACAGTTGAAGACAGGAAACAGGGAGACAGAGGGGGCACCACATGCAGCCAAGGGCCACGGGTTAGAACCCGGGCCGCTACAGTAAGGACTCAGCCTTAGTATATGGCGCCCGCTCTACTGTTTAGAAGCCTGGAGATCTGGACAAATAACTTTCATGAACTAAAAGCACACTGTGAAAGGGTTAAAGACCTAAGACAAAACCACGGACAGCTCCCAGACCTCACAACGCTGTGGTAGAGACCTGTCAACCCTAAAGCATCCCCTGCTTTATGGTATTGTATTTATGGTTTGACTCTAAATGGACCAGAATTTACTAAATGAACATCATGCTGTATTGAAGAAGACTTGAAACTAGAGATTGAGACCATAAACTCATGTTTACAATGTTTACTGAGGGAATAAATCAAGAGAGAAGTAGAGTCATTTTCTCATAGACTTCTATACAACCAGAGGAGTCGCCCCCTGATGGACACTAGAGAGAATGCAGCTTTAAGACACTTCAGCTTCTGCTTCCTTTTACAGAACCAGAGGCTGCTCTGTGCTTTTAAACTTCTTTCTGACAATTAAAAAATTTAAAAGTATAAAAAACCCTAAGTGTCAAAGAGCGGAGCACAAGTCCCCACAACGTTATTTGGAGTTATGAGGTCCTTTAAGCTAACTGAACAAGGGGGCTTTTCATTGTTGAACCTTTTCTGATCTCTGAATCATTAGATGGCAGTGTGTAACGAGGGGCCAGTGCTGTTAGTCCAGCATGGATCCATTCATCCATTCATGCACTTAGTGGCATGACAATGTCAACGAACCAGTTCTGAAAAGATCGGTAAATGAGTTGATCTTCAGGGAGTAATAGATCATATGTATATTTGATTCAACATTGAATTCATTTATTGAGTAACGAGACTATAGGTGTGGTCCCATGAGCCCCATATCAGCATGGCACAGATATATCCGCATCTCATTTCTAACAAGCAATGGCAGTACAGGAATGCATCATAAACTGGGCCTCCATTACTTGTCCACCGGAGAACACTGATGACTTAATGTAGGTATGTGGCAATATCCGCGTTTGCCGGCGGGCATTTTCTTCTACGCTCTCTGCAGGCCGGGTCACTACGTACACAACGGATCTCTGCATAAATGCGGTGTTTTCATTGGTTCTCATGGGGTATTTCACCGGAAATCTCTGCTAACATAGAGGGAATGCCCAGAGTCAGTCTCATTTTCGATTTTTTTTTCGTATGTGTAGTTCTCGCGTCGAACGGGGAAGTTGAAAGTTTTGCTCCGAAAACAACCCCACATAGACCCTGACCGAGCAATCAGAGAACAATAGGATGTAAATGGAGATGTTTAACCATATCTTATCTGTAAACTGACGAAGTTTCGTCAAGATCTGACGATCAGAAACATGTTAAATAAGCTCCGGTTGAGTCATTGTGTATGTAGGCCATCGCACTGAAATCCATCATGGCGGCTTGGAATCGGCTCCAATAATGCCCGATTAAACTATTCCCCATGCTTTTAAAAGTTGAAATAGCACCCCCTGGCTCTTCCAAAAGCATCCTAAGATACAATTTAAGTGCATTGTGTGGAGGGATCAGCTATGACGTTTCCGACAATTACAGATAATTCTTTGTCAAGATTAGTAATTTGCGATCACACTTTTCTTAAGAAACTAATGGAAAACAATAGAGAGGAAAAGACGTTTTGTTTTAAAGTAAAATTGCTCTAATTTCGTTATTTTCCAATGGATGTTAACAATCTTAGTCTCATTTTGTTGTTTTTTTCAAGCTTAATCCAGTCAGGTAGATTTTAAAGGTTTTTGAATAGTTTGAATTTTTTTGTCACATACCTACTTAATGTTCACAACCACTCACTCCATATCTTGGTCACAGTTCTTTAAATGTTAAATAGAAGAGATACTTTCATTTCTACTTAACTTTGTTCTAGATCTTTCTCTGTCTCAGCAACACACTAACGCACCAACAAGGTGACTAGAGGCCGTTCACGTGCTGGTGTTTCAGGACGTAGATCTCACCTGTCCACTATCTCACACTTGGCACTGCAAGGTTATATACATACCGTTGTTAGTTATTGTTGATATAACACCAGCATTGATGCATTTCATCAAAGTACTGTCATGTTATTTCGTGTATGGCTTCAAACACATGTCAAAGTGTGCAGTTAGTTACTCTTTGATGACATCAATCATTGGGGCCCAGACCAGCATCCTCGTTACTACAAAATGTAAAGGAACACAGCGAGAGACTTTAACACCAATGCTTATATCATTTCTTTTTTTTTAGTAAACTAGTGGCATTACTTGAATTCTTATTATTGTGACTGTGCCCAGGTGAGTGTGACATTGGTCCGGTAACCATGTCTGACTGATCTAGCTTGATCTCAGGACCCCACACACCAGCAGATACTCCACAGGTGTTTCCCTTCTCCTCGTTAACGCCGGATAACGTCCCTGTTTCCTTATTGTCAAATAACGTACTCACCCGCAGTAGTGTGCTTTAATTTTCACCAACACCGAGTCCAAGTCCATTATGGATCCGTTTGACGCTAGCATATGCATTGCAAGGTTTGGTGTAACGTCAACGATAGCCCACCGTTAACTGGACAGGCCCAAACTAGCTGTACCACCTGTTCACGTCGGCAGATAAAAGCGGACCGTTACATAACACAGACAGGAGTAACGTTCCGTCCGATACTCCCGAAAGCAAACTTGTCGAGCGACTGTGAAGTTTCTTTCGTTAAGTCACTGATAGCAGTTTCTCCGGCGGGGGAGTAGTCAAAGTGGCCTGTTTGACACCACCATTTCGGGGTAAATGTTTCAAAATAAGACAGACACTAACCAAGTTATGCTGAATTGGGATACGTGATAAGACTAGCACTTTTATTTTGAAAGTGAAACCTCGCACGCCATGGTGGCGTGAGAGCAAAGTCTGGTGGACTTGACACATGTTTTATGGCTCACTATGGTTACCGTTACCGGAATCCAAATTCACCTGTCCCTCTGTTTCTCACGGGACGTGTCATGAAAAACGTCCCTAGCATTCATGTTAGGTTTAGTAGACGGTGTAAGGCAGTTCAGAGGGACTTGATAGCGGACTCATTGAAGGTTGCATGATGGTATTCCCCCCTCTTCTCCTCATACAGGTGGTCTGTCTAATCAACTTCTTCATAGTATATTTACGCTCTTTTATTGTAATGTCCTTGTCATATTCCAGCATTAGATGGCGTCTCTTCATTCCCTGAAATAATTCCCTGATAATGTCGGCAATACTTTGTCAATGTTTTTTAACATAATGTTTTATTTTTTATGTCTTAGGTAAAAACCTTGGAGAAAGGTTGTCTCCTGTTCTGTCCTTTCTCTCAAGAAGACCCACAAAGGATAGGTCAGATACATACATACAGTATGTTATGGATGCAGGGTGGTTGAGGGCTCCACTACAGTACTGCTGTTCTCGAGCGCCACCTGCTGGTTGATTATAACCGACTTCAGAAAACATTGAGAGTGATTTCCCACTCAGACTTTATCCAGATGCAACATGGAGCAACAGTGGGTGGCCATGTTTGTTTTTTTATTATTTTCTCCTTTGTGTGTTTTTTAGACCTTGTTGACCTAATTTGTGCCAGCTGGTGTCAGTTACATCTGGCGTTAAAGCTAAGCTAACATTAAGTTTGCCAGCTGACGGATAGTTTAAACCAGGGGTCTCTAACTGGCGGACCGCGGTCCGGATCCGGACCCAGAAGCCGTCCCATACGGACCCGGACCAAAACAGAAGGTTATGATTAAAAACCTCACGGGGCACTTATATTTTAACCGGCGCAGCTTTTGTTGTCTTTACGGTAGTGGTTTAGTGGATGAGGAAACGCACAGACCAATTGCATGCAAGTTAAGCCATCCCACGTGATACTACTCAGATCAAGTCTGTGTATTCCAGGCGGTAAACATTGCGACTCTACAGTGCAGACAGATGACAGAGTGAGAGGCAAGTTACACACGAAAAGACGGTAGAAAGAAAAAGAAAGATAGCGATATGAAGCGAAAACAAAGGGAGAGAAACTGAGCCGGAGAAAGTTGAGAAAAAGACGAGTGAGACGGAGAAAGGGAGAGAAACAGGCGACGGTCCCGGAGGAAGTTGAGAACGACGAGTGAGACGGAGTAAATTGAGAAAAATAAGGAACAAATGGCGCTCTCCAAAAAAAGAAAAGTGGACAGCGAAAATAGAGCATTTAATCCGGAATGGACAGCCTCATTTCTGTTCATGCTTCCCACTGGGAGCACCAAACCAGTGTGTCATATGTTCAGAAACCGTGGCACTTATTAAAAGTGCCAATGTGAAACGCCATTATGAGACAAAACATAAAGGGTTTGAACAAACATACCCACTGAAATCTGAGGTGAGATCACAGAAAATAAGTAGTCTCAGAGCCCAATATGACCAGTCCACCAGGATCCTGAGCCACACATTCACTGCCCAACAACGTGCTCATGAGTGTTCACTCAGAGTTGCTTGGATTTTGGGTCAACACAACAAGCCCAGCTTTAAAATCCTGGCAGGACAAGCTAGAGCTCAATTCTCTCACTGAGCAAAAACGTGGGGGAGTGGGATATAAGAGGGGAAGAAAGTGATACTCTAAAACTGTTCAATTGTTAGGATTTGTTGGAATTTATTGTCTGTAAAATTGGTTGAGACTGTTTAGTCAAGATGTGAAATAGAAAAGGGGAAATTTAAGCTTTTCCTCCCTTTAATTTATTTTTCTGAAGTTAAGCACTTTATTTGAACATGCACAATTTTCACATTTTATTTATTTTCTCTTATCTTGAAATGCAGCCCTACTTTTATTTCGTTAATGAGAGACATATCTGCAGTCATACATATATGTTCAGTTCTATGTTACGTGACAATAAATATTGTCAAAACGTTTTTGAATCGTACTGAATTCATTTGATTTTACGGTCAGGTATTGCAGATGTTGATACAACTACCAGACTACTTAAATATATATCACACTAAATAGTTAGACATTATGATCTTCCGGACCTTTGCCTCAAGACATTTTTTCTAACTGGACCTCTTTAAATTTTAGTTGAAGACCCCTGGTTTAAACTGTCAAACTTATTTTTTACTTGACACATCTGTGTGAGCACAGTGCTTACAGTATTAAAACTCAGACCAGGGAACATGTCAAAAATATATTGAATTAGAAATATGGATAACCACCATCGGGCTATGGCTAACAACGTTTTCAGCCAACTGTATTTTGATGCCAGATCATTTTTAATTTATATACAGGCCTGGGCTAGCTGTTCATTTTTGCTCTTTAAAAAGTGCAAATGGACAGAATATGTGTTGCAGTATTAGCCATTGTATCCTTTAATAAATGTCAAGCTTGAATTGACTTATAATAAAACTCAAATGGTTATAAATGTGCACTGGGCCCAAGACAAGATACAAGATAACGTTATCCGCATCATGTTGAAGGGAATAACTGCAGAAGATTTTTTATTTCCCATAAATAACTAAAGTACTTTAAATTGCCAATCAGTCCAGCTTGGGTGCAGCCAGCAGGCAGTGGTGTATAGTAACGAAGTAGAAATACTTCCTTACTGTACTTAAGTCGGTTTTTTGGATATCTTTACTTTACTATTTATGTTGACTTTTACTTTTACTTCACCACATTTTGCAAAGAAAACTGATACTTTTACTCCGATACATTTCCCCTGAAACCTTCGTTACTCGCTACAAAATCAAATCTATCTTTAGAAACAAAATGAATCACGAGACCAGCGTCGGGGACTGTGGTGGAACACAGACTGCAAGCAAGCAGGTTTGGTGAACCAGTGGTGCTAGCAGCAAGTTAAATCATTGGTTAATCACGTTAATGCACAATTGAAAACAAGTGCTCTCAAAGCCGCGGTGTTGTGATTCCCAGTGATGCCAGGATGCTACATGCTATAAGCTAGCGAGCGACTACATGAGTAGCATTCCACTCAGGACGGGTGGGATGAGGAGAGGTGGACGGTCAAACTAACACTGTGTTTCCTCCAGGAGGCCGCAGTTTGTGCCGTGTGTGAAACGAGAAGCCAATGTTGATTTATTTGTGACGTGACTTCCGTACTTAAGCAACGCCGCTTCCGTAGATATTTTAATGCAAACCACGATCTTTTCCTCAACCTAACTACCGTACTTTCCGGGCTATAGAGCTCACCGGTATATAGGCCGCACCAGCTGATTTTGAAAAGAAAAAAGAATTTGTACATAGGTAAGCCGCACTGGTCTATAATCCGCAGGTGTCCCCGTTGAACAGCAAGATGCTTTTAACAGTACTAAAGTTGTCTTCTATGAACATCATAACATGTCGCTAGCTTCTAAGCTAATTTTAACATTACGGCCAATGGGGAAATGCTAACCGCGATTAGCATTAGCGAATATATAATATATCTTTGTACATCTTTTCATGCAGACATACTTGCATTACAGACTAAGGTCTCTCACGGCTACCAAACGAAAAGCAATGAGGCAATAACTGTTGTTGCTCATAGTCTGCCAGTGGATCCTAACAGCCCGGAACAGTGTGAAAGAATCCATCATCACCAACGGGTTCTGAAAGGCTGGGATACTATGAGATTAAGGGGACACCGCAATGAGGACGACAACACAAGCTCAAGGGCGGATTTGCCCCGGTTCATGATGTGGTGTGTTCAAGGACCCAAATGCAGACTTGTTTTCTTTTTTGTTTTTTTTTACAGTTCTACAAAACTTGTTCTACAAAACATTTATTTCTCTCACTCAAAAACACGCACACAAAAAAAGTCTTGAACAAGTTTTGTAGAACTGGGAAAAAAACGTATTGTAGGTCTCGTACCGAATGTTACGTACATAGGTACGTACATTTATTACGTACATAGTTACAGCCTTAGAAACTGATAACTGTGGCGCCATCATGTGGTTATAAGGTGGTATTTCAGCTGCAGGACAACAGTGAAGGCCCAGGTATAAAATGCACGGCCCACCACTGGTATAAAGAGAGAGACATGAGAAGATCAATCTCATGTCTGTAAGTTTAATCAGCTATAATCACTCTTCGAAAGTGATTAGTGACTCGTCTAAAACATTTAAAAAATGAATAACTTTAATAGAATCATTCTATACACTGTAGCTTCTTGACATTCTAATAGAATGTCAAGACGTTACATTGTATTAGAATGTAAATAAGTTACATTATATTAGAATACAATGTAACTTCTTTACATTCTAATAGAATTGTCTTCTGAAGATGAACAGGACATGTTTCAGTTTCAAGTAATGACTGGGTTGTTCCTTTCGGTGCTGCTTTAGTATTGATCATGTTTTGATATTTGAGTCATGTTGTGGATGATCAGATGGAGTTATGATGGTAGCAGTCGCCCAATTGCAGATTCATCTTGAGCAAAACCTTTGTCTATTGTGTTCAAATCAGGCCCACAGGAGTTTACAAGGCAGGTGTCCTTTCTCTAAACACTGACCTGATGCATCAAGTGGATATGTTTTGCTGAACACAATATTATGCATTTGCCCTCTACATCCTCTAGTCCAGGGATTCCCAAAGTGGGGTGCGCGCACCCCTGGGGGTGCGCGAGCTGCCTCTAGGGGGTGCGCGAGAGGAAAAATGTAATGGCGGTGCAGTCCTGTCTCCTAAAAATTACGTTCCCCCAAAACTAAAATGCATTCTCAATTACGTTTTACCACGAACGTATTTTCTCCCTGATTACGTTTGTGTTTGACGCATTACAAATACGTTTCTCATCAACATATCTTTGCCATACTCTTGTCTTTATTATTTTTCTGTGATCTGCCTCGCCTCTACCCCGCCACCCACAAGTTATTGACCCCCGGCCTGTTCCGAGGGCTGAAGACCTGACGATCGGGTGCCTCGCGGCGGGGGCGGCTGGAGACCTCGCGTCCCGGCGCCAACGAGTGAGCGCCCGCCACTCGGAACCATAAAACCAAGTCCCGGATTTCACCCGGGGGACATTCTGGAGGTATTGTGACCGGGTGATGTGCCTCGTTGCTGGGGAGGTATGAGCCGAGAGTGGCGGGGTGTTATGGAGGTATATATTACAACTCGTGTTGTTCCCGTGCGTGGATGAGCGCATTTCTGCCGGAGACAGGCGGCGTGTTGTGGTAGTATTCTGACCGCGTAATAGGGAGAAGGAGAGGCGGTGGTGGAGAGGGAAAAATGCTAAAGAGATGGTGGAATGTATGATTGGAGAGAAAGAAGCGAAAAAGTTGGACGTGATCCCGGTGTCCAACAACACTGTCGCGCGCATCGATGCTTTGTCCGAAGACATCCTGGCTACATTGGTCGGTCGCGTGAAGAAGAGTGAGTTTTACTCTCTGCAAGTAGACGAGCCTACAGATGTGGCCAATCTGGCCAATCGTCCGTTACCTTCGTAACGTTACGTCCGTTACCTTTTCGAAGGCACGGTGCAGGAAGAGTTTTTGTGTTTTTTATCTTGTAAACAAACGCCACGCGCGAGCAAACTGTTCTCTCATTCGTCCGATTTTTATGCGGCTCTGTTGCTTTTTTTTTTTTAAGGTGCGTGTGTGGGGGGGTGCGTGAACCCGGTCGGGATGTAGAAGGGGGTGCGTGGCCTAAAAAGTTTGGGAACCGCTGCTCTAGTCTAATGAGCATACTTATAAACGCACTGTTACAACTCCTTCATAGTGTCATATTGCTTTTCGGAGAATTATGATGATAAGTTCATAGTAGATGCAAAAGTATACTAATGTTCAATATATTATGTTGAACATTGTTGCTCCTGAATGGATCACAGCCAACCCAATTATGTTCAACACAGCTCCATGTCCTTGGTCATGGTGCCACAGCACTTAAAAGAATAAACTTCATAATTCTCAAAATTCTGACCCTTTGCTTTTTTATTAACAGCATTTACTTGGTCAAGGGTCCTTGTGACCTTTAGGGTCTGATGGGCTTCAATCACTGAGCTATAAAAAAAGAGTAAGTCAAGTCAGCAGAAACAAGCTGTCCAGCTGAGAAGCAGCGGAGCAGGAACCAACCAGCAGTGACCGCAGCCATACAGCAGCCTCCGTGCTGTCTGCAGTCTGAAGGCCAACAGCTCAAAGGTGTGCTGCAGATATACATCTTGAAGAAAAGACTATGGAAGATTGGGATTGTCTGGTCCAGAGCATAGATCCACAATAGTTCATGTTTCAAGAGAAATACATGTTTTCCCCCCCCTCTGGAGGAGTTGGACATTTTCTATTCCAGTACAACCGAGAGGCTCCAGTGTGGTTCATTAGATTGAAGTGGTTGGCCACAGGGCTCTATTCGTCATGGTGATGGAAGGTCTTGCAAGTCAGGTTTCACAGTTGGTAATCGCCTGCTTCCACAGGACTCTGAGGTTTGGGGGTCTTTTGAAAGTGGCGGGTTGTCCAGGTCAGGTGTCCTTTAAGGGCAGGGTCTGTGGCTGTGACACGCTATGACATGCCAATGTTTTTTGATGGCAGTGGACATTTATATGGCCAGAGGTGAACAGCGCCAGTGATCCTGTCATCCATGGTGTAAGTCGTGGTGGTGTTCACTCTGACTGTGTAAGGTTGGGAAAGTGTTTGCAGGCTTGTGTCACCCACTGTTTGTTGTACCACCTTTGTAAGAAGTCTGTTGTTTGTTTCAAATCAGTGACCGAGCTCAGTATAATAAAGCAGTGTATCCTGTAAGATGTGTAGTACACATCCTACTATCAGCCTACTATCACCTGAAGAATATATCAAGGATTAGAGGATTTATGTCTCAACAGGATTTGGAAAAACTTGTCCACGCATTTATCTTCAGCAGACTGGACTACTGTAACGGTGTGTTTACAGGTCTCTGTAAAAAATCCGTCAGAAAGCTGCAGCTGACTCAGAACGCTGCAGCTCGAGTCCTCACTAAGACCAGGAGGGTGGATCACATCACTCCAGTTCTGATGTCTTTGCACTGGCTTCCTGTCCAACAAAGAATTGACTTTAAAATCCTGCTGTTGGTTTACAAAGCACTGAATGGTTTAGGGCCAAAATACATCTCTGATCTGCTGCTACCTTATGAACCATCCCGACCCCTCAGGTCGTCTGGGACCGGTCTACTTTCTGTTCCCAGAGTCAGAACTAAACATGGAGAAGCAGCGTTCAGTTTTTCTGCTCCACATATCTGGAACAAAGTCCCAGAAAGCTGCAGGTCTGCTGAAACCCTCAGCTCATTTAAATCAAGATTGAAGACTTTTCTGTTTGCTGCTGCCTTTAATTGAACCACATTCAATTCATATATTAATCAATTTCCTGCATTTCTGCATTTTACTACTGCATTTTATTTCTTACACTGTTTCTTTAATTGTTTTTAAATCTCCTTTTCTTTTGCCTTGTGTTTTGATGCTTTTAATGGTTTTATGTGAAGCACTTTGAATTACCTTGTTGTTGAAATGTGCTGTACAAATAAACTTGCCTTGCCTTGCCTTGCCTTACATATTGGCATGAAAAATGATTCTAAACATTATCCTTAGTTTGTAGTGCATTGATACCTAATAGTTGCAATTGTCCATACCACCTGTGAATATATGCGTGTTATAAAACATCAATGTAGGGTTAAAGGAATATTAGCACTCAAAGCCACATGTGGCAGAAAACTGTCACGTCATGTTTGTGACACTGGGACAACAAGTCGGCATCGTACTGGTTCCCTCCACAAAAAGCGCGATGGGATTCTTGATTATTGCAGAAAATTATCATCGTGGCAAACATGAACACCATGGTGAAAGTCCTGTTTGTTTGACTGAAGTCTCTGAGGAAGAGTGGAACAGACAGACATCTCACAATCAGGTGCCACACGTTACCCAGGACTAGATGTCTGCCTGCACAGGAGAGTCAGCCGCATCCCCACACATCCAGTTTAACTTCCTCCTCAGTGTTGCTATGGCAGCCACTTACATCATAGCCCCAAGTTGTTGAGGTATGGTGTTGCCTCTAATTCCTCATATTGGGCCGTGTCCCTCTCTTGGAGAAACCCGCAGCTCTTAAATGTCCACCATATGGCACTAATTAGTTAATTAGGTGATTATGGGATGTGCTGCAGTGGCTCCTGCTGTTGCTAGGAAACTCATTACAAATCATTTAAACCTGACCTGAGTTGTTATTTATTCTATTCTATTCTTCTAATGTTAGTCAGACCAGACTGAAGGCATGGTGCGTGCTGTGTTCACGTTCCATCTATACTTTAATGTGAGTTATTACATTTACACGTATACTGCAGTCCATTAGTCACCTCAAAAGAGTAACATTGCACTTTTATGCCAGTGTATATGATAGAGTTATAGTATTATGTACAGCAGGGGTGTCCAAACATTTTTCACTGAGGGCCACATACAGAAAAATATACCAAGGGCTGGGCCACTCAGGTCCGATCGCCTCACCCCTAGTGTGTTAAAGTCAGCAAAATCAATCAAATTTGGTTCTCAATGTGCTTTTGTTCAGATTTAACAGAGATGTTTGCTCACGTATGTTGAGCCGAACAGACTCATTATTCAAATAGAAGGGAGTTGAGAACAGCTCGATGTCTCTCTCAATGAGAGAAACATATTGAAAGCCATGGCAGCTGGTGGAACATGTTCTAGGTAGGGCTGTGCCACATCCAATCAATTTCAGCAAACATCCCAGTATGATTTAATGCTAAATAAATGAAGGTATCAAACACGTATTGCTACTTTGCAGTTAAATATTTAACATTTATTCCAACATGAAAAAAAGCAGAAAATAACACTTTGACAAACACGTCAGGACATCTTATTTACAGCTAGTAGCTTCATGTACTGCTTCCCTTTCCTGCTAGTCTGCTGTCTGATTGTGAGGTCAGGCTGATCTGATATCAGCTCTGCAGTTTCTCCTCAAAGTTCTCCTCTCAAACGGGTCTTGGAGGAGTAGTGCTCGTGCTGGAGCTCGCGCCCGCCTGTAGAGACTCGTCCGGACGGGAACGCGCAGCTTGGGGCAGAATCGATTCTGCTCCAAGCTGAATCTATTTGAGGGCGCTGATTGGCTAAATTGTATGTCACACATTTATATCTTTAATCAGCAATTGGCTGAACTGCTTCACTGCTCTTTTGGGCAGTTTCTCCAGCGCTGCTGAGACGTGCACATGCAGAGAGGACATGCAGGAAAAGCATATATTTACCGCAGATATCATATTTTACACATATTACTGGGTGATTCCATATTTAAAAAACACAAATATTGACTATTTGTATAGTTTATTATTGTTATTATTATTCATTTTATTTTATTTGTTGTGGCTCAAGGTGGGGCGGCGCCCTATCGCCCTCTATTGACCAGCCGCCACGTAAGCACTGACTGAGTTCTGTCATGAGAGACGTTATCACGGACACGTATTTCCCCCTTTCAGCAGAAAGGTTGGCCTTTGGAAAAGCACATTTGACTTCGGACTGCGTGGGGAAGTGCGCAACATTGAAGTTGCGTAGAGTGCCCTCGTGCTCGAATTATGTTGACAGTTTTCACAACCGTGTTCATCACATCGCCGAGCTGGACTGTCTGAGCACAGAGGGCTTGTTGGTGGGTGATACGCTGCATTTTAATAGCCTCACCTCCGCTCGCCTTTCATAGCTGGAGCCCTATCTGTTATAACTCCACACAGCTTGTCCCATCTTGTCAATTGCATCTGACACAGCTTCAAACATGTCCTTACCTGTTGTTGTGCTCTTTAGACTCCTAAAATCAAGCAGCTCCTAATGCAGAAATGATCGCAAACAAATGAACAGCTGTGCTGTGTCTGTGGCATCTGTGCTCTCATCATATGCAATGGAGTAAAAAGCAAAAGCACGAGCTTTATCTGACACTTGATGGTTTAGGTTGGCTGACAAGTCTTCGATTCGCCGCACAACTGTGTTTCTGGACACGCTAACGTCGTTGAATTCCTGCATTTATTCCGGGCACTTGCGACTTTAGTGAGGCACTGTTTTATGAAGTCACCATCTGAGAAAGGTTTCCCGTGGCGGGCAATGAGTTGAGCTACCTCGTGGCTGCTATTGTGACTTTTTCTTGTGTTTTGTTTGCACGGAAAAAAACACTCTTATTGAGCTAACTGCCATTTAACTTTCTGTACAATACAGTCAAGCGCAAGTTTCAAGTGTGGGCCATATTATATTATATTTTTAGAAGTTGCTGTGGGCCAATTAAAAATGGACCGCGGGCCGTACTTGGCCCGCGGGCCGTAGTTTGGACACCCCTGATGTACAGTAATCATTAAGTCATCATACTAACCAGTGTTCCCCTTTCACAGTACAAGCAAAGCAGTAACAGAATACACTTTGGATGTGATCAATCAAATGTATTTCTAACTGTATACATCTAAAGCAGGGGTGGGCAATTATCTTTCCCAAGGGGCCACATGAGGAACAGGGACTGTTGTGGAGGGCTGGACCAATAGACTGAACTCAATCCTGCTCAATACTATTCCACCTCTTTAATAAAAGCAGTATGTTGTATGGTTTTTATAAGCTGCGAGTGGTAGGAGTAAATGTTATGATCAGTGGTGGAATGTAACTTAGTATATTTGCTTAAGTACTGTACTTATGTACAAATTCAAGGTACTTTACTTGAGTATTTGTATTTTATTTAACTACTATTGAAGAAAATCATCATATAACTTGTGAATCCAACTGTTGTTACAATCTTAATTTCCATGATTGCAGTAAACACGAGTGTTCCTCTTTATGTAAAAGTATCCAGAATCATTTGAGACGTAAAACCTCATATCACAAGCAACAGTTACATAACGTGTTATTCTGGTT
The DNA here is from genome assembly GCF_949748355.1 of Melanostigma gelatinosum. Classification (NCBI taxonomy): domain Eukaryota; kingdom Metazoa; phylum Chordata; class Actinopteri; order Perciformes; family Zoarcidae; genus Melanostigma; species Melanostigma gelatinosum. The sequence continues at coordinate 2,904,081 of NC_136641.1, read as the reverse complement.
CTCAGCATCCTTTTTGGGAAATGATTATCAGGGCCAGACAAAAAGTAATTGATCTCTCAAGTGTACCAAAACATTTCCGTACATGGAGCTGTGTTCTGTGTGTTCTGTGTGCCCAGAACAAAATAAGAACATGCCCTAATTAGGAGTCCAGATGTGTCCTGATACTTGATTCAACAGACTGGTTTGATTGGTGGAACGTAGCTAAAGGGGGCGTGAATTTTGACGTTGTTGCTTGCTGCGGTCTGTTGTTGCGATACGTTGTTGCTGGGGTACAGTGTTGCGCTGCATTGCTGCGTTCCGTCATTGCGTGACTGCGTGGCTGCGTTTCTTTTCCTCTTTCTTTTTCGTATTTTCTTCCTTTTCTCTTCTCTTTCTCTTTCTTTTCTCTTTTTCTCTATTTTTTCTTCTTTTCTATCTTTTCTCTCTCTTTCTCTCTTTTCTTCTTTTTTTCTCTCTTCTTCCTTTTCCTTTTTCATCTCTTTTTCTCCTTTCGTTCTCGTCTCTCTTTCTTCTCTTTTCTTTTTTTCTCTTCTCTCTTTTTCTTCTTTTTCTCTTTCTGTTTCTCTCTTTCTCTCTCTCTCTCTCTCTTTCTTCTCTCTTCTTTTTCTTCTGCATAGTGGGAAGAGCATGCGTAGTAGGAAAAGCGGGATAGGGGAGGGGGACGGAGTAGAGGGAACCTGGCAACCCGGTGCCGGGAATCTGCATAGTGGGAAGAGCGTGCGTAGTAGTGTCGAGAAGAGTTGAGCTCACGAGAGCTGCCTCGAAAACATGCATACACGATCAGGGGAAAGTCAGGATATAAAAGCACGAAGCATATACTCAGAAATCAATAGTTAAAGTGTAATCGAAAGATAAAGTGTATGATCGTTACATAACGAATGTTTAATACATGGAGTGATTTAACAAATGTAAACCTGATAATAATAATAATAATATGTGTATCTGAGTATAGTGCAGTCTTTGTGTAGAAAGTACGGAGAAAGAGGAAGTAAGCAGGGTGTTGGCTTCAAGGGATGGGGAAATAATGGTGGTTGAGAAGAAAAAACACAAAGCACAATAATGATGAAGGATGAGATCAATAATCATTTTATAAGCAAATGTGTACTAAGTAAACTGATTATAACAACTGTAACTGATTATAACAGCTGTAACTGTGATTATGATAACTAATCTGTGTTAGAAATGTGTGAGTGTAGGAAAAGGGGAAGTACAACAGATGTTGAACACCCAGACACGCGCAGAGCTTGATTAAGTAAGTGCCCAGACAGGGAAGTTGGGGTGATTTCCTCATGCACACACACACACACAAAAGTTAGGTACTTTTCGAAGCACATGCACCAAATCAATGATGTCATGTTAATCATGGGCTGAGGAAGGCCGTGTTGAGGAAGAGGGGGGAGAGACGCGAGAGGCAGCCCAAAAGTGTTATAAAAGAAGTAACTTGCAAACAGCAAGATGGGATTTCTACACGAGAGACGTCCAAGTGCTCTGAGAAGAAGATACGGACGATTGCAACTGAAGTATTCGAGGACTTTGTCTCTGTTCACGGAAAGAAGACCGCTGTTCGTGGACAAAGGATGAAAGACGGAGATTTTCCTCTCCCCACTGCTCGACTCTAACAACTGAACAACGGAGAAAACGCAGCAGCCCTAGAAAGACTTTGTACTGAGTTTTGAGGACTGTTGAACGGACTCCGCTGCAGAGCAGGAGGACCGAGGGTCTGGCCGGACCTTCACTCCTAACAACTCCAAAAGAACCTTTTCATCGCACCTTTGGAAATCCAGCTCCAACCGAGCCGTCTCGGCATCTAAAACCAATGAGTATAACCTGAGAAGAAAATTAAAGTAACGAATCAAGTGTAGTGACATTTTATGTGAGCTGTAGCTTAACCCTTGCAAACTAACTAAATATAACCTGCAATAAATATCTAATCTGCATTAAAAGTAAATTTCTCAAGTGCATTTATTTGCTCAGGCAGTAAAAAGTTAAATCCATTGTATGTCTAACAACTGAGTTCTGTAAGGTTATCCTAGAAGACCGAATCCACTTAACAATCCCTTACGGTTTTAGAAGTAATCCTAGCCGTTAAAACCTAAACCTGGCATTTACCAAGAGCACGGATCCAGAAGAGGGAAGCTGCCATAACCGACGCGACTGGTAGGAGCACCCGGGGTCAGGGTGGCCCCTCGACGAGTGCACTCAGACCGGAGGAAGCAGGGTAGACGTCGGGAGTAACGGCAGTTAGAAGAGCCAGGCGAGTTCCCTCGCAAGAACACCAGCTCGACAATCTTTTAATAGAGAGCTGAGTCAGTAAGTAGCCCCGTATCGGGCCAGAAGTACCCCAGGATCTAACAGTAGGAAAAGCGGGATAGGGGAGGGGGACGGAGGAGAGGGAACCTGGCAACCCGGTGCCGGGAATCTGCATAGTGGGAAGAGTATGCATAGTAGGAAAAAGCGGGATAGGGGAGGGGGACGGAGGAGAGGGAACCTGGCAACCCGGTGCCAGGAATCTGCATAGTGGGAAGAGCGTGCGTAGTGGGAAAAGCGGGATGGGGACAGAGGAGAGGGAACCTGGCAACCCGGTGTCAGGAATCTGCATAGTGGGAAGAGCATGCGTAGTAGGAAAAGCGGGATGGGGGAGGGGGACAGGGGAGACGGAACCTGGCAACCCGGTGCCTGGGTACGGGCAGAAGAAAGGTGGTGTAAGAGAACAGTGAAGGGACAGCTTAGAGGGGGGGACAGCTTAGAAAGGGGGACGGAGGAAAGAAGACCTGTCAACCCGGTGCCTAGGTACGGGCAGAAGAAAGGTGGTGTAAGAGAACAGTGACGGGACAGCTTAGAGGGGGGGGACAGCTTAGAAAGGGGGACGGAGGAAAGAAGACCTGTCAACCCGGTGCCTAGGTACGGGCAGAAGAAGGGTGGTGCAAGGGAACGGTGAAGGGACAGACAGGTGAATCCGGCCAAAAGGTGGGATGGAATGCTGAGGAAATGGAAGGGAGGAAGATAGAGTTGGCATCTCTTTGCCGCTTTGGAGAGTTGAGTTTGCCTGAGGTGGTGGAGGGGGATGAGAGGTGAGGCGCTGCAACCTGGCAACCCGGAACTTTGTGGGTTGGGGGGCGGAGCTTCGGGGTGCGTGGTGGCATCATGGTCGTTGGCGTCACGCCGGTGTGTTTGGATGTAGGTACGTTTGTGTTTGTCTGTTGTTTGTGTTTGCGTGCCGGGTAGCCAGAGTCGTCGGAGGCTCGTTCCCGAGCTGGGTCTGGAGCGAGCGAAGAAGGAGAGAGCTGGATTTACGTTTCCGTTGTCTACGTCTGGAGGTAGCGGGTCTCCCTCTGCCACTGAGATGTGAGTTAAAGGAGGACGGCCGTGCGTCCGACTCTTCGTATTGTCAGATCTGGCGGGTGGATGCAGCTGGTCGGCGAGGTGGAGATCGCGGGTTTGGCCACCCGGACCCTCTCGATGGCGGTTGGCGGCGTCCTCTGCGTGGTGTTCCGGTTGCGAGTGCAGAAAATGCGAGCGAGTGGGTAGGTAGTTATAGGAGTGTGGCCGGAAGTGGGCGAGTGGCTGAGGTGTGGTCCTGCTCCTGAAGTTTTATCTCCAATTAATAAACAAGCTGCTGTACCACCAGACTTCAGATCAGCTTCTTTCTTCAGGATGTGAGACTCATAGAAGCTTTTTTTTATTATTATATAGTAAAATGGGAGTACGAAACCCTGTTTCATTGTACAATGACAATAAATAACCTTGTAAGATCTTGCCTAACAAACGTGTAAGTGTCATAAACTTTTGTTTACCACAGTGCTTACTTTCTTCTAAAATCCCAAACCCAACAGAAAAATCCCATTCACTTTTTGTCAGGAGAACCACGGTTAACTTGTGGGTTTTACCTACAAAAATACAGAATCATCCCTGCAGCACAACATGTACGACACATTCCAGTGTGAGTTTCGTAAACAACAATCTACTGAAACCGCTCTCCTGAGGGTTTCAAATGACATTCTAATGTCTTCTGATGCAGGTGACTGCTGTGCATTAGTACTTCTGGACCTCAGTTCTGCATTCGACAATGTAAAGCATAACATCTTGATTATCTGGGGCCTCTGTTATTTTCCCTATATTTGTTGCCTTTGGGACCGATTATAAAAAATGATAATGTGTCCTATCATTTATATGCAGATGACATGCAACTCCATCTGTCATTCAAACCCAATGAGGCTTTTGCATTACAGTATTTCTCAATTGCTAAAACACTAAAACCCATTGGCTGAACAAAGTTCTCAGTTGCCTGAACTCATTTAGCTAATTGTGCAGTCTGTTATCAATACCTTAAACTATTTCACATGGTGAAACACAATTTGCAGATCTCACTTAGACTTTTCAGCAAAACTCTAAACACATTCTCAGTCTCAAAACACATTCTGCACTGTAATGCACATGTCATCCATACTGGTAAACACAAGTGGCAACAATCAAATACAAATAGAGAACACATGTCATTGATTAAACACAATCACTCAAAATTGATTTCACTTGTATCAAATGATGTGACACAACCAATATAAGCCAGTTTAGAGAGCAAACAAGTGGTTGAGAAAGTCCGAGAATGGATAGAAGAAACAATGTGAGAGGACGAGGACGAGGACAAGTGCGTATGTGAGGTGGGCGACGAGGAGGAAGAGGAGGAGGGCAAGAAAGAGGAAGAGGAGGATGAAGAGGAAGACAAAGAGTGGAAATATCTGATGAAATTCGAGCAACAGTCATAGACCATGTTATAGTCCACGGACTGACAATGAGGGAAGCAGGACTTAGAGTGCACCCCAATTTGAGCCGATTTTCTGTGTCCACCACAGTAAGGACATTCAGAGAAGAGAACAGGTACAGTATGCTACTGTATTTTTGTAATTGCAAATTGACTGTACGACACTATATGCAGCTGTTTCAATAGACATTTGTAAAGTTCATCACTGTATGTATTGTACTGCATGAATATTTTTCTACTTTTTGTAGAACTGCAAGGCTGCCACATGCAGGTGGAAGGAGAGCTATATTCACTCAGGAGCAAGAGACCGTTAGAGTGGGCATGATCCTTCAAGATCATTTACTGTAATACGACTCAGAGAAATCCAGGAACGAGTGATACAAGACAACACACACTTCCAGGGAATCGACAGTGTACAATAAACAAATTGTATGGCCTTGAACATGGTGCTTTCTATTTGTTACAGTAACAGTACTGACTGCTCAATAGATTTTGACTGGTTGCAGGTTCATATCAACAAAGAACAAGAATTCCAGTATCACAGAGACAAAGGACACGTTTGTGAGATGCAGGGTACAGTACTGTAAAAATAGGGGTACAAGGAGGAGGAAGAACAAAAGAAATTGCAAAGAGCAAAGCACAGTAGTCATTTCTGATCAATTTTGAGCGACTGTAATAGAACATGTTTTCGTTCATATGAAATTAGTTTTGAGATTAAAAATCTACTTCTCCCTGAGAACTATATGTTTTGAACAATGTGTTTTCTATTTATTGGTGTATTGTTTACTGACTGCTTGATGGTGTATATTATTTTGATCACTTTGTTTATGATTTGAGAGCAGTGTTTGATTTTGAGCACAGGTAAAACTGTTTTGAGGCGAAAGTTTCATTTTGCAAGAGGATTCCGAGGTTTTGTAAATCGTGCTTGAAGATGAGGTTTTGTGTTTACAGTTTTGAGAGAATGGGTGACCGTTTCAAGAAATGTGTCTTAGCAATCGAGAAAAACTGTAACTAGGCTCCTGGACTGTGTCAATGCTATTAGAGACGGCAGAAAACTGCTTCAAACTTAACGCCACCAAGATGGAGGTTCTAGTTATTGCACCGGATGAATTTGTCCCTACGATCAAGCAGAGTATTGGTCCACTCTCCTCTGCTGCCCATTTCAACCTGCGCAATCCAGGGGTTATCTTTGATCGATCCATGTCGATTAACCCCCATGTTAGGCAGCTGGCCAGATCATGTTTCTTCCACCTAAGAAATATCAGTAAGTACTAGAGATGATTGTACATGCCTTCATCTCTTCACGCATTGACGCCTGTAACACACTTTTCTCATCACTCAGTGTATCTGCTCTCAACCGTTTGCAGGTAATCCAGGATGCTGCCGCCAGATTACTCACGAGGACAAATCGAGGGTCTCACATCACCCCCGAACTCCGATCTCTCCACTGGCTCCCTGTAGCATTTAGGATCCACTTTAAAATTCTCACCCTCACTTACAGAGCACTACACGGTCAGACTCCTACATATGTGGCTGAACAACTTCACCCATATTCACCCGCCCGCGCTCTCAAGTCAAACATGTTAAATTATCTGTGTGTCCCACGCACTCGCCCTAAGACCCGTGGTGACCGAGCCTTTCAGGCAGTAGCACCAAGGCTGTGGAATGATCTGCCTGCACCTCTACGGTTTGCTGTTTCTGTGAACTCATTCATAAATCAGCTCAAGACACACCTGTTTAGACTGGCGTTTGGGTAACAACTCATAGGCCTGCTATTAAACCATGTTTTACGTTTGTACTTTCTGTTTTTGTGCATTTGAATGTAAATTATTGGTACTTATATGGTCACATTGTGCTTTTTATGTTTGTAATTCTGCTCATGTTAAGCACTTTGTGACTAATGTCTGTGAAAAGCGCTCTCTAAATACATTTGACTTACTTACTTACACTCTATTTGAGAAGATCAATAAAAGGGTACAGCTGAGGGAGCAAATTAACTACATTAAGTGAACAGATTAATCATTTGAGGAAACAATTTGTTGACAAGCGTCTGTACTGTTTCTGTGCAGTCCACTGGAGCAAACATTTTAAAAGGAGCTCGATACGGAATTCAAAGCACATCTATAATTGAGGGCTTGCCTCCACACGGCTCTCAACATGGCGAGGCTCATAGCTAACGATGCTAACAGGGCTAACAAAGCAACGGTGGGCGCTGTGCTTCCGGGACGACGCAGACAATCGGAACAACGTTATTATTGAGTGAACTGTATGAGTTGCAATGCAGAGCGGTGGTGAATAGCTATAGTGGGGCAGACAAGCAGAGATACACATGCACAACACAGACCGAAACGGCTACGTAAAGGAAGCACAAAGAAGCTCACACAGAGGGAGAGGAGGGCTGATGGAGACATGACTTCACTACATCTTTATGTAGATAACAGTTGTTTGCTGCTTTATTAATGCTCTGAAGGTCGTATTGAGAACCTTTAAACTTAAATCATACTCTTATACAGATACACATGGATATTATTGTGCAAAATGGTACATAAAGGTAAATGTCAACAGTTGTGTAATTTTCCGTAGTTTTTCCTGGCCCTGAACCCAACATGGAGAGACAAACCCGGGAGTGTTATCAGAGATATTTGGCAAGTTGGAATCCACATGTTGGGGAAGCATTACATTCTGATCAGTTCATGAAGGAAGCCGTTCTGAGGATTTCCTCAGACTGAGATGACAAAAATCCACATAGGTTTATTATCAAACTACCATGTCAACGTTTGGAAGACAAGGTGGCTGAAGATGAAGAAAGAAAGGGAAGTGAAAGCATTAAAGGAGACTTTGTATGCGATGTCCTTCAGCAGGACCTCCACAGGGTAATGGTCACTAACCTCCAGCGCCTGAACAGAAAGCACAGAGGAAACAGTTTAGCAACCTCAGCACATCTACAGAACAGAACGTGGGATTTATTTTGGGTATTTGTATGTTTTGGTCAGACCCAAGTATGGTTTACATTTTGTACTACCTTGTCATTTGCAAGTGCCTTCATCATTTGAATGATGACAATAAATGTTATGGTTACCTGTTCCTCTGTGAGTCGGTATTCCACCTGGAAGTTAAATGGGCTGGCTGAAAGGGGCACAACTGCTCTGGCAAACCTTTCCCCGTGCACAACGATCCTGTTGTATCACACAGACAGAACAGACCATAATACACATGTTATGTTCAAAATATGAGGGCATGTTAATGAGTTAAGGCAAATTGTCAAACCAATTTAAACGGCATATTTTCAATGGTGATGCCTAACGTCAGCTTTTTACTTCCAGCGATTGCATCTACGCTTCAAAAATCAAGATGTTATCATTGACAAGCCCTCGAGGCAGCTCTACTCCTCCGTCCTCGCATGTTGGACTGAGGACCGACTGAACACGGCAGTGACCCACTATCGCCTCTCCAGGTACAAGTGGTATTACAAGACGGGACGGGCGGTTAGCATGCTCATTTCACGAGGTACTTCTGCAACACAATACATAGACGTCTTTGACAAGACTGAAACCTCTTCACATTCTCTTGAAAACGTTTTTTTGTAATTTTTCAAACTACAATTATGACCAGATCCGACTCATTGCACATGTAAGAGTGTGACTTCACCTGTCGTAGGTGCAGGAGGTGGTCGATCGCACAGTGGTGTCGGCCTTTTCTGGAATGAGCCAATAGAGGCTTTTCTTTGTAAGCAGGCGCACATTCTTCCTGTTCTTCTTAGCGAGGTAGCCGCAGTCAGCGTTGAAGTCCCCGAGAAGCATCACATTCTGCTCACACACACACATGCACAATGACACTGATCGTGAGCCTCCAAAATCATTATTGGACTTTGAAACTGTGTTATTTAAAGGAAAAAAGTAACCATTGACATTAAGCCAAAATGAGCTTTTACCTCAGTTTTCCACATCGTCTTCACATGTTCCAATACGTCATAGAGTGCGTCCAGCTCTTTAGTGGTGTTGGTTGGAGTGGTGTGCTGAGGTATGAGGACAAACTCCCTTATATCTGAATACATAGAGAGGGAGGGAGGATGCAGCAGAAGCAGTTTATGTGCCTCAACATCACCATGCTTCTCATTATTATAGAGCGGAATCCTGAGTGTCTGAACTGACCTGTCTTGGGGGCTTTGAAGCGGACAACAAAAGGCTCTCTGGAGAAAGCGTCTACATCTCCGGGTCGATCATCTGGGTACTGATACTGACCGGTGAGACTCACTGTGTCAGTCCTGCACACGGTCAGATGTTTCACATTAAACATTACTGCCTGCACTTAGACTGTCTCAACATTTTGGTGAAGCGTTGAAAAGTAACAGGAGATCCGCTCACCTGTAAACAAACACGTACTGCTCCTGGTAGGAGGCAGACCTGCCCAGTCTCTCACTGGACACGGCTTTGTAGTCGTGTTCAGTGTCATACCTGAAAGACAGAGAAGTGATGCAACTCTGGATACTGTGTTTCTCTCACTGGGCTGATGTGACTGTGCAGTCGCGTTTACTCATGCGGCTCTTCAGCCCCTCTGCTGCGGCTCCCTGAGTCTACATCCACACTAATACGTTTTAAAACAAAAAAACGATCTCCGTCCACACGGCGTTTCAGCATTGTTTTCGAGATGATCTCGGTCCAGACTAAAACGCCTGAAATCGAATATCACGTGACTCTTCACGTATACTGGGCATGCGGGTGGGTGCCGGTGTAAACAGGAAGTAGATTGGTTGCTCAAAGCCGCTAACGTGACTTCAGACGGCCGCCCCGTAGGTCTGATAACGCTGCTGGACATGCTGCTCGCTCCAATAACAGCTGCTTCCTCCGTAATAATGCAAAATGGAGCATAATGTACTAAATGAACATCATGCTGTATTGAAGAAGACTTGAAACTAGAGATTGAGACATAAACTCATGTTTACAATGTTTACTGAGGGAATAAATCAAGAGAGAAGTAGAGTCATTTTGTGTCATGTGTGTGTGTGCGTGCGTGCGTGCGCATGTTATTAATCACCTGTTAAGGCGGCTGAGCAGCAGTGGTAAAGCTTTCTGTTGAGTGTCTCTCACTTCCTGAAGCAAACACACATCACAGCGAGCGATGATCTGGAACACGGATCACAGCAATGTGGAGGTGACTATCATTGTGATACACAGGAGTGAATGTTGCATTATGGGTATGAGGGTACTAGCTATGCTATTGCGTGTGGATACATGGTGTTCAGCCTACCTAGACCATGGACTAAGAGAGCTGGATACGCTGCTCACGCTTAGCTTTGCTGACAATTGGTCCTACTTGACCGTTTACATCCTGTTAAATAAGATTCTGTTTCGTAGCACCTGTTGTGTTAATAGCATATAGCTCATAAGTTACGCTACATATTGAATCCATATTGAAAATGACTTTATAATGACAGTGAAAAGGTGTGAATAAGGGACTGCTTCATTTTCTAGTGTGCATACCTCCGACTTAAACTGTAATAAGGGAGTTCTCTGTGACATTATGAAAGTATTGTATTATTGGTTAGTATTGACACCCTGTATGTGCTCAATCAAGTAATCTAACAGGGAATACATGAAAACATTTGCCCACTGATGTTGAAGACAGAGGTGAAACATCTTAGCCTGTCTTTGTCTTACCCTGGCGAGAGTGTGCATGACATTGCTCTTCTTGGACTTGGAGTCCCCAAAGTGATGGAGGTTGAAGGCACAGATTCTAAAATCGGAGGCTCCTTGAACATCACACACACCCACGAGGAAGGTGAGGAGGAGGAGGAGGAGGAGGAGGGAAGAGGACCTCATGGCACAGAGCTGCAACAGACAGTAAACTTGTGTGTGAAGAAAATCTGATTTGATTAACCAGTAAATATTGTAAATACACTGTGGACACCAGCGATACAAGAGCAAACGTCCCATCAGACTGAAATGAGCTGAGGACAAATAGAAGCCTCATCTCCAGTGGTGTGAGGTGTACTTCCCAAACTCAAACTATTCCTCTAAAGCCAACAAAAGTTACAGTAACTTTAAAAATAACAAATATTACAGACATATATTTGTTGGTATTTGGTTTGTTGATACAGACACAGCAATTCATATCTCCTAAAAAAAACTAAATTTGTAGAATTTATTTTCAGCCAAAATTCCTATAATTTATTTTGAATTGCTCATCATAAAAACATCTGTTTCTAATTATTATAATCTTAATAACTGTAATAGTCGTATTGATTGAGCTTCAGAATCCGCCTAAACACAACTGTCATAAGAAAAGCCCACTCACTGCTATCATAGCACACACACACACACACACAGAGAGATTGTTTCATTCCTACCACACACGGTCACACTGTGTGAAAGGTCAAAGGCCAGCAGAGGCTTCAATACTGCTCCGCTCACTTTAGGTTCTTCAGGGTCAGAGGTAAAACAAACAGCATGTCTTGGTTAACACGGGGAAACCCAGTGTTCCACGGTGGGTTTCACAGCTGCACCAGAACACACAACGTTACACGATATATACGTAAACCTGTGAATAAGAGAGTTCAGCCAGCATGTTACAAACTCTCCTGTGCTTTATCCGCTGCCAAACAATGAACACAGTCACAGTGGAGCATGAGTTCTGTTTGTAGTTTTCTCTCTCTCTCTCTGTCTTCGTCTCAAACACACACACACACACACACACACACACACACACACACACATTCTGAGCATACAGACATCTCAGGTTACAGTTCACATTCCAGTAAAGAGTTGTATCCTTGACTCACTCTTTTTAAGAATAAAGGTAAGTCAAGTTAGAGTAACAGCGACTTACCAGCTTGTTGGCTTGTTTGTTTCTCTCCACCTCCTCTCTGGTGAAGCTGGTCCACTGTGTTTCCTGTGGGAGGGGTTTATCTGACTGCACATTAACAGATACTCCGCTGGCAAGACATTTCCTCAGTTAATAAGTTAAACAATCACTTCTGACTTTTGTTTCCTTTATTCTGATTTCACATTTAAACCTCCAAGGCTGTTGCCACTGTGTGGCATTCACATAAAGATAAGTGGAGCGTAGATATCAGCATTCATGTAACATAATGTCAAAAAATAATTACAGACGGTAAATGATTATACAAAGACATTGGTGTTTCATTGTGCCTGTTAACAAACTGTTTATCCATTAACAGTTTCAGTTCTTTTGGTCTCAGTGTGGAAACAAATATGTTTCCTCTTTCTTTCTCTCTCGATCACACACACGCACACTTCGACTGGTATGAAGAAAAGCAAGTGTGACACTCAGTGTGTCAAACGTGGTGGAAAGCTGTGATTACTGCAGACGGGGCTGTGTGTTCAAACGTCTCTGCTCACTGAAGAAGAAGTGGGCGTGAAGAAAGCCTGGAGGAGGTTCAGAGTAGTCAGGAGAGAAACAGGGTGGAGTCTCTCTAAATATAGCCTCTTACTCATGTTTCCTCTTACTGCAGGAAGAACTGCATCAGACAAGATCCATGGTCACATGTCATGTTCAGCATTTAAGTGGTTTCCAATAATATATGATTGTACAATAATAACAACAACGCTATTATAATACTAATAATCATCATCATCATACATAATAAGTGGTTTCAGATTTATCTCGTAGTACAAACTGTGAGACTTTAACTCACAGAAACAGAGGATCTTTAGAGGAGGTCAGCAGAAGATGCCACTCAGAGGCATCATTTGAAAACTGAGAACCTGAAGATGAAATTGAAATGCAGCTGTGTGTCATACATCTGTAATGAACATGGGCCTTTGTTCGGAGCTGTTCTAATGTTGACAGTTAGAGTATAAGGGCTTATAGAACACTAGGATCGAAGTACATGATGCCATTCTCATGCTCTTTTATGTCCCATAAGTTGTTGCAGACATTTTTAAGTTGATACCATTTATGACGGTTTAACATCATTTTTTACTGCTCAAGAATTGATGAAGAATTACCAGAAATCCCTACAAAATGCCACATAAAGACACCAAGACATTGATGAGCACCATAGAAAAACCCATGCTGGGATTTAATGTCTAAAACATTTGACATTTGAGGAATTCTGTAAGAATTGCATTGTTTCTGCATCATCACACATGAATACAGTTGGGCTCATTGGATCCATAACAGTTTCATTCATGCAATTCCAAGACTGTATGTCAAGACAGTATGCAGAAATATTCAAATACACTATCTTTAGAATAGGCAAAATTCATATATTTATACTGCATGCAAACAACTGCATGAGATTATCATAAAGTGGGTACGTCTGTAAAGGGGAGACTCCTGGTACCCACAGAACCCTTCTTCAGTCACATATCTTCAGGTCGTGACAGGACATGTCTGAGAGCTCTAATTCCCTGTTTGACCTTTTATGAGCAAAAAGTCCAACAGAAATGATATTAGAGAACTGGGAGAGGAAGTGTTGTGTGTTGTGTTCCGTTAACACAGAGAAGAGAACTGACCTCTCTAACCAGGCTGATGTAGAATGAGGAGATTATGTTCTCCACAGAACAATTACATTCTTTACAGGTGCTAACGTAAAGGTCGCGCTTTATTCCATCAAAATCTGTCCAAGGTCAAACATCTATGAGATGAACCATGACAGAGGGACAATACTTCAAGTTGTTCTTTAATTCTTCATTTAATTAGCAGTGTTTTTGTTGTCCTAGCACATTAGGGAGCCTACATGTTGTTATTGTTCTGTTCATTGTAATCTACCATAGAATGTAATATAAAAGGCTCGTGTACATTCAGTGTTTATGACGAGAGGAAATGTTAACTCTGTCTAAAAGGCTTTATTTGGTGTTTTTCAATAACACGTGCATGTAGCAAAGTGTTCTAAATGGCTGCTTTACATATTCAAGATAATATAAGATAATGAGGAAATGGTCCGGAACAATCATTGAGGCACATAAACCCTGTTCTGAATTGAGTTACAATGTTTATAGACTTAAAAAAAAAAATGCATCCCCAGTAAACAAGTTTGGGAAACACTGCTCTATGTTAGGTGACCCTCTTGTAGCTGCAGCGCACATCCAGTCCACTGTCACGTATTCTACAAAGGTAGATAGACGGGCATGGAGAAGTGAGAAGGAAAGCAGTAACATCACATTAAAGAGTGCATGTGAACTGCTGCACCAAGTCATCTCAGGTAAATCCCTGAAATGACAGATTACTGTACTGTGGTTTGGTCTTTGAAAGGATGCATGTTTGTGGTGCTGCACCTTTGTTCATAAGCGTTAAATACCCAAACAGAACCCAGTGGGGGAGGGTGAATGGGACACTGTCAGAGATCCAGCACAGCATGGAGCTTTCTGTGTACCACGATGAGAGAGACGCCTTCATCACCAAATACCTCACTTCAAACGCCACCAAAACACCGACCATGAGCCGGCTGAGCTTCTACCAGGTAATCCTAGAGAGCATAAGATATGGAAGCACAGCGTGGTTACCCTGCCATCAAACAGCTTTACCAGTATAAAGGTAGTGAAGGAAGACAGTCCATGCAGAGCCTGTACCTTATCTGCAATAAGCAACGTGTGTAATAAATACAAACGCACTTTATTCAGCCATGCCCAAGCTGCTTCTATTAAGATGGATTCATGATGCTTTGTTTACTTAAAGCAACAGATTGTAGCTGGGCCAAAGACAGAGGTCCCCTCTGGGACAACAGTCTGTCCCTGTCTACATTTAAAAAGGTAGCTCACGCACATCTTCAGCACGAAGCTGACGCGTCTCAATTTCACCATTTATTCTGGCCATATCAGACAAACACTGCAGAATAAATTGGTGACATCGTGACTAATCGGCTTTGTCCTGCAGATGTGTGTGCTACTTATTTAACTTTCAATACTGTATGGACCTTACAGGTATGACTGCCTCAATGGGGATGATGCTTGATACGATGAAGACGAAGCCAGTTGAGAGAATGCTGGTTGATGTTGCAGCCCACACTGGGAACCTTCAGACAGCTGCAGTGAGGCGAGGAGGAGATGCAGCACATCATGTCTGCTTCCATACAGGGAAGAGTGCTGCACACCTCGTCTGTCCTCTGTACGGGGGTACCTGTTCAACAAAGTCATCTAGAATATGGAATAACTTATTCAAAAATGTGCTAAACTAACTGTTGTTTCAGTAACGGCAGCTTTACTCTGTGGTTAAACCTACACGAAGGCTCCTCATACAGGTGGACTACCTGTCCAACAACACACCTGCTGGTGAAACATAGTTGGAGATCAAAGTATTAAATTAGTAAAATAGTGTGTACATACACATGACCTGTTTAATTACTGCATGTAATTCTCGAAGCAGTTACCCTTGAAGTTGACATCCCCCGTTTCTATTAGCACACTGCAGTGACTGGTGAGACGGTAGAATGGGACATGGATATTACTTTAATAGCGTACTTGGTATTTTAGGGGCGGCTGTTCTTTTGAGTCTAACCCGAAATGTGGTTTAATGTGTTCCTTGAAAGATGCACCAAAGATCATTGAAAAATACGTACTTTATTCGACTCAGCCAACATCTTTGGGTTATGAATTACCTGTTCAGAAAAATTAAACAGCTTTGTTTGACGTTACACTTGTATCATACCTCCTGTACGTCACATGGGGTGGTGACAATAAGAATCCTTTTGGATTCAATCAACACGAGGCTTCCTTCAGAAGACGCAGTATGTTTTGAAGGAATAAGATTTCATTGTCTCATTGAGAGTATAACGACATCACCGCGTCACTCGACAACCAGACAGTGGTAACCCTGTGACCGTCTCAGTGTAACGAGTCAACGGTATGGTTTAGGAGAGTCAGCAGTACAACAATGTCACTCTGGCATCTTAGGGAATTTTTATTTATTTTTTAAAATCAGATAAAATAAACAAATTCATAAAAGTTCCTTTAAAATTAGAACATGAAGTCTGAGGGGTCAAATACTTCATGGGCAACAGCTATTTGTTTCAGAATGCTGTCTGATACCATCAAAGCATTAAGAGAGAGAGCTGTTCATTTCTATGGGATCTCTGTAAGTTTGGATCTTTAATACGTTTCATCGTTGAAATGAAGACTTCTAATTCTCCAAATGAAATAGTTGCTTACATGGATGGACAAATGTTTTCTGAAATACCTTCCATTCAAAACCTCACACCTGAACAGACATTTCAGTTTTACTTGTGTAATAATCAGGTAATAATGCATAATTTAGGTGAAAGTTTACGATTTCAAATGCGTGTCGTTTGATAGTTATGGTAACATTTTGTCTCAGTGGTCCCTTAAAGCACTCAGCACCTCCCAGCTGAGGACATACACAACCACAGAGTCACTGTCTGCAGCCATTGCACACCAGAAACACACTGCAGCGAGACCAGTCGGCTTAATAAACTGCAGGGTTATCAATTACAGATTTTAGCAACATAATTATTTAATCAAACCCTGTACCCTAAATCTAAGGCCCAATGGCTAACAGCAGAGATCGTCCATTCCTGTGAGTGCACAACAGCTGTGTTTGATTTGAGAACACGGTCGAAATTCACAGACCAGGCAATTAAGTACATAGTGTACACAGTGGAACTACATGGAAGAGTACTAACCGAAGCAGCCAAATTGAGACTTAGCACAGAATTAGGAATGGTTGCCTAATGAAGGAACCCTGTGAAATAAATCTAAATGAAAGTCATCACCACCATCACTTTTGGAGTCAAACCCACTTTTATTGGTAGTCTGGTCACAGAAAGCCTGCAGCGCTCTACTTGGCGTGCAGGGCCTTCCAGCGGGTCAGAGGGCCTCTGCTGGGGATGTACTTCACCCCACAGCCGTCTGAGATCAGACGCTTCTCAGCCATCATCTCTTCAAACTCAGCGCCGTTGAACTTGGTGAAGCCGTATTTCTTGGAAATATGGATCTGAAGGTGAGAACAACGACAGAAGTCAGTTCAGACTTACAGTAAGTAAAGGTACAGCTGGGTTAAGTACAGATAAAGCTTGCGAAAGGCCCTTGAGAAGGACACACTAGTTTGTCTCAGTGGTCCCTTAAAGCACTCAGCACCTCCCAGCTGAGAACATACACAACCACAGAGTCACTGTCTGCAGCCATTGCACACCAGAACCGCACTGCAGCGAGACCAGTCGGCTTAATAAGCTGCAGAGCTGTGCCACGACACCACTCGGGATGCATGTCAACTCAGCAGATTTCTCCTCAACACAAGTGACAAAAAGACAAATATAACTGAGAGGCTCCAGTGTTGAGGCGTACTGGTTTACCTTCTGGCGTCCGGGGAACTTGAACTTGGCTCTGCGCAGAGCCTCCACCACGTGTTCCTTGTTCTGGGCCTTGGTGCGTACAGACATGATAACCTGACCAATGCGCACACGGGCTACTGTGCCCTGGGGTTTACCAAAAGCACCACGCATTCCAGTCTGGAGCCTGAGGATCAGAGAGAGATCAAAGCAAATATGATTAGGAATTCTATATGACGATTGCATAAGATGGCTGAAGAAAATCATCCTGTTTGGCTCACAAACCTTCAGTAAAGCTTCATCTTTCAATAACATCAGTCATCTGAACAGCTCGATACAACAATGCCTCTTGGCAAAGTGACTTAGTCATTCTAAATTCCCATTCATGACATATTTTGAAAGCTACACGGCCTCTATGTGATGATTTGGTTTGTGTCCATCAGACTCACCTATCAGCACCAGCACAGGACAACATTTTGTTGATGCGGATCACGTGGAAGGGATGCAGACGCATGCGGATGTGGAAACCATCCTTACCGCAGGTCTTCACCATGTACTTGTTGGCACAGATACGAGCAGCCTCCAGAGCTACAAGGGCGGGGGAGGAATAGAATCAAACAGACATTAGTGTCTCACCTTCAGCTTGTACTGAGAGCTTTTAGAAAGAACAGGTCCAGCTTTAGTGGATGATTAGCTGTTCTTGTGCACCTCTGAACTGGTCTCAGGTTCTTACAGTAAGGGGGTTGTCATTTCTAGAGCTGCAGGACCGATCAGTTGATTATGACGTGTATTGATTAGCATTAGATCAAAGTAAATTATAACGCAGTTCAGACTTACAGTAAGTAAAGCTACAGCTGGGTTAAGTAGACAGATAAAGCTTGTGAAAGGCCCTTGAGAAGGACACGCTAGTTTGTCTCAGTGGTCCCTTAAAGCACTCAGCACCTCCCAGCTGAGGACATACACAACCACAGAGTCACTGTCTGCAGCCATTGCACACCAGAACCGCACTGCAGCGAGACCAGTCGGCTTAATAAGCTGCAGAGCTGTGCCACGACACCACTCGGGATGCATGTCAACTCAGCAGATTTCTCCTCAACACAAGTGACAAAAAGACAAATATAACCGAGAGGCTTCAGTGTTGAGGCCATGTTCAAACGTAAACCAGTCAAATTTATATTGTATACAGTTCCTTGAAGATCATGTTTTCACAGCAAAACAGATGGTAAGCTTAAAATACATAATTCAAACTACTAATGCCAAGAATTTGTTTTCACCAAAATGTATACAAATAATAATTTATTTCCTAATCATTACAATTGAGTGTTTTCATGCAAATGACCACTAGAGGATAACTGTTGACTGCTTACATCAACTTTGGGAGAGTCATTTCTCAGTCTGGAGCCTTGCTGTCGTTTACAGTTCTTGGAAATATTTCTCCACCCAGTGTGTCCACAGGTGGATGAACAAACCCCAGCATGTTGACGACTGCATTACATCATGCTGAAGCCACAACTAACCCACCCCCCAACCTTCCTAATATAATATACAGATAAATGAATCTCCCAGTATCCAGACATTATGCATACACATGCCAAAACTTGCATAGTAATCTACACATGTACAAGTACACTGTAAATCTATGTATTTACACAGACTGCAGACAAACGTCTTAAAATGCATACCCACATGTGCACATGGATGTATATACCTACACATGCATTCATTTGCACAACAGAAAGCCCTGTATAAAAAGAAGCCTGCATGTACAAAACATTACATAGTTCACAGAACTATGTAAGATTAGGCAGAAGGGAAAATGAGATTTCAGTTTTTCTATCACGTAGAGACTTTAAGGTGTTTTCTGCTCAGGGTGAAGGTTTGGTGGTTATTAATGAGGTCACAAATCATCTAACAATAGCAATAATTAAAAGTGTAACAGTTCCCACTCTTTTCTAGAGAACTATTTCCAGTGAAGATCTAGCTGCTATGACAGACACTGATCATGTTCCTCTGTGGACACCTCATTAAACAGAACTGCAGTCTATGGCTACAACACATCTATGAAATCATCTCTTATGTGCTAAGAAATGATGACAAACTGATCATAGAATATTATAATAAAAACCACCACAGTTAGCAGCCAGCACCGACTTCTATTTACATCTGAAAGATAATGTAACTGACATTTTCAGAGTTCCAGCCACTGAAGTTGTGGTACCATCCATCCTGCATGTGCTACCATGTGGAGTTTTGTTCACAGCGTTTCCAAAACATAGAAGCCCATTCTAAAGACTCTTGTCCTCAATATAAACTCTTCAATGACAGCTTTTTTCACATATACTTCCATGTTTTTTGTCATGGCACTATGACTCCTTACCTTCAGAAGACAGCTGCTCGTACTCATCAGAGACCATGTGGCCACACAGGGGGAACTCATCTACCTTGGCCTTCTTCCTGCCCAAGTCGAAGATCCTGATCTTGGGATCTACACAAAGGAGAAACTATGCGTAAAAGCTTTGAAATGATGCACGACTTACATCACATGTAAGCAGGAGGCAGTGGATTATCCATTATCCCTTCTCTATGAATGGTAACATTTTGTCTCAGTGGTCCCTTAAAGCACTCAGCACCTCCCAGCTGAGGACATACACAACCACAGAGTCACTGTCTGCAGCCATTGCACACCAGAAACACACTGCAGCATAACTGGTCGGCTTAATAAGCTGCAGGGTTATCAATTACAGATTTTTGGAACATATAATTACTTAATCAAACTGGCCCTGTACCCTAAATCTAAGGCCCAACAAGGCAGCTGCAATTTCAAACATAAGACCTTGAAGAATTTACCAATTCAGCCAGTTTACAGGCTGTTGCACTGACTTCACAAATTTTCACAACAGCATTGATGTTGCGTAAAGTATGAAAACAGCTTACCAGGCACACCCCTGCAGAAGCGAGACTTGGGGTAGGGCTTGTTCTTGCAGTAACGGTAGCTATGGAGACAGAGTTAAATGTTACCATTTACCCAAACAAGTCAGACTTCAGCTACAACACTCGTTAATGGCATCTTTGTTTCAGTGTAAAGGTGCGTTCACACCAAACGCGCCGCAAATGATTCACGCCGCGTTTCGCCGGGGACATTTATAACATCATCCGGAGGAGCTCCGTGGATTTTATATCGAGCTGCATTCACTGCGTCCAGCAAGCCACACGTCGGCTGTTTACTACAGCTGTATGAACACAAAATAAACTGATTTGGCTGTGATTTAACGGCAATAAACCGACAAAAAGGGGATGCCGAAATAACTACGTAATGATGGCGATTTGTAAAAAGTCTTAATTCATGTTTTGTTAGTTCTCTCCGGCAAGACAAGCAAATCACTTTTAAAATACTAGTTTTCTCGATCGGTGCTAGGCTATGCTAACATAGTAGCAGCTCCAATAACACTCAAAAAAACATCGTAAATACAGCAGCGTCTTTTTCATAGTTTGTACCATATGGTTTACACACATTTATACACATAGTTTGGTCCGGTCTCTATTGATATGAGGTATCGTAGAGCTCTGGGTGAACAGACGGCTACAGTATTTGTTTCCTGATTCGACAGGACGTCACTGATGACAGGGAGAGCATCTCAACGCTAATAGGCTATTGTGCTGCAGCGGCACGCCATTATTTTTCGGCGGAGTTGAACAATTTCAACTCCCTCGTTTGGCGATTGACGTGAATTCGCATCACTCCAGTCTCATCGCGTCTGTGCATAGACTTTGTATGTAATCTACGCACGCAAATAATATGCAGCGCGTTTGGTGTGAACGCACCTTTAGAGTGACCCTACTCTCTCTGTGGCCTGGAAATGGATCGCAACTCTAGTTGCATTTTCAGTAATTACATACAACAGCTGGCTACTATAAGTGTTAGCAAATATTACGAACAGGAGAAAACCAAGCATTAGCTAGGGACCATTTACAGCTGAGGATTAATGCACAACTACAGCTGAGTATTTCCAGCAGCAGGACAGAATGTGGAGTTGAGAAATATAAACTAGTTTGTTCATGAACAATGGAGCTTCTTTGATACGGAGGAATAAGATACATCAGGCTATGAATTTACACACTCCTTGTTAGAAGGATACAGTCAGTTGGTTTTGGCTTTCTCACGGCAACAACTGAGAATATCAACTTCCTTACGAATAATTAACAACAATGCACTAGGAAATATATTTTCAGGTTGCAAAGGGCCCATTAAGTCAACATCAGTCCAGTAATCGCTCACATGCTGTACATTTACAATACATTATTAAGGAAAGTGTATAATTGTTTTACAGGGTGTTTGGACCAATAGAAGCCCCGAAGAGATTACAGAGACCCCGTATATAACAAACCACTTAGTTTAAGGTGACTGTCGACCGGCTGTTAACGATAACAGTTAATGCTACTATTAACTCAAAGGTAAAACCCCAAACCACAATGCCATTGAGAGCTTTGCGAATGGAGATGTGGTATATAACATGTATTTAAATAAACGTATTTTTAGTGGCTAGGTTTAAGCTTTTGTGTGCTAGCGCTAGCTTCATGCTAAATGACGTTAGCTCAAGTCGCTTTAAACAAGCTGAAGTTAGCGCGTAGTATACGTTGAAATGACTGGCATTGTGGATACAGACGTGTTAAGAGCAAAACATACGATGTAGCGAACATGTTTTCCAATACTACAACGACACAACAGTCTAGGTTCGTCGTCAATGCTAGTCGGAATGTTAGCACCGTGCACATGGTGCGAGCCGGAGCCGCTGCCATTTTCTTCGAGTGGACTAAACCGGCCCTGTTCTGAAATGATGTAGGACACAACTTACCAGCGGGCTGGTCGGCGGCCCATGGTTGCGATCTATAAATGAACACAATATGTATTATTTGGTTGAATCGACGCCGATATTTCTTTAATATAACTTTAAATGAGTCTATTTTACGGAGAGCCAAATAAAACACGCTACCACACGTACTCACCTAATGGAGGAAAGGAAGCGGAGACAACTTCCGCATCGTCATATGGAGAAGCATTGCCTGAAAATATATTTTATATATCATTCACGTATTATTTTTGTTTCAGCAGGTATTTTGGTGGTATTAAAGTGTTTGTTTAACAACTACATTTAAACATATATTATTATTATATTCATTTAATGCCAATCTACAAATCTCAGCTGAATGCTGGGAAGTGTAGTTGTATACGACAGCCGGGTTTCTACCTTACATCCACCGTAACCTGAAATTTGAGCTGTGTTTGCTTTACACTAGAAAATGTAGACCAACTGATTAATTATTTGTTGAAACAAACTGATAAACAGATCAACAGATTCATGTAAAATATTCTAAAATATTTTTGTATTTAACCGTTTTCGGCATAACTCCATAAGTGAATGAGGCCTGTCACAAAATGCAAAATTTGCCATCTCCTTTCGTACAGATATTTTGACCGTCACTAACACAGGCGTAATTTATAACATTAATTAGAGTTGTGTTCCAAGTCCAAGTTTCCAGTGGTGGAAAGCAACATATTACATTTTTGAGGTACTTGTACTTCAGCCTACTGCTAATGACGCCTAATATTAACTTCAGATAAACTTTGGATTTTATCTTTGCATACACACAGAACTGTGGATTTGTCCTCCATCTCCGACACTAGAAGCACATTAGTGGGCGGTATATGAACAGGAGAAGGAGGATTATAATCAGCAGAAAACCCTGATTCAATGCACATCTGAGTATGGTTTTAAGACAGACAGAGGGACAGATACATGTCTCCATGTCCTGGTGGAGAAGGCTTAAAACCACAGTCTCATCAGTGAGTTGTGGTGAAACCACACGACTTTGTGGGACCTCTGTGTTGCTGTTTGATCTCTGACAGCTTCCCCTGCTGTGTCCCATCAGGTTAAAAAGAATAAACCCATCGAATCAGACTAGTGTTAACACTCACATCCTTCAGCTCCTCTAAAAACAGATGAACGCTGAACTTTAATCAACAAATAAAATGAAAGCTTCGGCTTGTGTTTTTAAAACGCATAGGTGCTTTGTAGAAACTAATGCACTCTACCAAATGGCCTCTAGATGTCACTATTGCACCATATAATAGATACAGTCCCCACCTCTCTTTGCCCTACTTTGCTAATACCTAAAAAGGAACAATGAGCTCATATCTAAACTCTTGATAATGCAGAACAAATGTTGTTCTCTTGCTGGGGAATGTGAGGAATCCTGACCTTGTTCAGACATCCGCTCCCACATCACTCAGCATACCAAGGTTTGTGAAACATCATTGAGGCCCCGGGAGGATTATGAGGGTTGTTTGTGTGTCTAATAAGTCCTCACACCTCTTTGAATTAAGTTTGTGAAAGACGCAGCTGTTCCCGCACACTTTTACATCTGGAAATGGACCTGCATGATTAAAGGCATTTAATCTACAAGTCTACAAATGAATAAATGATATCCTTGTGCAAACACAGTCAGTTCACCTCAGCCCTGATTAGGAAGTGGCACTGCACTGCCACTCCTTGGTGAGTGACAGAGCGGATATCTCAGTCAGGATAAGCCTCTGAACTGTGACTGGGATCTCTATATGTGAAGATCATCTATCAGCTCTGCTCCTCCTCCCTATCTTGTCCAGTCCTTCCCTTCAGCCTGAATCTCCTCCAGACGTCTCTGTGTCTAAGCTAAACCTCACTGAAGGGCAAGGATGACAGTGGGACGATGGAAAGGGAGCAAGGACCAAAAATGGGCCTGCAGCATGTGCCTGTTTCTGGTGACCAATGGCACATGCACGCACATACACACACACACACACACAGACATTAACACACACACACATTGCAACAGAAATAGCCTGTTTTTCCAGACAAGAGCTAAAAGCAGGACTATTCTCCCATTTAGATCCAGGACTGCACTCACACGTGTAAATCGTTTGTTTCCTTCACTAACACACACGAACAAGGTGATAAATCATGTGTTTTGACATTTTGGGAAATGCACTTATCCGCCTTTTGCCGAAAGTTAAATGAGAGGATCAATACTTCTATCGTGTCTGTAAGCTAAATACTAAGCTAACCAGGAGCCTGTTAGCTTAGTTTAGCATGAAGACTTGAAATACAGAAAAACGTTGTCTCCTCACAAACACTACACATTGGCAACACAAGACGTTTTTAGGCCCCTGTATGGTTCTGGATGTTTTGAGTTTAAAATGTTTTCAATGATTTAATATCATCTCAAGCGACTTCGGCGCTGCTGTTGAGAACCAGCGCATTAATGAGCAAAAAGACCTAAAGTACAAAACATTGGACCTCATGCAAGAACCATGAATAACAGATTGGGTTTTAAGTAGCTTGTACGAGTGATTCAGGAGAACTTGCCACATTCACCACTTTTCTCGTATTTTGAGTTTTCTCTGAGGTACAAACACAATTTACCTGTCATGTGACATTAGTAGTAGTCGCATTGCTTGCTATTGCCGATACCATTACTGCTTTTGTTATCATTGTTATTCTACTATATCCACTTCAGCTGTTATTACTAGTGGTCATCATTTTTCCATCATTATTCTGCTTACTACTCTCATTATATGAATTATTTATTCATATGCATTGAATGTGTTGTAACTCTGTTATGTTGTTCATTCTGTATACAATATCGGATACAATATCAACATGAACATCTTAAATTATGTTTATCTTTTTCATACTGACCCATTTCTTCTTCATGTCAGTGACAGTAGGACCCTCAGGTGACAGCATTACCAGAACCTCCTTATTTGTCCTCATCCTTGTGTTTAGTAGGTCCCTTAATTCTGATGATGACGCTGTTGAAAATGATAGATTTTCTTTTATGGATCTCTGAGAGCAGGACATCACTATAGAGTGGTCTCGTGTGACGTCACAGTTTTAGCTGTCGGCCATGTTGGAGTACACACAAAGCCACTGGCATGCACGGCTGAGTCGCATAACCTATCGGTGGTGAACTTTTGTGCTGTCTTTGGTTGTGGCAGCAGAGCTGATAGAGACAAGAAATCATTCTTTGGTTTGCCAGCGGTCATTACACATCAAGGAAATGACACGAAGGAGCTATCCAAGCGACGTCGCGAGAAATGGCTGTCACGCATCTCTCGAGATATAAAGGAATGGAATTTGGCGTACACTAGAGTATGTGCGGATCACTTTATAAGTGCTCAGTGATTTTATTTACTAATTCGTTTGTGAAAAGTATTTAATAAAGGAAATATAAATTAAACTTGGACATGAGAAGGTTACCGAAGCTTCATCGGCCCGTGACAGCAGTCGGTACCAGAGACGTGTCGAGCGTGTACAACAGGCGAAACACAGAGATGCAGCCTCAGCATTGCTTGATATGAGTTTAACGTCGGAAAATATATATATATATATATATATATATGTGTGTGTGTGTGTGTGTGGGGGGGGGGGGGGGGGGATGAAGTTAGGGGTTAGTTTAAAGTGAATTCCTACACACACGCACACAATGACATGCATGTACAATGTACACAAACACACGTGTCTGTTTGCACTGAGTAAACATTGAATATTGCTAAATATCTGACCGGATCCAAATTACCAATAACCTTCAATTTGGCCAGGTAGTGAACCTTTGATGCACTATCCAGTGATTCAAAGTATGGTATTTTCGCTGCACTTCCTTGTTTACTCGCCGCCATGTAGGATCTGTATGTACTCCAACATGGCGGACAGACCTCGTAACTAAGGAGATCGTGACGTCAGCGAGACCACTCTATTGTCGTCTCCCTTTATAAGATCATCCAAATGTCTGATAAGTATGCAGATTAGTGACTCTAGACGTGTAGAATACATGTGGAAGGTTGAGAAGAACAAACACACTTCATGGTGACAATGACCCTGATGGTTAAAACAATGTCTTCTGTTTGGTGTATTCATGCTGCTCTCTTGACAACCTAAGAGAAATACAACAAATTATCAACAGTGAATTGCTCATACTGCCACAACCGCACCCCCACGCAAACACACACTAACCCCACTGACCAGTGTGACTGATGAGGGCGTGGTGCTTAACACCCTGTGTGCTGCTCTGAAAACGGAAGTGTGTTTGGGAGGTGCATGTTATCTCTGTGAGTGTGTAGAGGCAAAACATTTAGGGCTGCATGAACACAGTGAAAGAGAGTGCATGGACAGATGGGTGGGGGTCATAAAGTACTCCTCACACATTTACAGTATATATATATATATATATATATATATATATACTGTATATCTGTATATCTGTATGCTCGTGTCTCCACATATAGAAATGAAAAGAAATGAAATTGTGATCAGCTACAGCAAAGTATTCTCTGTTTGGAATTGGGCAATAGACTGTGGCCAGGTTTGGTCTCTGTTTACATTTCACTCAGTATCGTCTCCGCTCTTAACAGCCCAGCTTCTTAGTTACCGTACACACCTCTAACAGCTTCAGGGCAGCGTGTGGATTCCTTTCAAAGTTGTTTTAATGACATTTCTTTCAAAATAAGTCCTTTCAAAATGCAATAGGTCTAATACAGGAATGAAATAGTCATGGTACATGATTATAGCGACTTCTCCAGGGCTGTTGGCCAATGTTGGCTGTGATCCCGCCATGGCCCTGCTGACACCCACTGCTAATACCATTTATATTATTAGTCAATTACTATTTATATTACCAATACCATGAACTAAAATTGAACTGTTAGCCGTGGGGATGCGTCCTTATTATTTGCCGAGGGAATTGTCATCCGTCATTGTTGCTGTGTACGTCCCTCCATCAGCTGACGCTGAGGCAGCAGTGGACATCATCCACTCCACTGTGTCTTGACTGCAGATTCAACACCCTGGTGCATTACTGGCGACTTTAACCACACCACTCTGGATAAAGCTCTGCCAACTTTCCCCCAGCCGAGCCAATGATATCTATGTCTTTTAGTACATTCAATAAAGTCCAGTACTGCTACTGATGACGTATGTTGACGACCCCACACGGAACAATACAACTCTGGACCTTCTGTATGCTAATACCAAGGATGCATACTGCCCTTCCCCCCTTGATAGGTCTGACCACAACCTGGCCCTGTTGACACCAAAGTACGTTCCTCTGGTGCAGAGGCAGCCTGTAACCACAAGCACTGTGAGGAGGTGGTCACAGGAGGCTAATGAGGCCCTGCAGGACTGCTTTAAGTCAATGGACTGGGATGTGCTGACCACATGGGGAGAACATCAACAGCATGACAGACTGCATCACAGAATACATGAACTTCTGTGAACAAACCACCATTCCATCCCGGACTGTACGCTGCTTCCCTAACAACAAGCCATGCATCACCAGTGACCTGAAGCTCTTGTCTCAAATCCTTATTGTTGTGACTTGAACGATAGATCTAGAGTATTGGATTTTTATTATTGTCATTCACTGTCCTGCTGCCACAAATGTTCAATAGAGCACCAACCATGGAGTAATCCGCCGATATAAATGTGTCCAAAACCCAGAAATGAGTCAGCATGTTTGCATTTCCAGTTCCCTCCTCTCAATGTCAATGTTTCTTTGAATGTGTTCCTGGTTAGATTCCTGAAATAAAGGTTGTGGCTAACGAGAGCTTTAGAGATAAAAAAAAAAAAAAAGAAAAGAAGAAGATCAGCTGTTTGAGGAAATGACTGAGCCTTTTGTAATGAAACTATATTAGTGAGGTGTTTTTAAAGATGTACTTCTTCAGTGGGAACCAATGGGCTTGAGATGGGAGAGTTGGGAAGTATTAAGAGACGGGTTAACACAGTTTTGGTTTTGGTCTTTTTGTAGGATTTGTTGACAATAGGAAAAATAGAGAATAATGTCAGCCTTATCACTACTGCCACAAGCCCAGGCCTGAACTCTCGATCGCACAGCGTGGGAGCATGTGGATGTTGTATGATGTTAAGCACTTTTAATGCCTTTCATACCAATTTAAATGTTTTTTTCCCATTATTTAAAGCAGGAGAAGCACAGAATTAGCTGATCATTAAGTCACAAGACAGGATCTGGAGGATGGAGGATGGCACACGGCTCTCTCTGTTGGAGCTGCGGCATGTCTTGTGCAACAAGTGGATATTTTTTGCTGAGGTGGCATTTGATGCCCATATCGTTGATGAGGAAGTGAAAATGATGCGTTGCCAGGGAGACCATGGCCACGGAAAATATAAGCAAGTGAGTCTGGCTTATTCCTTCTTGCTGTTCTGTTTGTTCTCTGAGTTTCCTGCACATCACATCACATCATGGGGGTCCACCAGGTTTACAGTAAACATGAAACAACCCGAAAAAGACTTCTGGGAAAAACATCTGCCTTGGTGTGCTTACTTGTAGATTTAGCAGTGTTCAAAGTAAACTGTAGATAGGAAGCTTGTCTAAGAACCCAACCATGTCTTCAGAAATCTGTTGAGACGTGTCCGGCCCCCAGTCCCGGTTTCAATTTGGTGCTTTCAAGTGTCGCCAAAGCAAAGACAGGGGAAGGAGGGGGAACAAAAGACGGTAAAGACAAAGACACGAAATCACCTTCAATGTATAAAAAATATATTATGTATAATTATGTATTGTATCTTAAATCACATGCAGTACTTTGATCTCACTGTCTGCCTGTCTCTCTCCCTCTCTGCAGGTCGTGTCTCTGCAGGTCTGTGCGTCAGGCTCAACTGCCTCAGTAATGAGATCATATGATGTCATGCAGTTCACGCAGGAGCAGCCCTCCCATCAGTCTGGCTGGACCCTGTGTGTGTGTGTGTGTGTGTGTGTGTGTGTGTGTGTGTGTGTGCGTGTGTGTGTGTGTGTGTGTGTGTGAGTATAAATAGAGGTTATGGCTCTCACAGGATATCAACCAGCTACAGTATTAATTGTCAATCTCATCAATCTCGAGGGAAACATATTTTCTTTCTTTTTTCTTTAATCACGTGGTGAACATTGTAAATTGAAACAAAACAAAAACACAACAATACCGCTCAGTTATGTTTAGTAAAAACATCATGGTTTGGCTTAAGATTAGTACGTTCATTATGTTACTAAAGTTGTAGAAATAAGTCAATAATGACTTTTACTTTCACACATGAACAGCGGCGTCGTTGGTGAAAGACCTGTTTGTTTGACCTCCACCTTACCACAACAACAACAAAACATAATTCAGGAGGAAAATGTTTTCCTCAAAATGTTAGACAGTACAGTTTTGTTGTATGAGGATGTCATTTCTGAGGCTGACTTGAGGCACAGCAGTGCTTTGATCTGAATTCTAATGTCAGCGTGCGAATATGCGCACAATAACAATGCGAACATGCAGCTTTTTAATATTAAGGTTACACTAAACACAAAGTACAGTTGGTGAGAATGGCATTAGTTTTGCAGGTATTTGGTCACACACCAAAGTATTGGACACACTAACGTTATGACCTGATAATGGCACCAAAGTTATTACGAGTGTAAGAATGTCTGAATGTTTTTCATGGCAACTCATCCAACATTAGACGGAAAACTACAAATGTTATCTTTATGGTGGCGCAACAGGAAAAGGCAGGGAGTCACCAGCATGATTCATCCTCCAGGGACCATGAATGACAATTCATAGTCTTGAATCCACTCGTTTTTTAGTAAGTGGTGGACCAACCAACCGACAGACAGACATTACCATCCATAGAGCCATGCTGCTAACATGGCTAACAGATGACTCAGAAAGCAGAAGGAACAGAGGGAACAAGCAGAGGAGAGGATTGGGTGAGGAAGCATAGGGGTGAGGTGACGAGCCAAAAAGACAGATCGCACGGGTCAACTAGTCCACTAGCAAAACACCTTTTTTTCTTTTCTCTCTGCCCTGCCCTCTTTTTCCTCTACTAGAGAACACACACACAGACACACATGCAGACATTATTTTCTATGCATCTTGCTGTAACACGCGCTCACAGTCGTCTGGGGTGACATCACTATTTGTTTCCTTTAACATCTGTTTCCAGTGGATTCAGTCCAGATGCAGGTGAAGACGACAGCCGTCACCTAATATGCAAGAGCAGATGACTGACAGAGAGAAAATGGGATTCCAGAAATACACACACACACACACACACACACACAGCAAATTAGTCCCACAGGTGTGATGTGTTCATGAGTGTGTGTGCGGTACCTGTGTTTTTTCTACAGCGGCGATGTAATGCTTATAATTCACACAGTGTCACCTGAGTGAGCAAGAGCAGCCTCTCAGACACACACACACACACACACACACACACACACACACACACACACACACACACACACACACACACACACAAGCATTCACAGGTAACTGATAAGTCAGTGAGCGAGTGGGGTCATGATGATGTCATGATGACAGTCTCTGAAACACTACTTTGTCTGATCCCTATGACATCATCATGACCCCGCTAACTCACTGAGAGGTGTGTGTGTGTGTGTTTATACAAGTAGTACACCCCGTGTGCATATGTATGTGTGTGTGTGTGTATACGCGCACACTAGACAGACATTCACATTGATGCACACATGAAAGCAGTGACAGAAATCTGGCAGATGTAGCGCAAGAAAACTAGATTCAGGGGAGGAAGGGGTGGGGGGGTGGGGGGGGATCAGTCATTCATAGCTGCTCTCTCTCTCTCCACATTCCTCCTCCCTTATATGGACAAAACTACTGGAGCCCATCGCTCCATCTCTGCACCACACACACACGAATGAAGAAGCCACCAAACTACAAACATCTTTTTCAGCCCGTGACCCAAATTTAGAAAACATTCTCATGCCCTGGAATCGAATGAACTTTATATCCACCCCTGCAAAACCCGGTCCACCATACACTGGTTTTCACCCTGAACTCAAGACGAAGACACTGATATCTCGAGTCCATCTCGCTGCGTCGCTGCGAGCCTCTGTTTGTTTGCTCTGCTCTTTTCCTCACTGGGTGTATTTGGACCGTTCGCCGCTGCTCTCGGTCCTCTCTGTGTAGACGGCTTCTAGGAGAGTAGAGGGCCAGAGAGAGAGGCCCGCTGCCGCTCATGGGGAATCCAGCAGCGCTTGCTCGGGGGAAAGAGAAACAGAAGAAGAAATGAGAAGAGTAGAAACACAGCGAGGTGGTGGAGGTGGGGGAGGTGTGTGTGTGTGTGTGCGTGTGTGCGTGTGTGTGTGTGTGCGTGTGCAGGTCAGCTGACAGACAGAAACAGAGTCAACCAGAGGAGGCAAAGACAGAGGAAGAGAGAGACTGAGGGAAGCAAAGGGAGATAGCTTGCCTTAAAAGGCTGTGTTTGTAGATGGTGTTTCAATGTACTCATACAAGTGCGTTCCCGGGTTGTTAAATGCCTCCGACCTATATTAACAGAAGGGTGGAGGGGATTAAGAGGCTTTATAGAGCAGAGTAGAGGGAAAACTTCAGAGGGGATTCAGTCGGAGAGACCACTCCTCAGAGCTGCACTCACACCACTAATCACTGTGTGATTTTAGAGCGTGTGAGTGTGTGTGTGTGTGTGTGTGTGTGTGTGTGTGTGTGTGTGTGTGCGTGTCTTTCCAACATGGCCAGTGGTACGAGCATTAGATTCTTGTGTTCTGATTCATTCAGCTCAGTCAGGTCTCCTTTTAAAGACTGTGAGTGTGTTGTATTGATGCTTAACACCCCTGTCTAATTTCAATATCCACACACATGCACTCACAGTTACCGAGCAGCTCTCCCACGTTTACTGTAACTCTGTGTGCGTGTGTCGATTGCATGAGCACAGACACAGTCTCCTCCTGCCTCAGACCCCATGCACTCATTACCCAACAGGAACTGCAGATCTGGGAAGTGGTCCAGATTTTTCTCTGTTTCTCTCGACTCGTCAGCTCCGCTCTCCTCCAATCTAAGTGCTTTTCTTAATATGGCCCGAGAGGGGCTGAGAGGAGAGGAAGACAGAGCTGGACATTGGAGCAGAGCAGCTAAATGTCCCGCAGTCCATCTATCTTCACTCCTCACCTCCTTGTCCAAACTAGACCTAAGTCAAAGTGTTTGTTTCATCTTCACAGTTTACACGGTGGGGTTTGGCTCCCAGGACTATGCAGGAACTGAGACAATCACAAGTTGTATTTACTTTGACAACCAACCTTAAACTATATCTATTCTGATAAGAGAACCTCAAAGTGGGATTTTGTTTACTATCTATATTTTATATACAGACGTGGAATATTGGTTTTATCATATTATAATGCAAAAATAAAAGGTCTTTTACTATTCAACACATGTCCATGTTTGGTTTGCAGAGGAAGAAAACAAAGAAGCTGAATTCATGCTTATCCATCTTCTAATGACTCGTTCAGTTTAACAGTACTCGCTCTGTCATCAGGACTGTCTGGTTGGTTGGTGGTCTCCCTGGCTCTTGGTCCCGCTCATTTCCTACAGGCCATGTAAGCTCCTCTTACCCCCCAGACCTGCCATTCTCCCACTAACACACATGTTCCCACTTTCCTCATCAGCTGCGTATCGGTCCTCGATACCTTTTAATGGGACAGTTCACCCCCAAAATCCAAAATACTTTTTCTGGTGTGAGTTGCAGAGTGTTGGAGGTATCAGCCTTAGAGACGTCTGCATTCTCAGCTCGTGGTCCTCAAAGTGCCCAAAAAATACATTTGAGAAACCCCACAGCAATGTCTCTTTCCAGAAATCATGACCCGGTTTCTCAAGATAATCCACAGACCTTGTTGTGAGCAGCTTCATTTAGAATCTTTTTACTATGACCGATGCTTAATACTGCTAGCTCACCTGACCCCACTGAGCTAGCAAACGTTACAGCTAAGCCGAGGAGGACGCCGTTAATGTTTACATCTCACGCTGTCACGAACACGAACCTCGTCCATGAGCACATGCACATTTCTTCGGCCACGCCTGTATATTGACAAAGAATATTAAAGCGATATAATCAGCATATTGTGAGTACCTTAACTTAGATAGTGTTTTTTATAAAATGATGCTTTATTTTAAACAAAGAAAGTTTACATTCAGCGTTTTTCACCTAAATGCAGTTACCCACAATCTCCAGATTGTGGGTCCTTTATGACATAGGTTGTGAGCAATTTTACCTGCTTGTACTTATTTGAAAACACTTCCCACCAGAGAAGGTAAAAAGGTAAAATGTGAATGTGAATGTGTTTTGATGTGTTTCAGACGTAACAGGAGAAATCTTGACCACATCTCATGCAGAATTTTCCACTAGAATACACACACACACACACACACTCGCACACACACACTTGCAAACATCTCATTATTCCTGAAGTTGTGACGTGTGTGTAGACATCAGAGCATGCTGCTCAGTGAGTCAGTGTGATTGCTCTGCTCGGTCATGACATCAGACCCTCACCGTATAGTTGATGGCACACATTAAGTGTGTTGAAGGAGTGTGTGTGCAGGTGAGGGAGGTTTTAAGTGGTGGTTTGTGCTGTAATGGCAATGAGCTATTGTCCTGTAAGGGCCATGTGTTTGCTGTCGTGTTGCTTGTTCATAAACATTTTACTGTTCTGTTCATCTGAGCTTTGCACATTTCACATCTGTTTGTGCTGTGTGTTTAATTTAACTGCTACGCTCATTTCAGTTCTGATGGTATCCAAAATGACCCATGTTCATCTAAATTTAAAGAGAGGAATCTGTTTCTATATATATGTGTGTGTGTCCTTCACGTAACCGTCCATCCGATTTACAAGTTGGTGCAATTCCAATACGCAACACGTTCAATATTGATAAATGTGATGAAACTAGTGATAGTGCTGTGCTGCGGCGGGGGCGGGGCTTCAGGGCTCTATGGAACAAGTGGAGCATGTGGTCTTCAGCTGATCTTTACAGGCCGAGGCTCATCACTTCACTTATGCTGCTAGATGTAGAATATACTAGCGTTACAACTAAACTCTTCTTCACTTACCTCAGTCAACAAACACCGAATAAGGCAATTTTAGGGAACCAAAACAATTAACAATTAACTTTCATGAGCTGAAAACAAACTGTGTCTATCACTGTGTAGCCCCGCCCTAAAGCATCCCCTGCTTTATGGTCTGTTTGACTCTAAATGGACCATAACTTACTAAATGAACATCATGCTGTATTGAAGAAGACTTGAAACTAGAGATTGAGACCATGAACTCATGTTTACAATGTTTACTGAGGGAATAAATCAAGAGAGAAGTAGACTGCATAGACTGCAACCAACTGAAACCTCTTCCGATTGCCAAGCTTGGAGAACTTTGGTGGTCGATGTGAAAACGTGAATGTCCCTCTAGCCTAGTGTTTGGTTTGTCCATTCTGGGCTACTGTAGAAACATGGTGTCCGGCTCTGAGAAGAGGACCCGCTCCGTATATAAATGGCTCATTCAAAGCTAAAACACGATTCTTATTTTCAGGTGATTATAAAAGAACACATACATCCAATTCTGTCAAATCCCCTAAATGATAGATACTGTACCTCAGTGGCGGCTGGTGGAACATGTTCTAGGTAGGGCCATCTTATCAATTTCAGCAAACATCCCAGTATGATTTAATGCAAAAAAAATGTAAGCATCAAACACGCATTATTACTTTGCAGTTAAATATTTAACATTTATTCCAACACGAAAACAATCAGTAAATAACACTTATATAATATAATATAACATGTTCATTTATTGAGATGCCCCTATGGACCTTGTTATAGGAGGTAAAGATCAGGAGAAGTAAACATGAAGTGTAATTATGAATACTGATGTTAAATTAAGCTATGATGAGTTTTCACTGTTAATTTAACATCTCTATTACATGTTGATGTCTCCATGACCAAGTTAAGCAGATGAGACTGAGGACAACTATGTAGAAGAAAATATGTTCACTTTGTCTAATATCTTGTCTAGTAGCTTGACAGAGTTCATGTGTGTCCTGGTGTTCTCATGTTTCCTTACCTCCTCATCCCTCACTCCCTACCCTGGTGTTCTCATGTTTCCTTACCTCCTCATCCCTCACTCCCTACCCTGGTGTTCTCATGTTTCCTTACCTCCTCATCCCTCACTCCCCTAACTGTCCGTGCTGGATC
This sequence comes from Melanostigma gelatinosum, assembly GCF_949748355.1. Lineage (NCBI taxonomy): Eukaryota > Metazoa > Chordata > Actinopteri > Perciformes > Zoarcidae > Melanostigma > Melanostigma gelatinosum. The sequence continues at coordinate 2,869,004 of NC_136641.1, read as the reverse complement.
CGTCGCCGTTGTTTTAAAAAGCTAAATAAATTATTAGCATGACGTCATCCAGCTAGCCAAACCTGTCTGGTGTACAGCTAGTACAGAAGCTTCGCATGTACTGCTTCCCTTTCCCGCGAGTCTGCTGTCTGATTGTGAGGTCAGGCTGATCTGATATCAGCTCTTTGGCTGCAGAATCTCCGCCAAAGTTCTCCTCTCAAACGGGTCTTGGAGGAGGAGTGCTCGCGCTGGCGCTCGCCTGTAGAGAATTCTCCTGACGAGAACGCGCAACGAGGGGGGCCTGATCGTTCTGGCCCCACTGAATCTATTTGAGGGCGCTGATTGGCTAAATTGTATGTCACTCATTTATATCTTGAATCAGCAATTGGCTAAACTGCTTCATAGACCCGTCTCTTTTGGGCCAAAACGATCAGGCCCCCCAAGCTGCCCGTTCTCAGAGTGTCGTGCACACAGACAGAGAGCACGAGCAGAGAGCACACAGGCGGAGAGCACGAGCAGGAAAAGCATATATTTTTATCATATTTTCCACACATTACTGGGTACATTCCATAGTTCAAAAACACAAATATTGACAATTTGTATAATTTATGATTATTATAATTTTTTTCTTTTTTTCTTTTTTTGTGGCTCATGGTGGGGCCATGCCCCATGGCCCTCTATTGACCAGCCGCCACTGCTGTACCTGTAAATGCTGTTTCTGGTTTGTATGTCTCAGCTGGTCATAAAAGCCACTCCATATTTGACATGTCTAAATATGGACCACAATCCTTTTAATGAGTAACGTTTTTTCCATAATTACTCTATTTTGTCGTATGGGAGCCACTTTCATGTGCATGTGTGAGTGCCTTTGGGTTTGAATCAGATGGGTGGGGGGGATGACAGACCAAGGAATGTGAAAGAGGCATGTTTGTTGAATTATGTAAAAGTGGGGTTTAATGTGCTGTTTATGGGTCGTATGTGAGAGCCCGGGCCTCGTGTCTGTGTTTGGGCATGTGTACAATTTGTCAGTAGCAGCATGTACATTTATATTCAGCTCAGTCGAGTGTGTGAATGTGAACAGGAGGCAGAAAGTGAGTGCAGAGGGAACATTTTAAACTCAGTTAAACAATTTACCACTTTAGTGCCTTAACTGGCTGTCAGAGAGAAGCTTTGTGAAGAGGATGTCAGCTTACCTTGGCTCCCTATCATGTCTTTGACATTTACATCCCACTTTGCACATTAAAATAGGCTCGGCCTCCACCATTTGCCACAAGTGAAGCATCAGTCTGCTTTCCCATCACTCTGTCTCACCTTTCTGTCACAGAAATCCCTTTTTTTAAAAGGTTTGAACGGAGTGAACAGAGACGAATAAAGATAACTCAACTTAAAAGAAGACTCGAACATCGATGACGACACACAAACGGTTGAGTTTAAGATATACAGGTTTGTAGAGACTTGGACTGCTTGTTTGACCCTTCAGAAATGAGGAATCTTTAAGTGCAAGTCCAAACTATGTAGAATTGAGGTTCCATTCACTTGACATCTCCGACAGGACTGTGCTGGTATTCAGTTAGAACAGCGTTGCTTAGCTGAGATTTCACTAGCTTAGGGCCCCACCTCGGCGATTTGGCCGGCTGGAGAGTTTTAGGGATGGTTGGTGGAGGGTAGCCTGAGCGAAGCGGTTTGGGGAAAGGCTAGTTTGAGGGTCCACTGCGGCTCCCGGGCCTTGCAGACCCCCCATGTCCCTGTCCCCCCATGTGGGACAGTAGTGGCTGTGGAGGCAGGTGGCCTTCCGGGGAGGGTGGGGTGCGAAAGGCGTAGCAGGCTGAGCTATGGTGGCCGTGGGTATTTGTAGGGTGTGGCCGGAAGTGGCCCCGTGGAGGTGTGGCCCTGCTCCTGAAATTCAGCTAAGGTTTATCTCCAATTCACTAGCTTAGGGCCCCACCTCGACGATTTGGCCGGCTGGAGAGTTTTAGGGATGGTTGGTGGAGGGTAGCCTGAGCGAAGCGGTTTGGGGAAAGGCTAGTTTGAGGGTCCACTGCGGCTCCCGGGCCTTGCAGACCCCCAAAAGCCTGCCTACGGGAGTAGTGCTGCCTGCCCGTTGCGCATGTCGGTGGCACTGTGGCGAGTGTAGAGTTGGTAGGCGTGGGAGGGCCAGCGGCCCAGGCTTTGATGGTGGTCGGGGACTCCTCTGCTCGCTGCGGTGGTGGCGGCTCCTACGCGGGAGGAGTGGCCAGGGAAGGAGCCGGGATTGATCCCGGAGATGGTTAGGATTCCCCTGAAGTGCAAGAGGAACCAGGATCGGTCGGCGATGTGGCCAGTCTCTGTGGTGAACAGTGGTTCGTGGGGGGCGGTTTGCTGTGTTTTCCTGGTTTGTAGTTAGCGCATGAGGGGTTCGTAGGGGCTCAGGTGTGGTTGAATTTGAAATATAGTACGGGGACCGGCTCTTCTCTTCTCTTTCTTCGAGGCTGGTCTCCGGCAATGTCGTCCGTCGTGAAAACCCCCCAAAAGACGGCAGAGGGAGCGGCATCGTTGTTGGCCAATTGTGTGAGTTCGTCGCTGGAAGTGGACGGGGTGGGGGCACTGGCATCCCGGTGCCAGATGTCCCGGTTATGGTCACTTGCTGTGTTTTCTGAAGTAGGCGGCGGGGGCACTGGCGTCCTGCGTTCCGTTGTTGCTTTGCGTTCCGTGCTTGCTGCGTCTCGTTGCCTGCTGCGTTGCGTGGCTGCGTCATGCGTCGTTCCGTTGCTGCGTTCCGTGTTGCTTGATGTGATCCGTTGTTGCTTGCTGCATTGCTGAGTCGTTACTTGCTGCGTTGTTACGTTGCTGCGGTCCGTTGTACTGTGTTGCTGCATCCCGTTGTTGCTTGCTGCGTCGTTGCGTTACGTTGCTGCGTTACGTTGCTGGGGTCCGTCGTTGCAATGCGTGGCTGCTGCGTTCTGCCGTTGCTGCATTCTGTTCCGGCATTGCTGCGTTCCGTTCCATTCCGGCGTTGCTGCGTTACGTGGCATGGCTGAGTCGTTTCCGTGGCTGCGTCATTGCACTCCGTGGCTGCGTTGCTGCGGTCCGTTGCTGCGTTGTTGCGTTGCTGCGATTCGTTACTGCGTTCTGTTCCGGTTGCTGCGTCCCGTTGCCTGCTGCGGTCGGTTGCTGCATTGTTGCGTGGCTGCGGTCAGTGGCTGCGATGCGTGGCTGCTGCGTTCTGCCGTTGCTGCATTCCGTTCCGGCGTTGCTGCGCTCCGTTCCGGCGTTGCTGCGCTCCGTTCCATTCCGGCGTTGCTGCGTTGCGTAGCATGGCTGAGTCGTTGAGTGGCTGCGTCATTGCACTCCGTGGCTGCGTTGCTGCGTTTCGTTGTTGCTTGGTATCTGCATGGTGGAAAAGCGGAATGGGGGAGGGGGACAGAGGAGAGGGAACCTGGCAACCCGGTGCCAGGACTTAGGGGGGGACAGAGGCAAGAAGACCTGGCAGCCCGGTGCCAGGAATCTGCCTAGTAGGAAAAGCGGAATGGGGGAGGGGGACAGAGGAGAGGGAACCTGGCAACCCGGTGCCAGGACTTAGGGGGGGACAGAGGCAAGAAGACCTGGCAACCCGGTGCCTGGAATCTGCCTAGTGGGAAGAGTATGCGTAGTAGGAAAAGCGGGATAGGGGAGGGGGAGGGGGAGAGGGAGCCTGGCAGCCCGGTGCCAGGACTAAAAGAGGGGGACAGGGGCAAGAAGACCTGGCAACCCGGTGCCAGGAATCCGCCCGGTGGGAAGAGTATGCGAAGTAGGAAAGCAGCATTAGGGGACAGAGGAAAGGGAACCTGGCAACCCGGTGCCAGGACTTAAAGAGGGGGACGGGGCCAGAAGACCTGGCAGCCGGGTGCCAGGAATCGCCTGGTGGGCAGAGTATGCATAGTAGGAAAGCGGCATTAGGGGACAGAGGAAAGGGAACCTGGCAACCCGGTGCCCGGACTTAAAGAGGGGGATGGAGGAGAGGGAACCTGGCAACCCGGTGCCAGGACTTACCTGGTGCCTGATGTGACTTTGGGAAGGTTTGGAGGAGTTGGCACGGTGTGCTTTGTTGCGTAGACTCTCTTTTCCCTTTCTTCTCTCTTTCCTTGTGGTGGTGGAGGGGGACGCTGTGAACCTGGCAACCTGGAACGTCGAGGCCGGCGGGGCGGGGCTTGGTGGTGCGTGATTGCGTCACTGACGGCGCGCCCGTGTGTTGATGGAAAGTCCGTCGCTGCGTGGCGAGGTGTCATGGCGGCTGCGAGGAGTTGGAGCAGTGTCGCTTTTTTTTAATTTATTTTTTTTGTCGCGGCGCTTGTGGGGGATCCCCCTCTCCTGCAGCTCCGTTAACAGGCGCGCTACGGTCCAGGCGGTGATCCTGGGCGGGTCGGTTCCGCTGGGAGATGCGGTCGGGGCGCGAGCGCCGTGCCGGTGGCTTCGAGCGCGGCGTGCTGGGATGCTGGAGTCGCCGGAAGCCGGGCTGTCGGAGGTTTGTCCCCGAGCGCTGCGTCCGGAGCGAGCGGAGGAGGAAGGGGGGGACTTCCATGTCCGTTGCCCGCGTTCAGGGGCAGCGGGTCGCCGTCTGCCACGGAGGCGTGCCGGTGTGGGACTTGGTTCGCTGGACGATGACGGTCGGTCTGGGTCCCCGTACTGGCGGATTGTTTCTCCGTAACTTACATACACATAGAGCTCCGGCTGATTGTGGGTGAACCTCTCGCCTATTGTCCCAACACACGTGCTGCGCCGACACACGTGATTACACCCAGCTATCTGCTCCGCCATTGTGTCTATGTCACTCGAGTCCGCCATCTTGGTTTGTAGTTCTTAGCTGTAGTTCTTAAGGCCCCTCCCTTTTCAAGGCTTCTGTGTGCGGCCCGCGTTGTAGTGAAAATGAGAGCCGCTGGTCGTATCCTGCACAAGTCTGCCGTCGTCGCGCGCAAACTGACGGCGCTTATCCACGATAGCCGCGAGTCTACACTTCACTCACAGAGTCGATTTAAGGAAATAGAGTAAGAACAAAATGAAATCAAATAATCCCCAAACAAAACAGTCATAGCAGTAAGTACACAATACGACGGGCCCTGTGGTCCGTCGATGATTGCGTAATATCTCAATATAACGCGACAGTGACTTAACATGACACAATACAGGAATACCAACACATAGATGAATAACCTAGATTAAACTAAGGCTAAATTAAACTAAGCTACGCCCAGACACCGTGAACTCTTACTGTGAGAAGCTTCTTTGCAGAGGAGAGAGTGTCCGTGGAGGAATTGTTCTTTCCTCGAGGAGGGGGCTGCTTTTCGGCGCGGCGTTTGAGCTGGCGCGGATTTGGTCCGTTTTCGTGATGGGAAACGATCAGTTCTCGAGTGTTGAGGGCTGGTGTCGGCACGGCTTCGGAGCTGGCGCGGATTCGATCGCCTCGCTGCAGAGAGGACGATTTAACTTCGGTTGAGGCGACGTGGTCCGTGCGTCCTCCCGGGAATCATCGGTCAGGAGAGGATTAGACGTCTTCCTGCCGGCTGTGTACACAAAAAGCGGAGAACGGATCGCGGAAGTGATTCGTTCTAGCGGGGAAAGGGGCCTTACACTCAGAATAGAACACGGTCTGTTTCGACCAGCGAATGGCGCGTGCGCGCTGAGATGAGTGTTGATGAGGCTGCTGGACCTTCTTGTGGCCTGGACGAGTCCGGCACGAAGAGAGAGAATCTCGCTGTGTTATGGTGCGTTCACACCGGTCGCGTTGATTTTTTGACGCGCGTCGAGATTACATACAAAGTCTATGCACAGACGCGATGAGACTGGCTCGCCGCGATTTTGCGATGGCGCTGCACGTTGGACGCGTTATTGCAGTGCGGTGGACGCGGTGGAGGCGTTGGACGCCGCAAAATCGCCAACGCGCGAGTTGAAATTTTTCAACTTCAGCGACATAATCGCGTGACGCTGTGGCGCGATAGCCTATCAGCGTTGAGTTGCTCCCCCTGTCATCACTGGCTTCCTGCCGTTGTTGAATCAGGAAATAAATCCTGTCGCCGTCTGTGTTCACCCAGAGCGCTACGATACCTCATATCAATAGAGACCGGACCAAACTATGTGTATGCATGTGTGTGTGTAAACCATACGGTACAAACAATAAATAGACGCTGCCGTATTTACGTCTACGTGACGTTATTGAGTGCTGGTGGAGCTGCTACGATGTTAGCATAGCCTAGCACCGATCCATCAGAGCTCCATTGAGAAGACCAGTAACCTACAAATCGGTATCATTACGTAGTTATTTCGGAGTCCCTTTTTGTCGGAGAAGACAAGTACAAATCGGCATCATTACGTAGTTATTTCGGAGTCCCTTTTTGTCGGTTTATTGCCGTTGAATCACAGCCAAATCAGTTTATTTTGTGTTCCTACAGCTGTAGTAAACAGCGACCGGTGGCTTGCTAGACACAGTGAATACAGCTCGATACAATCCACGGAGCTCCTCTGAACAATATTATGAACCAGACATGACGGCGTTTGGCATTCCGATGTTTGAGGGACTTCCACAACACGTACAAAGCAGCAATTGTCCTTATTCCTGTCATGGTTGACGGCGGAAAACAATGGCGGCCAGATCGAGGCTTCCAGGACGATAAACCACGCCCCCTCTCCGGCGCTACGAGATTTTGCGGCGACCGGTGTGAACACGACCGGCGGCGCGTTGGACGCTTTTTTGCAGTGCGTTGGACGCTTTTTTGCAGTGCGTCAAAAAATCAACGCGACCGGTGTGAACGCAGCATTAGAGTTTATAAGCCAGGTCTCACAAACAGCGGGGGACATTTTCTTGGCCAATGAAGGGTCAGGCCTCAGGTTTTGGCTGGAGCTGGGGGTGTGGTCATTTGGGCAGATGACGCTCTGAGGAAGGGACATGGCTGCTTTTGTGTGAGGCGCATGTGAGGGACTCAGCCAGCCAGCAGGTGGCGCCAGACCCCAACACTGGTTAATTATTACATGGATTACATGCGATTTGCTTTTATGGGACATCTATAAATTACAGTACATTTGTCGTACCTATAGCTACGATCGCTGTTAAAGAAGTAGCAGAAACTGACACTTCATCCCTGTTGGCTGGTGTATGCCGTAATTCGTAGATACCCCACGTCATTTTTCCGTATGTTATTCACGTAATCTTGAAAGAGGCAGTATAAAGGCCGCTAAATCACTCACCTGGCGGGCGGGAGTGGATGGGTCCAACAAAGAACAATCAACAGTCTTAGAGCTAGGAGACCGCAGTTGGTTCCCCGTGTGAAACAACAAGTCAATGTTGATGTTTTTGTCTCGTAACGTGTACTTCAGTAACGGGACTTCCGTGTTTGTTTTTCTACCCAAATGATGATCTATTCCTAAACCTAACTAAATAGTTTTGTTGCCTAACCATACTTGACTTTCCAGAGAAGACAGAAGTATATTTTGAAAAGACAGTATGCATGTAACAAGCAGAAATTGTCGCGTGTTGCTTTCGTAAGACGCTCATACACAGCTTTAAATGAAGCTCAAGCGCAAGTTCAGTCAGGAAGACTCACTCAGGCTGTGTCTCTCTCTCTCCTTGTAATTACTCTATCAGCTGATTGGGGGCGTGCACTTTTAACTAACCAACCAGATTCTGCATTTATTTATAAGCCAATCACATCATTGCTGTCAAACTTTAAAAAGTGTTCTCCTCTCTGCTGCTGTCAGTTGTCATTTCAGCGTTAAGCAGATGCGACCCTCCTCCACCACAGTCACCTCCAGTCAGCATCACAGTCAGGCTCCTCATTCATCAGATTGCACCAACTCCTTTCACCACCACCACCACCACCAGTGTCTGGACTCCAGGGGGGATTAGGCCTGTTGGACCTCAGTATCCCTACCCTCGCTGATATTACTTCAGGATGGAGTCCAATCGCCAAAGATTTTGCACTTTTCATATTTGATGCTTGTATAATAAATCATTGTTAAATTATAAAACAAGCCCTCTTCATTTCACTGTTTGTATGGATCAGAGTGGTGTGTACATAAAAATGTATAACATAACGTGTATTAGTTCTGCTGTATATTTCTGCCACTTAATCACATAAAAACATGTTTGCGTGTGTGTGTGTGTGTGTGTGTGTGTGTGTGTGTGTGTGGGAGTATTTACCCCAACAAATAAGCCTCTGGTGATGTAACTTCAACAAGCTGCATAGAGATGATGTCACTGACCGACTGGACGAGCTCACAACCACAACGGCAAACATCTGGCTCTAATTATTACACACTGGTTCACACACATGCACAGAGATAGAATTTTCTTCATCCCCTCTCTTTATCTCCCTCTCGTCTATTTTTCTCCTCCTGTCCTCTGTCTTTGCTCCACGCTGCAGCCTCCTCTCTCACAAGAACCATGGCTACTTGTCACTTCAAATTTAGGGAGACTAAAGCTCGACATTTAAGGCGATGTTCTCATTCGCTGTCTTGCAGAGAGCTAGATGAGAAGATCGATGCACGCTCATGACTGTGCAGTGAATGAATGAACGTGAACATCCAGTGCACCGTAGTGGTCTTCTATTCAGTAACGACATGAGGCCAAATCATATTAAACATGATCGTGGATGTATCTCTAATACTCATGTGTACATGGGTTGGCCATGGAAGCAAAGACATACATAAACAAAAAAAGATTATGCGCCACTGAATATCAACCTGTGAAAAGTAATTCTACTACTGAATACATAATATAGATGAACCTCAATTCATAGCTTTGAAATATCTTAATCCGAAAACCATGCAATGTATCTGAATTCATGTGATTTGAATTCTCCTCTTTCAAACTTCTACAATGCTGCTGCAGGTTTGGCAATTTCAAAAACACTTATTATTTTTCAAATTCATTATTATTTTCAAATTATTATTATGTAGCAAATTGGGACTACAACCTATATTTCGTTGTGCAACCCTGTCATACAATGACAAATAAAAAACCTTGTAACTTGTAAATTCAAGTGACCAATATTTTCTTTAATTGGTAATTTTCTCAGTTTCTCAAACGGAATCATCACACATTATGCAAAATGCCTTTTTTCATGACTGACTGACTTTTTCCGTGTCCCACGGTTAGTCTAGAGACCCCCAAGGTGTGTGAGAAAAGACCCTTCTGTCTATTTGTCTCCTGATCCATCTATAACACATGTGTCAAACTCAAGGCCCATTGTATGTGGTCCGCGAATCCACCAGCAAAAAAATAAATAAATAAATAAAATAAAATTCTTTTTTTTTTGGAAAAATAATTAAAAGTTAGACTTGAAAATAAAAGTATCCCCATGGTCGAAATTATGAGATAGAAAGTTGTCTGTGTACCGACATTAAAACTATCACAACAGGTGGACAGGAGAGGCAACAGCCCGTAAAGCGGTTTTCCAACGATTGAAAAAGATCGACAAATAATCCCAAAATGTCCACGAAGAGAAAAATTGATGCAGAGGGAAGAAAATGTAATGAAAGATGTGAAAGTGAATACAAGTTTGTGCTTCAAGGAGAGAAACGTGTCTGTCTTCTGTGTTATGAGGCGTGTCGGTGATGAAGGATACAATTCACGTCGGCATTTTGACACCAAACACGGAGCTAAATTTAGCCTCCAAGAAAAACATCAAGTTGTCCAAGAATTAAAAGGCAGACTGCAATCACAGCAGAATATATTTACACAGCTACAGCCCAGTGCATGCTGAAGGTATGTGAGCAGAGCTCCGACCAGATACAGACTTTTACAAATGTCAGTTTGTGAAGAAACACCATCGCAGACCGAGTTGATGAACTAGCAGCAATCTAACAACACAGCTAGCTGAGAGACGAGCAGGTACTTGTGTTTGTAATGAACTGTTGATGAAAGCACAGACAACACGGATACATCATCTATCATGTTCATCAGACCTGACTCTCAGTGAGCAGCTCTTGGATGCAGCTGCATGCACAGGACGACGACAGGGAGGAACATTAGTGATGCAGAGAGGTGAACAAACAGCTTTGAACAAAGTTATTGGAATAACTTGTGTTTGATATTTGTCTTTGTTATTTTCTTTAATAGTTTGATCTTTGATAGAGTAATGTGGGTTTCTTAACCCTCAATTAAAATAACAGAAATGTGTTTAAATATCATTTTTCATTTATATAACTGCATGTACAATATGTTTACACTTGAATAAATAATAATCAAATGCAGAGAGTTATTTAACAATATGTTAGGAGAAGTTAGTTACACCGTCTTACAGTTACAACCGGCCCTTTGACGGCGACCGTGATGCTGATGTGGCCCAGAGTGGAGATGAGTTTGACACCCCTGATCTATAAGAACAGTGTGCAGGTCCATGTGCCATCCTATGGGCTTTGTGGTAACACAGTTCCACCTCCAGCAAGGTGACCATGGTTGTTATCTCCTCGCGATCGCAGACCTGTTCCCACAGAACGTACGAGCAAAGTGTGCTACTTATTCTGTTGTTGGCTGCAAGAACCAAGACAAAAGTCTTCATGCAACCCCTATCATCTGAGGATGTGAAGACCCCGTGGATCAACTTTATTCTGATGGAAATATGCCACACTGGTTACTGAAAATAAGATAAACAAAGTTGTCACTCATCTGGCAATATATGCTGTCCTACGTGTGTTGGTAAAGCTTAAGTGGTCAACTTTTGCTCATTTACTCTGGCTCTCTACACTTGGTAATGTTACTACCCCACTGGGTCCACGGCTCGTTTTGTTGTTCGTGCAAAACCTCACCTCAGTGAGTCCGCTTGCCGCAAGTTGGTTGACATGGAAGTTTATGCAAAAGTTAACCCGTTGCAATGGCGACGGTACACATGAACATGGCCACAGCTCCAACCATATTGCTTCATTAAGTCGAATGGCAATGTCCGTTGTACTCCTATTTATTTTATGTTGTTTTTTGCAGGTTAGCCTTTTGAACTTCGCATTAGCTTGTTGCGTGGTTAATTTGGAAGTTTCAATTGTAGGGCCACACGATGCAGCAACTTGAGAGAAAGTCAGAATATCCAACAAATTGTGTGAACGTTAAGCCTCATTTGAGGCCGAGTAAATAATGAGAGCGGTGGGTTGGATGTGTGTATCTATTTCATACTGCAGCGTAAACTCAGCGGGTTTTGAAGAAGGCCTCTTTGGTATGTGTGTGTGTTGCTGCTGTATTATGTGCATGAAGATTTACTTGGTAGACGTACCCTGCAGGTATATTTGTGAAAGACAGATTGTGTCAAACTGTGAGGACTTTTAGATACAATCATTCCTCTGCTTGTCAAAATTATGTAACTTTGATTCATGTTGCACCAGTCGCTAACTTGCTCATACCTGAAAGCTGTAGTGGCCAGCTCAGGAGGTAGAAATGAAATACATAGTATGGTATAAAAAAAGCAAGATTCAAGAAATACACATTTGCAATGGGTCACTTCACGGATCACAGAATGGTGTCCTATCATTTTGGTTTCCTTTGCAATCACCTTGAAATTAGTACTCTGATCACCACACACCCTGGCAGTGGTGGGCCGTCAGGGCCAGGAAGGCCTTCTCTGCTGGCCAAAACAGAATCACAAAGCTATATCTATTTTATAATTTAGTCATTTTTCTTAAATACACTACATGTATTATAATTTATAAAAATATTGTTCCCATTATCTTATGTTCTCATTGCACAGCTCCTGTCTTCCTCAGTTGCTCTGCTTCCAGTGCAGCTTGTTTTATCCAATCAGATCTCACCTCTGTGTCTCTAGGTAGAACAGAGCAGAGGCCTGCAGACTCACAAGTGCATCCATGTGCAGTTTAAGTGAATGGGGACGATATTGTTGATTGTCATAGTCTTCAACGAATCAGATATTTAGTTTGACATGTTGGGCGTATTCTTTGATGTGCCAGAGCCTGCTAGCTGGCCTATAACTATGTCAGCATTAATGGGCAGCTCAGTTTTCAGGTGCAGCTCTTGATTAGTCATGCTTTGTTGTCATATGAATATATGTGAGTGGTTCTTGTGAGTTTGTTGTTGTCATTGTGTTAATTATATTGATTTTGACTAGATACATTGTCCATTAATTATGAAGCATACCGTCAGGCATGGAGTTATTCTTTGTTAAGCGCGTTTAGCGTAGCCTCCCAGAACACACGCGGTGCCTCAGCTGTCTTTTGTTTTTGTTTTTTTTGTTTCGGGTTCAGAGGTCACAGCCCGTTGTCTCCTACGTGAGCGCAGTCCACCGAAAACATTATATTTCCCACAATTTAAGCTTCTGCATTTTCCAAATGTACTAGTATTATTCAAACGTATTGTTCGGTTCGTAAGCCTGCTACCGAATGGTTTAAAACGAATATGTGTATTGTTACACCCCTAGAAACAAATAAGCGTAGTTTGCATATTGAGGTTATTAGGAGGTGTTTCAGCTGCAGGACAGCACTGAAGGCCCAGGTATAAAATGCACGGCCCGCCACTGCACCCTGGTACATACATGCTGCTCCTCCATTCAAGACAAAATGTATCTGCTTGTACATGGTTGTCCCATAGAAGTTTTATTTTCTATGGCCCTGATAAAGCACGACAGTATAATGTTACACTGAATCTGTCATTTTTACAGATCATCTGAATGACCTGAAGCCCAGTCCCACCAGACTCTCCTCCCAGTACGAGAAACCATCAGAATAATGATATCTTATAGCTTGTTTGTTTGATCTGTACAAAAGTGTTCTGGTTTTATTGGTGGACTATGCAGTGACTACCGCTAGTCTCTGCTGTGATGCCTGACATGTTTATTGAATTCGTTGAACTTTGATTCTGAATCTACTTTGCTGTTGAGAGTTACATGAGAAGATTGATACTCTTATGATTGTGCCTGAATGTGAAACTAAAACAACTAAAGCTAGGCTGGTAACAGAAGAGACAGGCTCTGTTTTGTGTTAAAACATCTGTCTACCAGCACCTCTACATTTTGCTATGAAGTCAACAAGTCTCACGATCTCTCTGAAACACAGTTCAGGCTGTTATCCAAAATCTGGGACTATTCCTTTAAGGTTTCTAAAAAAAACACAATTACACTAAAAGTGAACTGAGAAATATAATATATTCAAAAGATGTTAATGTCTTCTTCAATCTATCACCCCTCCCTGTTCCCCTCCACTCTCACTTTAATCTCCCCACTCACTCCACCTCCCCCACAGCCTCCCCTCTTCCTCTTCCTCTCCCTCCGTCCTCCCACCAGACTGCTGAACTGTAAGCACACAGGGCACAGCAGAGGCCGAACATTCTTGTTTCCTGAGCCAATGCTCAGCTGGAGAGCACTCAAACACACACACACACATACACTCACACGATCCATCTATCTCTCGCTCTCTCTCACACAAACACACACACATACACTCTTCAGAGGTTAGTAGGGTTTAACAGAGAGAAACTCAGCTCCCCATATTCTCTACATGACATTACAGTCCATCACTAGTCTGAACAATAACATAACAGGAAAGAGAGGGCAGAGGTGTGGGGACCTACCTCTCTCTCTCTCTCTCTCCCTCACACATACACACACACGCACGCGCGCGCACACACTTACACGCACGCGTGTGCGCACACACACACACACACACACACACACACACTGGGTAAAATAGAAAGAAGATGGTAGAGATAGGGGCTCTGCACGGGCCGGTCACATCATACCTTTAAAATCCCGAAGGCGCGGTCATGACGTCACCCATGTTAAAAAAGAGGCACAGAGCAGAAAGAGAGAGAGAGAGAGAGAGAGAGAGTCACACCCCATCACCTCTTTTATTTTACCCGTTTACCAATTAAGGCTCTCGCGGTGGAGGACAGGGAGAGAGAAAGAGAGAAAGAGAGAGACTGAGGAGACAGAAAGAGCGAAAGAGCGGAGGGAACATCTCTTTTTTTTCTCCCCCTCTCTCTCCTTTACGCCACCAGCACAACCAATACACCCATTTCCCCCCACCGGGACTGCGCGTGGGGAGGGAGGTCCGGGACCTCGCTGCAGCAGCACACACATACCCATCGGCCACACACCGAACACACCCTCTGTGACCAAAGGGACGGCAGGCTGCTGCTGCGCGCACTGACTGAGCGGACCGGACAGAACACGCGTACCAGGAGATCACAGACTACAGTCCTCATGTAAGTTTAGTCCCGCTGCGGACTCGTTGCTGGGAGTGAGAGGGATGCTGCGCGTGACTTATCACTGTGGGAGATTGAATAGAATCTTGTGAATGGGTGTCTTCAGGTTGTCTGTCATGTATGAGTGTGTGTGACACACGTTATCCATAGCACTAACCTTCTAATGAAGCTCTCATGACTCCGCGGGTCACGGTGGGTTACCGTCTCTTTAATCACACATTTAACGGTGGGACAGTTTGACCCCGCGGTGGTCGGTCACAGGAGATGATGGAAAGCTGGATGGAAAGCGCCACGAGCTCATCCAGCCCTCCATCTCACTTCACACACATTAAGTTTGTTTATGGACTGTCACGCACGAGCCCGCTCCTCCGCGTGCACCTCACCCGCAGCAACAGCGGACCGAAGTATCTCTCCGGTGTTACAATTAGGGGCTCCGCACCAAATAAGGTAATACACTGACTGCACTGGAGCTTTTTACCGGAGGGGGGGGGGGGGGGGGGGGGGGTGGCCGCTGGCGCCCTCCACTGGCGGGCCGACGGTCCTCGTTCATGAGGTTTGAAAGTGCAGTAGCCTACGTCACTGCGGATCTTCACTCATACAAACTTGCTTTTATTGTTAACGCTCTTCTGCATAGCAGGTGAAGACTTTTAGACCCTCACATTTCGAAATCAATTTAGCTTTTTACACCTTCTCTATGAATTGTTTCTGATCGATCAAATGACGGAGCCATACTTTATTCAACACATTTCAAGTAAGACAACTTGTTGGAACTTCTAAAGAAGCATTCATGTTTAAAGATGTGTGTGTCTAGCCCTATGTATGTACTGTACACGTGTATATATGTACATAATAATATGGCACTTTTTTTATAAAGCACTTTTCAAAACAAGTTGCAAAGGGCTTTACATACATTTTTAAAAAAGCAATCAGTTATTTGAATATTATGACAAATGGTAATAAAACAACAGTAAAATCAATAAAAAGCTGAACACGATACATGTTGAGATGAAAATGATGACAAAGGTGCAGAACATATATTTGGTTATTTCATAAAGAAACCAGAGACTATATGTGTGTTTTATTCAGTATTTACTGTATGTTGTTTGTTTTCACTTATTTATTTCGACACAAATACTCTTTTTAATGTCAGTACGGCACATTGTTGCTTTATCTGGGTGGGGTGTGACTTCAGGACTTCAATCATCCAAAAAGATGGTAAAATATGTCATTCAGTAGAGGAGCAACTTCAAGAATCTGTGCCTATGGGACTGTTTATATAACTGGTGTTCTGAACTGATCATTGCACATTAATTCATTACACACCTTTCTTGCACACATTTACATTACAGTCCTGTCTCATCTTTTCCTTTATTTGTCCAGCTCACAGCTGTTTTTTTGTTATAGTGTATTGGGAGAAATGCAAAAAAACATAGTTAAATTCCTGTGCACACATACTACCAATGAAGCTGATTCTGAATCTGATCAGGTAAATCTAATAAGATACATTTTATGACTGTCATGAGTAAAACTGTCTCAATTGGAAATCGTGATGATATCTGCCCCCACATTCATCATTATCTTAACCCCAATGTTACTCCTCTCTTTCCATGTTCTTAAAACGGAAAGACTGTAACGTGCCTCTTTTATTCCCATGGTGAAGTTGATTCCAACCTTTTCTGGCATGGTTTCATGCTGTTTGGTCAGAACATTCCGATACACCCTTCGTCTAAAACACGGTTAAGAAAAATGTGTTTGAAGATTCTAGGCTTTGAATATTGAACATTTGACACTTCTTGGCCTACATTCACCCGACAAGTGCCACCAAAAGACACACACACACACACACACACACACACACACACACACACACACACACACACACCACACAGTATATTAAGGCAGAAGCCATAGCTTTACTGTAATCTGTGCATCTGACTTCTTTCTCTTTCCTCACATCACTCTATGTGTGCGTCTTGTGGTTAGTGGTGCTTCATGCAACGTTCATCTAACTTCCTTTGTTGAGCTCTGCTCTGCTCAGCTTGTGGCTGATCGGGTGTGGTGAGTGATGATGAGAAGGTTGTTGGCATTGCAGGCTGGTACTGTACTAATCGTAGTATCATTTACGGCTGGTTCTGTACTAATAGTTGATCATTGCAGGTTGGTACTGTACTAATCGTAGTATCATTGCAGGTTGGTACTGTACTAATCGTAGTATCATTGCAAGTTGGTTCTGTGCTAATAGTAGTATCTGCAGGCTGATGCTGTACTCATAGTAGCATCATTGCAGGCTGATGTACTAACAGTAGCATCATTGCAGGCTTGTACTGTACTAGAAGTATCATTGCAGGCTGATGCTGTATTAAAAGTGGCATTCCATGTTGTTTGTTCTTTAAAATAAGCACTATATTTTTCAGGCTATAGGTTCACAATTGCTGGTACACAATTCGGATACTCTGATGATGAAATGTATGTCCCGCAGACCCTCGCAAGTGTAACTGGCTTTAATGGAACTACTACGAAAGATGCTCAACAACAAAAATGACGCTTCCCGATCCGTACATCCTGCGCAAGAGCTACTGCACATGTGCATGGTAGGACTACACACACGTGGTTAAACCCTTGCGCACGCTATTTCTACCCTGATAATGCGACAATATTAATACATGTGTGTTGAAATCAGCAGGAGGAGAGCTAGTTAATGAGAGCTGTTAGCAGCACAATCCTGCTTGACTAATGGAGCTTACAGCGAACGTTACCGGAGGTTGCATTCAGCTACACTGTGATGCGTTCAAGCGCCATTCAGTGAAAACTAGTATTGAGCGAAGGTTAATGTAACGTTATCATGATGTGTTTTTGGTGAGAAACTTGAATAAATCTAGTTGTTTAAAGGAGATGTTTTTACAGCAATATGAAATATGAATATCAGAGAGAGAATTTCTCTGCATCGGCCAATGCAAAAGTCCAGCTTTCGGAATTGGTATCGGAAAGGAACAAATGGTACCGGAACATCTCTAAGTACAGCTAATCAATCAGGCAATTAAATGTAGTGTAGTAAAAAGTACAATATTTAATGTAGTGGAGTGCTATTGTAAAGAAATGTAAACAGAACATGTATACGCAAGTAAAGTACCACAAACCTGTACCTATATACTTAAAGAAATGTACTTAGTTAGTTTTATTTCCCTGTATATATGTGTGGACATTACGACTATTATTATGGATGTAAAGATCACTATTATTTTTGCAATTGGGGGGGTGGGCAAATAACAAGTGGGTACGTTTAGAAAAGCAGAAGTGCCAAGAGGACATGAAAAGAGTGCAATTTCCAAAACAGTGAGGAAAGAAAATGTAGCAGAGGAGCCAATTCAAAGACAGAAACTGGAAGGTGTAGTACTATAAATACTCACCAGAGGGAGCCAGATGACAAGCCAGAGAGGACAGCTTGGTCTTCAGATCCTGAGACATCTTAATGTGTCTTGGTCAGCTCCTTCTGTCCCCGCCCCCGTGTTTTGTCCCCTGTTTATTTGGCAAATTCCATTGAAACAATAGACCACAAGTGAATATCTCACCAGTTGTATCACTCTGACTGACTTTCTTGTGCTTTCTGAAATTCAGTATGAATTAAACCCACAGAGGATACCTCTAAACACGCCTGTTTCAATGTATCCATTCACTTAAGTCTTAAGTTCCTCACGTCAGCTTTCCAATAAATTCTGCTGCTGTTAATCTGCCCTGCCTTCCTGCTCTGCCACAATCGGCATCCACTGTCGTCATAACTTTTCCATTTTAATTCGGGCCAAAGCCTGTAAACTGTTGCAAGTATACATGTACGTAATGAAGGAAAATGACGCGCCTACAGGAACCAGAGCTGAATTACTCCAAACTATCGAAATGTATTGTTCTATTATTTTAAATAGCCCAGAGAACGTTGAAGCATGCTGGTGCCGGATTGTATCTGTGTGTGTGTTACAATGATAGGGCTCTTTTATTGGGGTGTCATTAAGCCTGGGGGCTCCAGGGTTGTTATGGGGTTGAGGGGCATTCTTAAGATTCTCCATTTACCAGACACACAGACACATGTACACACACAGGAAAAGCCCTCTTGGTGGCTCCAGGCCTCCTGTGGCTCCTGGCACTGAGCTCCTCGCTTAGTCAGACAAGCTGCAGAGTCACATCTCTCTTTCTGTCTTAACGACTGCTGTTCCATTACTCCCAGCACGAAATTTAGTTTTTTATCTCGTCATGTTAAAGGAGCACTCCAGCTCACAAAGTTGGGGGACTTGTGAATAATAGATTTAAAAAACAATGGTGAAAAGGGAAGCAGCAGAGGTCGGGATATCCTGACTTTAAGGCTGGATCCTACAATTCCCATAATGCAACTCCACGCCCTCAGTTTATAACAGGTTTTCTGTCAAATATTTGAATTCTCATGACAATCTGAGACAGCGAGACGGTGTTCTGAGACAACGCAAAGCAAACGTGAAGAATCTGCTGCATGAACATACGGAGACGAGAAGAAGACGAAGAGAGACTGAAGAGAAAGAACAGAAAGAACTGGAGCTCCTGATGAGCTCTGAGATCAGCCTGAGGCTGAGCTGTCACACACCACACACAGCCGATGAGCGTGTTGCTAGCTAGCTTAAGGCTAATGTTCGTACAGTCTGTACATCGGCTGTGGGGCAAATAAACGCAGACCGCACACGGCCCAGCGGTCAAATTTGTGCAAAAGCACACATTCAGAGTTTATAAAGGTCTCTTCAGAGCCACAGAGGACTTCACACAACTGTCTCCACAGGCTGAGCAAGCTGTCCCCCATAGCTATAAACTGAACAGCATGTGTAGAATGGGCTGAGCGTCCCTTCTAATCATTTTCCCAGGAGCTTTGTTGTATGACAACAGAACAGAAATGACAATGGGAACATGTGCAAGACATCTGGATGATAATATTTGCCACCTCATCTCTTTATCTCTATTTGTAGTCACTTCAGTTCATGAAACAACCCCCCCAGCCCCTCCTCCATTATATAGTGCACACTTGGAGTCTGATCTCATCTGGCTGTTTGGTCAGTAAGCTACAGTGAAGACAAACAGAGGAGGCGGGTAGACGCTGGTGTCTAGACACTGTAACCTCTGTAAAGATAAGGCTGCACACACTGTGACATGACACAAACACACACATGCACAGGGATGAAGGCTGACATTTACAGATAAGCACACTGTCCATGCTTGCAGACACAAACAAAGTTCTGCACAGGAAAGGAAAGTTGAACAGAGCTGCATGCAGACCAACAGACACAAACAAACATATCTGTGTGACCTTATTGGGGAGTCGCTGGTGCTCATATCCCACTGGATCTCTCAAATATTTATTCCTCTGCTCCCCGGGACTCATCAACATGAGCATTAGAAGAGCTAAACAGGGACCCTGAACATGGGGCCTTGATCTCTGTACGTCTGCCACAGTGTCACCTTGTTTATACCGGCTCAGGAAACAACCCCCTCTTCCTCCAATAGCCACAGCGGTACTGTGAAAAAAGATGGGATGAAGGAGGAAGAGGGATATGACTATCCCCAAATAATCAGGGATACGTCAGGGCTGGGAATTCTTTTCACTGCAGCTTCCTACAGAAGAATATTAGTGCCACGTGTGAAACATGTATTTGAGTTTAAAGTCAGAATTCCTTTTCAAGACCTGTGTGTCTCAGCAACACACTCTTGCCAGATCGGCACCAGTCTAGTGTTAACGTCAGCCAAACTGTGTCGAAATGTTAAGTTCTAGCAAACGAATTTAGGAAATAGAAATATTTCAGACCACGCCCACTTAGAGGACAGGCAGTGCAGCTGTAATTGTAATGCGTCACCTTTTATTATAGAGCATCTTATCAGACAAATCCCAATGTCCACACTCACAGACTCAGACGTTGGGGCGCGTTCCCGCTGACGGTTTGTGCTGTCCCTCTGTCAAATCAGCCAGTGCGTGGGGGCCCTTTCCATTTGCCTGAGGGAATTACCCACAATTCAGCTTTGTGACGTTAAAACACAGGGTTACTGGGGGCACAGAAACACTCCATTAACATTAAGGTATTAAAATGGTAGGCTACATATAAAAAACAACACATGAAATCAGATGAATACCTGGTTTATTTCATCAACCATTTTTGGTTTTAATTTAGTTTAGTGATGCTGCTTTTGACAAAAAAAAAGACCTCTCGTACATTCTGTAAGCCTGGATGACTTTCAAATCAGGCAGTTCAAAATGTCAAATAAAACCCCACAAGTGTACGTAACAGGTTTTGGCATTGTCGTGAAATGTCTCTGTGGGTGCTGTCCGCTTCTTCAGATATTTTTCAACCATTTATCAGTTGATGTCAGTTAGGTCCCTGAGGGTTCAGGACCTAAGGCCTTAGGGAGGGGGACATTGGGGTTGGGCCATGGAGCATTTTTGATGATCTCATAACTCAAATACATTTTCCACGTGGCCCTAATCGTCTTCCATAGAATCCATAGTCTGGTAGACAAAAACCTTTAAACACACTTTAAATATTTGTGAGCAGCAGGCTAAAATACATGACATCTCTACGTATGTTTATTTCATGGCTGTAAAGTTGGATTCATCACACCAATGTCCGATAAAATACAACTTTACTGTTGTGTTACTTCTTGGGTTGGGGAGTATGCGGATTGTGCTTTCTTACATCAGTGACTGCCATCTTTGAAGTTTCAGTTGGCCAGTGGGTCAGTCTCTTCTTAAAGTGGGAGTGCTGGACATGAAAAAGTGTCTCATTTTGTTGCAGCTGGCGCCTTACGCGAGCATGTCACGTGCACCTTCAGTTCTGTCCAACATGACTCCCTTTTCTGCTCTCCGGTGCCATAACCGCCTACTTTTCTTTGTAAAATCTCTGTCTCCGGGCTATAAGGCAGTCTCACTGAGTCCACTCCTCTCTTCTCGTTTGCTTTCCTCTCAGACAGACGAGCGACGAAGTGAGGGAGAGAAGGAGGGAGCGGCCACGCAGAGTCGAGCAGACTCCACCCAGAGTGGACGCCAGCGAACCAAGAGACAGCCGAGACCATAAAAATGAGTGGTTCACACCCCCGGCTCCACCAGAGCGCCGCGCCCGCTCCCAACGCTCTCGCCACGGACAAGGACGCAGAAATGCCCGCCACGGAGAAGGACCTGGCCGAGGATGCGCCGTGGAAGAAGATCCAGCAGAACACCTTCACCCGCTGGTGTAACGAGCACCTGAAATGCGTCAACAAGAGGCTCGGCAACTTGCAGACGGACCTCGGCGATGGGCTGCGGCTCATCGGGCTCCTGGAGGTCCTGTCCCAGAAGAAGATGTTCAGAAAGTACAACCAGAGGCCCACCTTTCGCCAGATGCAGCTGGAGAACGTGTCGGTGGCCCTGGAGTTCCTGGACAAGGAGAACATTAAGCTGGTGTCCATAGGTGAGTGAGAGACGTCTGCACACAGCGTGTGATGATCGAGTGCCTTTTTGGTTTGTAACACAGCTCCACCTTAATCCAGGTGGTCCCCTCTCTGGTTGTGCATACCAGTTAGGTTTTCTTGAAGAAATTAGCTCGAGTGGTGCTAAGCAGCAGCCAAGATTACAATGTCAAATAGGTGGTGACAATGGAGAGAAAAGTGCAAGTATGCATGCACGCAGGGTCGAATAAAGTTGAGCATGTTGCTGCCCAGTTAAAAAAAGAAAAGAAAAAAAAGTCTGCTTGTAAAGAAAGGGGTGAAAACACACTGGAGTCCAGTTGTCTCTGAACAAGTGTTAAATAAGCCGAGAGGAGAGTCGCCGGTGTCTGGGACAGTACTGGTGTGTTTTCAGGCGTTTCCCTGGAGTCCAGGGGCGTAGTGCTTTTGTCTCGGCTGTCCACATTTGAGGTGGGTTGTTTTTGGGAGGAGGGGGTCTGACTGTGCAGAGGGGGTTCCCGGGCTCTCTGTGTTCCCCTGCCGCCTGACAGAGCAGAGCAGGGCCGGTCCGAGGCAAACTTTGTGGGCCGGGATGTAACTCGGGCCTAGTGGGATAGTAGAGCTGATCACACACACACACACACACACACACACACACACACACACACACACACACACACACAGGGCTATTGTCTGTGCTCATGTCGTGCAGCGGGCTGTGGCTGGGTCTCCACAGCATTAGAGAGGTTGTGTCTCGTGCTCGGGGACACTGGGTTTAATGGGCTTTGCCTGCATGTAGCCTCGTACCTGCTCACAACACGGGGGTTTTACAGCGACTGCAAGTAAATTCAAGTATTTAGTTTTTCTGCTGAGCTGTAATACAAAACAAGGAGAACTTAGCCTTCCTGTGTTCATCTCTGACAGAATAGATCACCTCACTGCAGTGAATGAGTGGCTCTCAAAAGGGTGCTTTAATAGATTGGGTCCCAAATCTAATCTAGCTGTTAATTTGATTCATAGTTGAGATTTGCATAGAGTGGCGCTGTTCCCATACTCTTTTTCCTTCCCGATACCGAATCCGAAACCTGAAGATGTCAGATCGGCACTGTTCGTTGCACATGCAGCTCTCAGCAGAGATGGGAAAGAAGCGAGGCGGCTCACTCGTTAGCTACTTCAATCATCGATTTCAGAAGCGGCCATGGTTTTGTTTTCCGGAGCTGATGATGGAGGTAGCTAAGTAGTGAGCCATCTCTCTTCTTTCTCCTCGCTGGCGACAGTTGCACATGCTGTTGTACTGTTGTTCCTGTGTAGCGAAAATAAGCTGATGAATGAAGTGGTAACGTGATATCCGATCAGTGCATAGACTCACATACTCTCTACACCCGATCCAGTCATTTAGACTGTATAGGAGGCCTTTTTGATACTGGTATCGGAGCAACTCTACATCAGAGTGCCTAACCCGATCAGATGTTTTACCCTGTCCACACCTGGACAACAGGCCTCTCTCTGAGACGACACCTTTATCAACAGAGTCTGTGGTTGGAAGGAAAGGAAGAGGTTTGCGACCGAGTCGGTGTGAGTCAGACATGAGTGAGTCCCTGTCATCCCTCGCTGGGGAAATGTCTGGCTGACTTCACGGTTTCCACCGCACATGTTGCTGCTTCCTTCTACAGCCAACAGGTGAGGCCATGGCACTGTTCTTATCTCATGTCAAATACAATAGCACCCCAGACTTCATCCTAGCGGACAGGGAGAGGTGGAGCTGCTGAGGATGGATCACCTCATGGCTGGAGGGTGGTAGTAAGGTAGTATTCAGAACATTGTACTATTGTGAGCCATCCTACTCAGCACCGTCTGTCTGTGTCTCCAGCTGACTCACCCTCATCCTAACTGCTCCTGTTAAGTCATTTAATCTGAAGATGAGAGAGCAGCCCGAGCTCCTCTTTTACTTCCTCCTTTCATAGCAGAAAGTGGGCACACCCAGCCAGCAACCCTTACCACAAATTACAAAACTGCCATCACTGCTCAGCATTGATGCACGGGGTCCCTCCCTCTTTCTTCGGTCTGAAGCTCTCGCTGTCTCGCTCTTTTCTTTCAGCAGTTCGCTTTAAACCTTTCTGCCCTTTGTGGATCTTGATGTCCACACCTCTTTCATTTCTCCTTTGCTTGATACGCAACAGTACCCAGTTTTACACTGTCATCATGAGTTACTTTAGACACGCCAGTCATTTTCTCCATCCAAAAGGTCACAGTGGTGGAGTGTGGAACTGGACTAGGGGTGCAAAGAACAATCCTAAATAAATAATGGATTAGTCATTTATACTATAAAATGTCTAAAATTCCCAGAGCCTGAGGTGACCTCTTCAAACAATCCCAAACCCAACGTTTACAATTATGTAGAACAGTTTAGACAAGCTGAAACAAGCAAATGTTTTTGTACTTGATAATAAAAGACTAACTGTTGGTACGGTAAAAATGTGAAGCTGGCTGCAGTAGCTGGTTAGCTTAGCATAAAGACAAGAAAACGGTGAGATGGACATCTAGGATGGATCTGCCCTAAAGAAAAAGAAATCACTCTCGAGCTCACAAATTACTTTCTTGTATCTTGTTTGTTTAATCTATATAGAAATCCAAGTGTATAAACAACAGTTATGTACCAGGTTGCATGTGGAAGTTACTGCGCCCGACCAAAATATAGTCCACATACCCTCAGTAAAACAACAACTTGTGATTTTTACACTTTACCTGTTTCTTGGCTATATGCTAAGCTAATGCACAGACATGAGAGAGCTATCATTCTCCTGATCTAACGCTCTGAAAGAAAGCGAATAAACAAGTTTCCAAAAAAGTGAAAAAAAATTTAAATGATTAATTGAATCTCATAAAAGTTGGCGATTAATTGATTGACTTATCGATTAACAAACTGCCCAAAACTGGACTACTAAACTACTGTAACAGGATTTCTACTTAACCCTACACTTGCCAAACTCTTGTTAATTATTGTATGTGGTCTGCTCATAGACTGTGTATATAAGGAGTGATCGTAGTCACCGGGATGTCACCCATTTGTTTGTGGACTTTAGTTCTGAAGCCTCAGGTTCGCATGTTGGCCGTCGCCACCTTGTTTTTTGCAACCAGAAGTGACACAAGAGGGTGGAGCTAAGTACAACCGAACCCTGAGAGACCCATTTAGGCGACCAAAATGAGACTGAAAACACACTGAAAGGGTTAAAGTTATGAGAGGAAAACATGGACAACTCCCAGGCCAGACAACGCCGTGGAAGCGACCTGTCAATCACAAGGTAGTCCCGCCCTAAAGCAATTGAAGACTTGAAACAATTGATTGAGACCATAAACTCATGTTTACAATGTTTACTGAGGGAATACATCAAGAGAGAAGTAGAGTATTTTTCTCATAGACTTCTATACAACCAGAGGAGTTGCCCCCTGGTGGACAGTAGAGATAATGCAGGTTTTAAGGCACTTCAGCTGTGGCTTCACTTTTCAGAAAAGGAGGTTGCTGACTGCGTCACCAGCTTCAATCACAGTTACCCCACGTGTGTCATTAGCATCACTGAGATGAGGGATATTATTACTTGAAATGGATCCACAGTTGTTATCATGTTGAGTCTTTCAGCAGGCTGTGAAGATAGAAAAACCTCAACAGTTGCTAAACTCTGCTCTACCCTGCAGCATAGACTCTCCTCACTGTCCCAGCACAGACTTAAGCTCCGTGTTCACTGTAATGAGGTATCAACACACAAAAGGTAATCTCTCTCTCTTTCTCTGCCGTTTTGACAAAAGCCCACATGATCTGGCACCGGCAGCAGACTCATGATTACCGGTACTGATAAATCCAGGGCAGAACTCGCATGTCGTCGGCCAGGAACGCGGTGAAAGAGCCATAACTGGTGGAGATGGGAGAGTGGCTGTAGCACTGGTCAAACAGGCTGAGGCTCGCCATCATGTCTCATAATGTCACTATAAACTCTGCATGTGATTTGCATGCGTCTGTATATTTAATTTGTCGTGATAATTAGAAGGTTTATCTTTAAATCAGGAGTTCAAAGAGGATGCACATCTTGTGCGTGTCAGCTTATGTTCATATTCCACTGCTCATCACACCCATGTTTGGACCAATCATTTCACCTGGCATAAATCTGTTTATGGTGGAGTTTTAGCTTTAGCACACACTAGTTTATGTGTTATGGTTTTATTAATATAGTGAATCATACTAATTAGTTCATTCCCCTTCACTAAACTACTCCTTATCTCTACCTGACTGAGCTTGTGTGGAGTTCGTCGAAACAGTACGAACGGCAGCGATTGTGCCAAACTCTTCCTGTCATACATCCACACGGAGGGATGTGAAATAAACAGAGCTGTGGTGTAACTTTGTACCTGGCGGTTCTTTGCCTGGGAGCAGAGACATGCCGGTTGAGACAGACCTCTGTGTGGCAACGACCAGGCTGTCTCCTCCTGTTATATTACTGAAAGAATGAGATAAACAAGCTTACAGAAGAAGTTATCCTCGGGGGCTGAGTATGTGTAACTTTATAGAGATGAGATAATATAATCTTTCTCTTACAGTTGGAAAAATGGAATTCCTAAGCAATAAAACACATCCTTGACATCTCTATTTCAGTACAGTATTGAATGGTTTTGATGCTAAAATCTCGCCTGCTGTTTTCTGGCCCAACTTTCAGGTATTGCTGTGTAACTGCCACAGTTGAGTCAGTGGAAGTGTCTTACAGTTGCATTCTTTCTACTGGCCTTCAGGGGGCGACTCATCTGGTTGCAAAAAGAAGTCTGTCCACAACTTGACTGCTTGAGCTCGTATCGGTTTCAGGTACTTGTTTTTCTGAGGAGTTGGTGGAGACCAAAACGGAGTTAAAAGGAGAGTGGCTATTGGACTTATATTCATCAAGTCACTAGAAACACAACTCCAAATTGATGCTGATGTTGCTACGCGTATGTGTAAATAAGCCACTGTTTGTTAAAAAGTTCACCAGATAACTTTGTTAGGTGATGATATGACAACAATGTGTTTACAGCCTGTTTCTACTGCCCCTAGGTGGCCAAAACATCAATGCAGGTTTGACCTAGATGTAATTGACCCCTCGCTAAGTCCCGCCCTTCAAACGCAAACTGGCCAATCACAGCGTAGCATCGGCCAGCTTTGACCAGGGTCCGACTGAAGCAGCAGCAGGGGGCGAGGCTTAGCCAAGGGTCCATTACAGCAAGAATGCTAAAGCAACCCCCAAGAGTGCTACAATTGCATCATCAGATAATGATTGTAACTGTATCCACCCATTGGGGGAATCTAAACGGTCTGTCTACTGAGAGCCTGCTTGTGTTCGGGATGTCGTACAACATCAAATGTAATCAAACATTTCAAAAATGAGAAAAGGGACAGTGACGGTGGGCCAAAGGGCAGAGAGGAATGTTAGCCCGAGAGGGAGATAACGGAGAGTTTAGCCACTCGGTTGGGTCAAAACGGATCACTTCCTGCCAGCTCATTATCATTAGCATAACTTCCTGTCTGCACAGGCGAAAGGGAACTGGTCAAGTGGATACTGGGGATTAGCAGAGTGCGCATTCCCATTCAGTACAGTGGTATTCAGGCTATTGCATTACATCAGAGTTGGAAACATGCCCCCACACCCCATGCCTCCTGTTCAGACTGAACAAGCACAAATAAAGCAACATATTCTTTAACTCTGTCACAAATATTGCGATTGTTCAGTTTGATATTTCAATAAATTGGCCCCTTGCATATAAACTAATGCCACAGCATGTCTTGTAATGTAAAACATCATTTTTTTTATCAAATCAAGAACAATGCACTGAATGATTGCAGTTGTTTGTGCTTTGTGTCCTGTCGATTATGTTACAAGGTTTTACAGAAACGCGTCTGGTGGGGATCTACTTTTCCAGCTCTGAATCCTTTTTTGCAAGGCCGAGATCTATCAATTACTCGGGAACCCAAACTCTGCTCTTCTGGTTCATCGCAGTTCTCTCAGAGGTTTCCAGGAAACAAACAGTTGATCAACGCCGCCTGGTATTTGTTAACCCCCCCCCTTAGTTTGTTCGTCATTTTATGTGATGCCCGTGTCCTCCTCTCGGCCCCTGTCTTAGCCTGTCCCTTTACTTGCCGCTCCCACTTTTCCTCATGTTTTTCATATTTCTTTCCATCCTCAGTGGGTGCTATTGTCAGTGCGGGCTTTTAAAAATGTCCCACACAGCACTTTTCCGTACTTTTTTTTTTTTTTTCCTCTTTTCTTTCTTGGCCCTCCCTCCCCCTCTCCCTCTCCTGTGCTGTTCTCCCGCCGTCTGTAACCAGAGCCCAGGGAATGGGAGGGCTGCCAGAATCCAGTTTGCTTCTGCCCTTTTAAGGCTAAAAAACCAGGAGGAACTTTTTCCAGCGGAGGGAGTGGAGAGAAGGAAGAGACGGAGGGAGGCGGACTGGAAGGAGTAGAAAGGAAGAGGAGGAAGTGTAGTACCTCCAGTGTGGCTTGTTGCAGGGAGGAGGGAGGAGGGAAAGAAGAGAGCTCCAGGTCAATGATTTTCAGCTTTTGGAAGTTTGAGGCTACAAGCTGAATTCATGTCACAGTTGTGAAGCAAATGTTTCTGCTTCTTTGTGGGTTTTGCTGAAGTTTCATGTAGTTCATCCCCATTTTGTATGATAGGAACATAATACATGATAAAACGTAACACTGTGTGTGAGTGCGTGTTTGTTTGTGTATGTGTGATAAGGGCCGTGTGGAATGTGTGACATTTCCTCAGAGACTTTCGGACCAGGGTTTGGTCACTCCAACCACTCCCTCTTTTCCAGGCTTGACTTGGTGTGTCTGTGCACACACATTTGTATGCAGCCACCATTGTACTTTTAGATCTAGCACACATTTGGTCTTGTCTGAGAAGTCTGCCCAAAGTAACGTTGTTCAGATGTACAACATGATAGTCCCACTCACTCAGCGCTGCACATTATATACCATGTTGAGTGTATAATGTCTTGGGGACAGTGACAGTGATAGTGTTGAGTGTATAAATGTCTTAGGGACAGTGATAGTGTTGAGTGTATAATGTCTTAGGGACAGTGTTAGTGTTGAGTGTATAATGTCTTAGGGACAGTGGTAATGTTGAGTGTATAATGTCTTAGGGATAGTGTTGAGTGTATAATGTCTTAGGGACAGTGATAGTGTTGAGTGTATAATGTCTTAGGGACAGTGATAGTGTTGAGTGTATAAATGTCTTAGGGACAGTGATAGTGTTGAGTGTATAATGTCTTAGGGACAGTGATAGTGTTGAGTGTATAATGTCATAGGGACAGTGATAGTGTTGAGTGTATAAATGTCTTAGGGACAGTGATAGTGTTGAGTGTATAATGTCTTAGGGACAGTGATAGTGTTGAGTGTATAAATGTCTTAGGGACAGTGATAGTGTTGAGTGTATAATGTCTTAGGGACAGTGATAGTGTTGAGTGTATAATGTCTTAGGGACAGTGATAGTGTTGAGTGTATAATGTCTTAGGGACAGTGGTAATGTTGAGTGTATAATGTCTTAGGGACAGTGATAGTGTTGAGTGTATAAATGTCTTAGGGACAGTGTTAGTGTTGAGTGTATAATGTCTTAGGGACAGTGGTAATGTTGAGTGTATAATGTCTTAGGGATAGTGTTGAGTGTATAATGTCTTAGGGACAGTGATAGTGTTGAGTGTATAATGTCTTAGGGACAGTGATAGTGTTGAGTGTATAATGTCTTAGGGACAGTGATAGTGTTGAGTGTATAAATGTCTTAGGGACAGTGATAGTGTTGAGTGTATAATGTCTTAGGGACAGTGATAATAGCGAGTCGACTAAATCAAAAATGAATTCCCTCCCAGTTTAATCCAAGACTTTATAGAATGTAATTTATTCCAATTACAGAACTGAAAATGTACAAACTTTAGTAAATGTGTGCGAGGAGAGTCGACATGTGAATTGGGGAAAACATTCAATCAATAGATATCACCATGTCAGTATTTTTCTGTGTTCTCAAACGTTATGTCTAAATATGCAATTAAGGCATTATCTAGTGGTAACTTTTTGTGACTTAAGGAGAAAACCGCAGATGCAAATAGACAAAGTAGTGAAATAAACAGCTCAATGTGTATTTTGGATGTTTTCTCTCCACTAGTCTGAAAGAAGACATGTGAAGTCAGCAAAGTAGCCAAAAAATCTCAAAATTGAAAAACAATGTTTTTGTCTCCCCTTATACTTACTATTTTTAGTCATCACAATATATTTTTAGGAAACTTTTCAGGAGACAGTTACACATTTCTATCAGAATATAAAGCCCAATATCGACACTTAAGTTGAAAATATTGCCACTTGAAAATCCAGTAATGATATCCAGTAACAATAGCATTTTCTTTAGTGATTGCATAACATGAAAAAAAACCCTTTTGCTGATGATCCCCTAAATGTTCCTCTTTATTTTTCCTTTTTTACAGAAATGTGACCAAGACAGTACTGACTGTGATGTTTTACCTATTGGTCGACATACACACGGATACTATCTTCAATAATCTAACATATTAGTCTCGTTCTAGAATACATAAAAGTCCAAGTCACACAAGCATGGTCATGTGTTGGAAACGAGCCAAAAAGATGAGTCATGGGCGTTTTAGGGGGTAGATGGAGCATCAACCACAGACATGCATACTCCATACGGTAGCCTGGGTTGACTCTGCCCCTCTGTCTGGGGGGTTATGAGTCAGCAGAGGGGGAGTCTGATCTGCAGCAGTCTGTGTCCGTATATGGGCTCCATCAGGCTCGGTGCGCTGTGGTCTGACGGGAATGCAGGCAGATTCCTTGCGTGTCTAGTGGCTTTGTGTGTGCGAGAGGCTGGAATCAAAGAGCAGCACACAGACGCACACGATGAGAAGTGATATCCGAACGGCACTCGTCTGCTGATGTCCTGCACTGGTCAGCTTTGTTACAGCCAGTAAAGTGAGGCCACTAGCGTGTCGGTGCTCATCACCTGCTGCTGTCACAGCACATTGTAGGATACAATGCTTCGGCCCTGAAAAAGAAAATGTGGGACGGCAGTTTTTCACTACTTTTTTGTAAAAATTAATTTTATATAAAGAAATTCTTATTTAATTAACACTTAAATACTCATTAGTTAAACACAGTGTGCTGTTGTTGTGGTCCTGCTGTAGTGGGATTGTGCTGTGGGGGCTGACGGGTGCTATGTGACACACCTCTGCTTCAGCTGACTTGCATTCCTTCTGCGAGTGCCAACCTGTGGTACACGTGCACACCCCCCTCAGGCAGATGTATGATATTGGGCTACATAAATACAATTGACTTGTCTTGACTACAGCTTTCTCTGTCTTCAGGCAACCCTTCTATCTCTTCTTCTGTCTGTCTCTCTTTTACACTCTCCTGCATCTCGGCTCGCCTCTTCTTCTCTATCGTTCCTGAGCGCACCGAGTTGGCACTCAGTTGCTAGAACGATCCAGCTCTGCTCAAAGTTCCCAGGGTGACGGGGGTGTTTTTTCCACTGGGAACAGCTGACATGTAGTGTATCGTAGGGCTGGCAGCTGGTGAGCCCATCTCTCTGTTGGAACATGACTTCAGACGAGCAGCACGCTGAGGTGGACTGGTTTGTAGCTCTGCATGTAGGCAAAGGAACTCTCATCAGCGCTTATTCATGTCTTAACAGCCTTTGTTCCCAGACCCCCCCCCCCCCCCCCCCCCCCCATTCATCCCAACCCTGTCCTCTTTCTGCAGCCCTGGGACAAACAGCTCTCAGACCCTCCCACTGCAGGCCTTAAATATTCAGCCCCCCAACTGTAGCCCCATCACCCTCATGCAAAACATCCAAGAAAGAAACCCTCCGGAGAGGAGCTTTTATTGTTGTTGGAGTTGAGCTGCTGCTACCAACAATAGACGGCAATAACTAAACAAATGACATTGAGGTCCAAAGTTGTTTATGTAGTCTTTCAGCGGCATTCTCTTCTCTTCTTCATGCTCTCTGCAGCCCTCGTCAGAGTAGCATCTGAACTCACAGAGCCAGCTGGACACAGCTGCTGTCAGGAGTGAGATTCACACGTTACAAACCGAGAGCTTTAACTTTTCAGATTCCCCGCAGAAAGCCCGGCGTACGACCTCCTTGGCCATCAGCACCTCATCGGCCTCAAGTCCTTACAAGAAGCAGAACGTTCCTCCTTCACTGTGTTCTTTTCACCATCAGCTCAAACACTGTGCTCCACTCCTTCCTCAATGATGGACCTGAGCAATCAAGTGTGTGTGTGGTTCTCCCCCCTCGTGTCCAGGCTGGCTTCTGGTTGCATCACTTTCTCCTGTGTGCTCTGTCTGAACACAGACAAATGCCATAACTGTTGGAGCAACCAAACACGTTGCTCCATGTGCCGTTTGAGTCATTCTGCTGCACATGGATGAGTTTAAATCTATAGTGAATTATCCACATTAAACACAACAGTCAGTTGTATTCGTTGAGTAGTATTCAAATGAAAATCATTTAAAAGCTTTATTTGAGCGGTGTCAGTGCTGGGGGGGGTTGAAGTTACCAGACATGCTCCAGGATCTCTAGGTATGCATTCCACTCCTCCCTGTAGCCATACGTTGGATGTCAGATAACAAACACTCGGATCATTACTTCTGAAACTCGAGGCTGAAGCAAAGATCAGACTCTGGTCAGCCGTTTCTCGTGCAGTATCTTCCATTTTGTAGGAGCGCTGCAGCTTTAAATCATCTCTGGAAATGTTCAAATCCCCTCCAGCCTTCGATGCACCAGCCTCCGTTCTTTTTATCGGACTGAAGCTTTTCTAAATAACATGGTCTGTTTGTCTACTCTGTGTGTATGATTGTTCTAAGTGGTTATGGCAAGGTAAAGAGGTGTCAACATGACTTCACATCTGTCCCCCCTCTCTCTTCCTCTGGACTCCAGACTCTAAAGCCATCGTGGATGGGAACCTGAAGCTGATCCTGGGTCTGATCTGGACCTTGATCCTGCACTACTCCATCTCCATGCCCATGTGGGATGAGGATGAGGAGGCGGAGGAAGGCAGACAGAAGACGCCAAAGCAGAGGCTGCTGGGCTGGATCCAGAACAAGCTGCCTGAGCTTCCCATCACCAACTTCCACAGGGACTGGCAGACCGGCCGGGCCCTGGGAGCCCTGGTCGACAGCTGTGCTCCAGGTGAGTGTGTGTGTGGGAACATCTGTGTCCTGGGACATGTTATGTGTGTGTCATCATGGGTCGGTGGAGGTGAATGACGAGAGAGTGTGTGTGGACAGGAAAGGGTCTGATGACCACCAGCCAAGTATGAAGTGCTATAAGCTCTTGCTCTAGTCTAGAGCAACCTTTTTCACATGAATGTTCTTATGAATGTGAACGTCATATCAACGTCAAGGTCAACATTACATTACGTCTGCATAGGACAGTGTTTGACAGCTACAGACCTGAGGTCAGGTCAGGGAAGGCATCGGTGGGTAATTCTCATCTGTCCCAGAGTGAAGACTGAGGGCCGGAGTGATGAGAGGCATTCCTCCCACTACAGTCATGTTAGATTAGGGGGGTGTAGGTGAAGGAAAGTGAGGCATAAAGGAGGTTTCCATGCTCAGGATGTTTGGCATACCTGTGGATCACTCACAGCCCTGAGCCAGAGATAAGAGTCGGCTTTAGTTCCCTGCAGCAGAAGATTTCCAGCAGTCTCCAAAAACAACAAACCATCGGCTTCAGTTATGAAGAAGTAGAATAAAAAAACCCCGCCGCTGACACACTTTACCTGGATGTGAGTTTGTGATAATGACAGAACATCATAACACCCAATGGGCAGACATCTTGAAGCGCCACAGACCCAGATGTGTGACCTTGCACCAAATAATCACTGCTGCCTGTTCACCTTCAAATAAAGATTAGACGTACTTCGCATTCTCGCTGTATCTGCTGGGTGGCGTCAAGTCTGCGACATGTCTGCTGTAACACAAGAAGCTCAGTTTCTCTGTGTAGAGACGTTCACGTCCCCAATCCAACAGAAATACCGCTTTATAACGAAGGCACTTCACTTCCTGACCCACGGGTAAAGTGTTGCAACTCGTGTGTGTGAGAGAATGTCATCTTACTGTACATATACCAGTGTTTACTGTGTTGAACTAAACTGCCTTAAATACAATAGATAGAACTCCCTGTCCTGTCGTCATTGTAATCTCATTATATTGTCATGAGATGTTCAACTCACCTCCTCTTTCCTGCAGGTCTGTGTCCTGACTGGGATCAGTGGGATCAGACCAAACCAGTGGACAACGCCCGCGAGGCCATGCAGCAAGCCGACGACTGGCTGGGCATCCCACAGGTACGAGAAATAGCATTAATGGCCCGCCACAGGGTCATGAATGAAATCCCACCACAGTCTTATCATGAATGTGCTCAGTCTGCCCCGGAGAGATTCAGCTGGCTGGCCCTCATGGCACGTGTCCTCAGTGGCGGTGCATTGCGATCGGCTCTGGGTCGGTTGATCGGTTTAGTTCTGGCGGAGCCGTCTCTCCCTGCAGGGAGGGACAGGGCTCCCGCCGACTGTCAACCGGGATGGACTGTCCTCAGTGCATCAGGGGTCAGTGTCGATATCTGCAACCCACCAGACCCGTCTTGAAACGAGGACCCCATCTTGTTTACCGTGCTTCGTGGTCGTGACTCTCCACCATTCATATCATGTGTCCGGAGCCGATCCTCAGCATCCAGGCGTATTTTAAGGGCTTGGTTGCATGTCATACCCCTCTCTTTGTCTCCCCCATTTCTATACCGTCCTCTGTTAAATAAAGACAAAAACTCACCAGAAAATAATCTTTAAAAAAAAGACCACCTTATTCTTTAACACTAGAGGACGACTGAGGTGGTTTGTTTGACGGGTTTGAAATCACTGAGTTTGCTCCTCCACGGGACAGAACCGAATTAACATACCGGAACAATGTGGAAGTCTGGTGGTGAGCTCACCTGGACGTCATGTAGAGAATCAACTCAAACATTTTATCCAGAGTGAAAACGTTACACGGGGAGATTAGAACTGAACTTTTACTGGTCTGGTTCTTAGGGCCGCTCTGGTGAAAGTCTGACAGTGTTTTGTTGGCATGGTTGGCACAGCGCTGGCAGCTGGCGCAGCATAGCGTGCAGGCAGTTGGCTCTGTGGTCGCTGCTGTTTCCGCCTTCGGCTGGGTTTCTGCTCAGAAGCCGTCTCTGTCCCTTCCCCTGCTGTCTCTGCGGGCTGTCACCATGTCTGTATCACGTCTGGGTCGCGTGTGAGAAAGTCTCAGGTACTTTCTGAGCCAAGGAAGAGGCTGGTATGTGGTTTTAACACAAAATCACAACACCGCTCAGTTGATTGTTGTGGGTAGTACAGTCTCCATGGCAACTAATGGAGCACTGCGTCGGGATGCGCAGCTTCCCTTCAACCAGGAAACATGCTAACAAGAACATGTGTCTTCCTGTCCCGTCCTGTTAGGTGATAACTCCTGAAGAGATCGTGGACCCCAATGTGGACGAACACTCAGTGATGACTTACCTGTCCCAGTTCCCCAAGGCTAAGCTGAAGCCTGGCGCACCTCTACGACCCAAACTCAACCCCAAGAAGGCCCGCGCCTATGGGCCAGGTACACACACACACACACACGTTGCATTGAGCTGATCGGTTTAGAGCAGGGAGGATTTACATGTTTATTAGAGCCAAGTGCAAGAGGTTGGACTCGAGGGGTAAGAATGGATTTGAGATTGTTCTGGATACTGCCTTCAATGTGACGTGTGTTTCGACAGCCCTGTGCGAGTCAGTCCAGGATCATACATTCTAACGTTCTGTCCCAACGCTCCTCTCTGAAGGTGTGGAACCCATCGGTAATGTTGTGATGAAGAAGGCTTTGTTCACCGTCGAGACCATCAGCGCAGGAATGGGAGAGGTGCTGGTTTACGTGGAGGACCCTGCAGGACACAGAGAGGAGGTGAGGCACTGGGGTCTAGTACGGCACATATTAGGGCCATGGTAGGTCAAAAATGAATCGATTACAGAGCTGGAGGAGAGGGGTGATGTTCCGAGAACAATATTCTCTTAGATTATAAAGTCATACATTTGCCACTTTAATCTTAGTGAATATCCATATTTAATCTCAGAATCTCTTTCTCTGAATATTACCCCACTCCCCTGACTCATAATATATATTATTTTCCCTATATTGGCTCTAATACACCATTGTAGTTAGGTCCTTCTGAGATACTTCAACTTTGTTGGTCATCGTGACATACTATGTTGTTAATGCGTTGAATCATGTCCTCCAGGCTAAAGTGACTGCCAACAATGATAAGAACCGCACCTACTCGTGTTTCTACATCCCTAAAGTCACAGGCATGCACAAGGTGAGCTTCTTCTTCATCCCTTTCTTCTTACATGGGTGTCATATGACTTTCTAAGGGGCCTTGTGGACCGTTTACATTGTTGGCCATGGATGCTGGTAGTCGGTGATGGAAAGTACATTTACAGTTTTGGGTACTTGAGTATTTCCATTTTATGCTACTTTCTACTCTACTCCACCAAATTTTACATTAAAATACTGTACTTTTGATTGGGATCATTATCTTATGTGTAAGGCAACATTACACTTGCTTTCTTAATTTTGTAAAACAAATAAATACATAGACATAAACTAATTGAATTGTTATAATGATAAGTTGTACACCAGCAACACATTGGTCAAAGCTTAAACAGGAATCGCAGTATATAATGTACATGGTATAAAATCATAGAACTGAATTGAATAGATCAGCCCCACTGTCACAGATACCAGATCCAGCTGTTTGAGTCAGTATCGGCCTGATATCTGTATCAGTGCAGCCATAGTTTTTGATGTCTGCTCCACTTGACCAGCTACAACACAAATACTGCGCACTATTAAATCCGTCAGTAATAATTCTATGATCAACAGTATTTGACCCGTGGGGTTCCAGGCACTCAGCTCGCTCTCCGTTCTGCTCTGTAGGTGACGGTGCTGTTTGCAGGGCAACACATCTCTAAGAGCCCCTTCGAGGTGGAGATCGGCAAGTCTCAGGGAGACTCCAGCAAGGCCACGGCCCAGGGACCAGGCCTCGAGCCCTCTGGAAACATCGCCAACAAGAGCACTTACTTTGACGTCTACACAGCAGGTAATGCCATGGACGATGGGAGTGAGTTCGCACCTGGTTAGAAAGCCTGTGTGGACTTACTGTGCGCTTTAATTCTTCTCCCGCGCTTGTATTCCCTCCTCCTGCTCCTGTCCGTCTCAGGCGCCGGTGTTGGCGAGGTGGAGGTGATGATCATCGACCCTGCCGGCAAGAACACCGTGGTGACTTGCACCATAGAGGACAAGGGTAACAGTAGCTACCACTGCACCTACAAACCCACCCAGGAGGGCCAGCATACCATCTACGTCACCTTCGCTGGTGGTCAGATCAGCAAGAGTCCCTTCACAGTCACCGTGGGAGAGGGTAGGCGTTTTACATGGAGTCCTATTACAGCATCATTGGGATAGGAAGAGCTTTAATGTTTTCTGTAAATCACCAAGGTTACATTACAGTCGAAGACCTCAGTCTCTAATAACTATCAGCTCACTGTCAGTCTTAAAGGCTAAATACATTTTATTTTTTTGAATGTTCTTTCTTCAGTTGTGTCTAATGCTTTCCCATCTTTTCCTGCCACTGTCGTGGATGTCGTGTCCTCTCTTCCTTCTCTTTGATAGAGGCCCGGTGGTATCTCTCCTCTCTCTGGAACGGCCTCTTCCTTCTGCTGTCATTTCCTGTTTCCTGGGATCTCTCTTGGGTACCCACTGTGTGCGATTGCATGCATGACTGGATGACGCCGCGTGTGCTTGTAGATATGTGCCTGCTGTATGTGTGTGGCGTGTGTCCTCTGTCTGTAAACTCTAAATGACTCAGCCGTCCCGTCAATGAGGACATGGCCGACGGAGGACCTCACAAACACATTCTCCGATGTTGATGGAAGCGTCCCACCAGCTAACGGATGCTTCATTTCTTCCAGCTCACTAGTAGTCTTAGGTTTACACATAGACACAGTTGTAGCATTGTTAAAAATACAGCTTTCAGCGCAATGATTCTGGATTTCTCGGAATTAAAATAACAGATTTGTGGGAGGGTTGTAAAAAGCTTTTCCTCTCTGACGGATGACACAACCAAGTTGCATTGGTTGTGTCATCCCAGACAAGCTGTATTAAAAGCACAGAATGCTTCATTAATATAACGCTGGAATATCGGTGATATCAAAACATATAATTAACAACAAGGTCTTAACATTTTTAACTAATAGTTTCATAAATCATTTAAAGATGCTTCATAGCTCGTATGCAATTTATAAGAACATATTTTGGGTCGCCAGGTTGTAAAAAATGTCTTTCTATTTGGTAAAGCATAACTACATTTTTCTAACAAGTGGCAGTTACAGAATAATGGTGAATGCTCAAATGTAGCACAAGTATAGAAAAAGTCTTCAAGTAGCAGAAATGAGTCAGTAATGTCATACATAGGAATATCTACATGATATGAGCTAATATCAGCCTCCATAAGCTGCTGCTAAAAGCAGACCAAGTACGTCTATAACATTAAAACCTTTTTATTCCTCATTTCACAATGCTAATAACTTTGCTTTGATCAATGCTCATGTTTATTTATCACAATTATTTTTAAGGGGCTTCACAACCAAGTGTGATCATCAATTCTGCACTTATGTGAATTAGTTGTTATGGAACTTTGGTCCACATTATCTGCAGCTCTTCTTTAAACATAATTAGTCAAAGAATCTTTCACAATTTGGTGTGTTGTTCTTATAACCTAGAAAGCAATAGTTAATAATGTATTAACCATTAACAAAACAATTATTTATAACCTATAAGCGCTTCATAAAAAGTGCCTTAAGGACTTTCACATTGGTGTATTGCAAAATTCTCGCTTGCGGATATTATTTCTAGGGGAAGGAAGGAAGGAGATGAATAATAGAGGTTATGGGCAACAAACCTCTCTATTATTGGAATATACAGGTTATAAATCACCATATGAAAGTATTCAAGTATAACTGTTTATAATGAATAATTGTTTGTGCTTGTGGTTCTACCGATTACACCAGACCTGCACATGTCTCCTACTGACATCAAAATAGGTTTTGATAAAATGACATATAACTGCATTCTTCCTCTTCGAGTGCCAAGTAGTCCACTTCCTGGACCTTATCTGGGTCCCCTGTAGTGGCCTCTCTTCCTATGGCGTTTCCATTGCTTCCTGTAGGGCATTAAGCTGTGACTCAGCAGCTCCTATTTTATGTACTTTTAATGAGGAGATATGGAGGACACTCCACTCTACTTCCTGTGTGAGGATGAAGGCTCATTCTGTGAATTCACTCTGTGGGATAAGATAGATGGGTGGTGGTGGGGCGGGCGGTGGCAGGAGGGTTGTGCAGGGTGGTAAGCTTTCCAGAAACCCTTCATTCTTCTTAAACGATCTTTCCTCTTCTCCTCACTGAAACCACTGGACTCACACATAGTCATGTTGTTGGAGTCAGAATAGCTGTCTCTCTGTTTCTCTCTCACTCTTTCATTGTGTTTTGCTCTCCACAGCATGCAACCCCAGCCTCTGCAAAGCTAAGGGTCGTGGTCTGCAGCCGAAGGGCCTGAGGGTGAAGGAGACTGCTGACTTCCAGGTTTACACCAAAGGAGCTGGCACCGGGGAGCTCAAAGTCACCATCAAGGGGCCCAGTGAGTGGCACTGCAAACACCAGTCTTGTTTTCACTCCGTTGATGGAAACACATCACTTTAGAACATAGTGGAGCGTTTAGCTGCCAAAGAGCCAGATGTTTTTGTTCAGGAGTTGGTGGAGACCAAAGCGGAGCTGTAAGACGAGGGAATGTGGGAATTGCATAAATCAGGGAGCCAGAAACAAGATTCCAAATGAATGCAAAATAT
This sequence comes from Melanostigma gelatinosum, assembly GCF_949748355.1. Classification (NCBI taxonomy): domain Eukaryota; kingdom Metazoa; phylum Chordata; class Actinopteri; order Perciformes; family Zoarcidae; genus Melanostigma; species Melanostigma gelatinosum. The sequence continues at coordinate 2,829,463 of NC_136641.1, read as the reverse complement.
TCCCTGCTCTGCCTGCTGTTTAAATAAGCCACTGTTTGCTAAGTTAGCCGTAACCGTTGCTAACTGTTATCAATGGAAAGTAGCTGTAGCTTGCTCAAAAGCTGCCTAGAGGTCGCTTATTGTGTGCTAATTTCCATCAGTGTCCACAAAAGTATAAAAGATGGAATTTCACAAAATGTAGTCAAACTAAGTCAAAAGGATGACATTCTTCAAGGCAGAGCAGCTAATGTCTGCCCCAAAAAAGTTGCTAGACGTGTCCTGCTTCATTCTGGAAAAAAAAACAACTAAAAGGAGTTTTAAAATGAATCGCATCTAGCTTGAAAACTATCTCTTTTGCGATGGGATCACACCAGTTGTGATGAAACATTTGGTGACGATTTTAGAAAAAAAAGGGGATTCTGATTATCATCTCTGTGTTTGCAGAGGGACTGGAGGAGCCGTGTAAAAGGAAAGATCTTGGAGATAGTGCATACGGTTTTGAGTATTACCCTACCACACCTGGAACATATACAATCACCATCACCTGGGGAGGACAGCACATCCCCCGCAGGTACACACACACACACACACTCACTCACACCCCGCAGGGACACACACACACTCACACACACTCACACCCCGCAGGTACACACACACACTCACACACACTCACACCCCGCAGGTACACACTCACACTCACACACTGTCTGCAGAAGAGGCTGTTAGTGCTGTGATGTATGAGGGCAGCTGACGCCCACCTGCTTCCAAGCAGTCATGGAAAGAAGTGCCACATTGAACTACATTGACTTGTCGCTGTGACTGATCGCTGTGCTCCGTTTAGTCCCATTGAGGTCAAGATTGGCGCTGAGGCCGGCCAGCAGAAGGTGAGGGCCTGGGGTCCGGGGCTGGAGTGCGGCATTGTTGGCAAATCTGCTGACTTTGTAGTGGAGGCTGTTGGAGAAAACGTGGGTACACTGGGTGAGTAATCTGGAGAGACTGCAGAGACAACACACACTGTAAAAGCATCCTGAAAGCATGTGTCGTAAGCTTCCAAAGTTTTACCTTCGGGACGGTTACTCACTGACAGCTCTTCTAAGCTCACTGTCTTTATGTTTCCCTGTTCAGGATTCTCTGTGGAAGGTCCGTCTCAGGCCAAGATCGAATGCGACGACAAGGGCGATGGATCCTGTGACGTGCGCTACTGGCCCACAGAGGCTGGGGAGTATGCAGTGCATGTGCTTTGCAACAGCGAAGACATCCAACACTCTCCCTTCATGGCAGAGATTGTTAACCCACCAGCCAAAGACTTCTACCCCGACAAGGTATACGCACACCCAGGGTCGGTATGGAGGACTAAAGATGTCATTATAATAAATAAATGACTCAATGAATAAATCAATTCAATAATAAAGTACTGGAACAAATAAAAGCCTCAGTGATGAAATACATGTGGAGGTTCATTTGAAAATAAATAAATATGCACAGAAATAGAAAAATATATTTAGAAAATATAGATTTATTTGACAAATTACTTATTTTGGATTCATTTTTTTCGTATCTGATTATTTGTATCATAAATTCATCATTATTACCATCAAGAACCACACCCCTTTAATTAACATAAGTGACAAAAATACAGAAATAAATGTAAACAGAGAATAATGAATTGGGAAATAATTAAATATGAAATAAATGCATACAAAATAAATATGTTCATGTTTATTTATTTTGTGCATATTTATTTATTTACAAATGAACCTACACTTATTTGATACATTTCTTTGTCATTTTATTAATTCATTTTTGGGGTCATTTAGTCATTTCTTATGCTTTATAAGTGCACTTCCATGTTGTGCAGCTGCAAAACAGACGTACAACTGAATGATCTGTTATTTCTTTTCATGTTGAAATTGTTTTATGTCATAGCCCTTCAAATGTAGAACTGTTTTCCTGACGCTCAGTGACTGTGTTGATTCCAGGTTAAGGCGTTTGGTCCAGGCCTTCAAAGCAGCGGTTTGTCTGTTGGAAAGCCCACTGAGTTCACAGTCGATGCCAAGCAAGGAGGAAAGGCTCCCCTGAAGATTGCGGCTCAGGTGTGTGTGTGTGTGTGTGTGTGTGTGTGTGTGTGTGTGTTCCAGTATATGAACAGAAATGTACTGCAGCCCCTCAAACACCTCGGCCTCATGTTCTGAACACATTTTCATTCCACTCCTCATTTAATTTTGCACATCTGCACAGGACGGTGAAGGTTCTCCTGTGGATGTACAGGTTAAGGACAATGGCAACGGCACATACGCCTGTACTTACACCCCTCGTAAACCAGTAAAACACACCGCCATGGTCTCCTGGGGAGGAGTCAACATCCCTGACAGCCCCTTCAGAGTGAGTACGCCGAGAGAGGTTTCACAAAGGACATTGTATCACAGGAAAGCCTCTTGAGCTGTTGTGTTGTTTTTATCACAGATGAATATCGGAGCAGGCTGTCATCCAAACAAGGTGAAGGTCTCAGGACCAGGGGTGGCCAAGACCGGCCTCAAGGCCTTCGAGCCAACATACTTCACTGTTGACTGTGCAGAGGCTGGGCAAGGTAGAGCCACTAAAAACTGTTGCATCCTTTCACACAATAAATCACAGCAGTATTTTCTGCCACTGTATAATGGATGTGTTATAAACCATATAAGTAGCTTGGTAGCAAGCGTCCTTCAGCAGATTGTTTCAGTTTTCCAGACTGTAATTTCCTCTAACTGTTCTAGGACATAGCCCAGTGTACCTACCTGCCCTGCACCAAATGACAGATACTGTAGCCAAAGTTAGCAACTAGCTAGTGCAGAAAGTGGAGCATTCAGCAGCTAGGAGGCCAGATCATTCCCTCAGAACAGACAGGACTCCAGATGAACGCTAATGTTGCCCTGTCTTGTGGATGTGTAAATGGCATTTGATGCGGATAAGTTGCCTTAAAGGAATAGTTTGGATGTCTTTAAGTGTGGTTGTATGAGGTTCTTCTCCATAGTGTATTACCAACAGTAGTCTGGTGGTTTGGGTGAGCGCGCTGATGGATATAACCGCTTCAGTTTCCTGTCAAAGGGCTGTCTAACAACAAGGTAGAGCGGTGAAAATATTATTTTAGGTGTCTGAAATACATCACAGCAGTACAAAGCATTACTTTTCTCCTGTGCTGGTCCGTTTCTCCAAACTCCATCTCCTGTAGTAACACACTGAGGATGGAGAAGAACCTCATACAATCACACTTCTAAACATCTGAACTGTCCCTTTAAAAACTGTATAAGATCATAATCTGTCATCGTTGTGTTTTATCTGCTTCCACTGCCCCCAAGTGACCAAAGCTTAACATTTTTTATAATTTATTTTAGTTATCTCCCCTTAACTCATTAATTGAAATCCAACAATAAAGGGCAATATGGCTGCACTGAATGGCTGTGAAGCATCAGAAATCATTTGTGTGTCATGGTGACTTTTGTCTCCTGCCCTCAGGTGACATCAGTATAGGAATCAAGTGTGCCCCCGGAGTGGTGGGACCCGCCGAGGCCGACATCGACTTTGACATAATTCGGAATGACAACGACACGTTCACTGTCAAGTACACTCCTCCTGGAGCAGGCAGCTACACCATCATGGTCCTGTTTGCTGACCAGGTTGGTGTGAATCCTGCAGCGTGAATGAGAGCAGAGTGTGCACGTGTAGGATCGGAGATTGAGTGTATTCTGTTTGCTAAAATGTGCGTTTGAACACAGTATTGCGTCTGTTTGTTGCTTAGGCTATTCCAATGACACCCATCAGGATCAAAGTGGATCCTTCTCATGATGCCAGCAAAGTCAAGGCTGAGGGACCAGGACTCAGCCGCAGTGGTGAGGACACCTATTCTGTGTATGTGTATACACACACATACATGTATGTGTGTGTATACACACACATATGTGTGTGTGTATGTGTATACACATACACACGCACGCACGTGTGTGTGTATACACATACACACACATATGTGTATACACACACATATGTGTGTGTATGTGTATACACACACACACGCACGCACGTGTGTGTGTATACACATACACACACATATGTGTGTGTATGTGTATACACATATGTGTGTGTGTGTGTGTATACACATACACACACATACATGTATGTGTATACACATATGTGTATGTGTATACACATATGTGTGTGTATGTGTATACACACACACGTGCGTGCGTGTGTGTGTGTATACACATACACACACATACATGTATGTGTATACACATACACACACACACGCACGTGTGTGTGTATACACATACACACACATATGTGTATACACACACACACACACATATGTGTGTGTGTATGTGTATACACATACACACACATACATGTATGTGTATACACACATGCGCGCGTGTGTGTATGTGTATACACACATGCGCGCGTGTGTGTATGTGTATACACACATGCGCGCGTGTGTGTATGTGTATACACACATGCGCGCGTGTGTGTATGTGTATACACACATGCGCGCGTGTGTGTATACATGTATGTGTATACACACATGCGCGCGTGTGTGTGTATATATATGTGTGTATATATGTATGTATGTATATATACACATATACACGCTGACTGATTCATCCTCGTTCTCTTTCAGGAGTTGAATTGAACAAGCCCACTCATTTCACTGTGAGCACTAAAGCAGCAGGGAAGGCAAACCTGGACTGCAACTTCAGTGGCCCAACCAAAGGAGAGGCTGTCAAGGACTTTGAAATCATCAACAACCACGACAACACGCACACTGTCAAATACACACCCGTGCAGCAGGTGAGATGGGAGAAGCACTCAGATTCATATCCAGTCTCTGCGAAGTCTCTCCACACACTAATGTAAAGGGATAGTTCGATGTTCTGAAGTGTGGAGTTATGAGGTACTAATCCATAGTCTGTGTACTAACTAACTAACTAACTGATGGAGGCAGCAGTGGACCAGCTTTCTGTAGAGTCTGGTGTCTTTGAAGCAGTGGTGGGCCGTGTGTTTTATACCTGGGCCTTCAGGTCTGTCCTACTACAGTTAAACCAGCTCCTAATAACCTCCATTGTTTTGAGGATAATTATCCTAGTTCATCATATCTGTGTAAATTGCCTCAGAAATGTCAGAACTGTCATTTGCTTGGCCAATCCTAAACGGGCTGGATTTATGTTGGTCCTTCTATTACATCATGCTGTTAGCAAAGGCAGCATGATTCTTAGTGTCCACCCTTTCCTATTATGTATCAGTGTGATCACATCTATGCCACCCCTCCCCTTCCTGCCCCAGGGCCCTCTGGGAGTTGCTGTGACCTACGGTGGCGATAACATTCCCAAGAGCCCCTTCAGTGTTGCCGTGGCACCCACATTGGACCTCAGCAAGATCAACGTCACAGGCCTGGGAGACAGTGCGTACTTTCCTGTCCTCACTCTTGTACCTCTGCACCTTTCGACTTCAATTCTATATATAACCTCAGTACATAACCAGAGCTCACTGGCCTTTCTCATGTCATTTTCTTTCATTCTGTGTGAAAATGAAAATTACTCTTTGACTTAGATAATTTCTCTTGTTTTCCTAAAATCCCTTTTCTGCCACGAAAATAAACAAATGGTAATTATGAGCTATCGAGTCAATATTCTGAGTCTGATTCTGAGTATTAAGATACAGGACCAAGTAAAAATTGCACAATGCTCAACTAATTATGACATCATCATTTTAAGATGGTGTCTCAAAATGTTGGCTAAATTCATTTTGACTCACTATTTCGTAATTCAGATTTACGGTACTATGTTAAAGAAATTGAGTCTTTTTCCGACCTGATCAAGAATGTCCGTTTTACAGTGATCTCTTTGCTCTGTCTCATTGCAGAGATGACTGTAGGCAAAGACCAGGAAGTGACTGTCAAATCAAAGGGTGCTGGCGGTCAGGGGAAGGTTGCCTCCAAGGTGACCTCACCATCAGGGAAGCCAGTGGCCTGCAAGGTGTGGCACATCGTTTGCTGATTTGCATTCTACAAGCTTTGTGTCCATGTTTTGACAATCCAGATGTTGTCCTCATTAAGTTCTAAATGTCTCTCAAATCTTGCCTTTCACATATGATGTTGTTTTATCCATAGTAGAAACCTGTACCTATGTCTCATTCCAGGTTGAGCCAGGGCTGAGCCCAGAGACCAGTCAGGTGAAGTTCATCCCCCGAGATGCGGGGCCATACCAGGTTGAACTGACCTATGATGGAATGCCCATCCCTGGATCCCCCTTCAACCCGACAGCTTATCCTGTCTCCGATCCTTCCAAGGTCAGCCACTGTTACTGACAGACGCTAGTGTTGTACATCCATAGAATGAAATCTGTTTAACATGTAAAAAGTCATTCATCATGTATGTCTGTCCCTTCTCAGGTCCGCTGCTCTGGCCCAGGCCTGGAGCGCGCCAAGGTCGGGGAGAAAGGGGAGTTCATCGTGGACTGCACCAACGCTGGCCCGGCCGAGCTGACCATCGAGATCATCTCGGACAGTGGCACCGAAGCCGAGGTTCACATCCAGGACAACGGAGACGGGACCTACACCATCACCTACATCCCCCTCTACCCCGGCTCGTACACGCTCACCATCCGCTATGGAGGCCAGGATGTGCCCAACTTCCCCGCTCGGCTCACCGTGGAGCCTGCGGTCGATGCCAGCGGAGTGCGTGTCTTCGGACCAGGAGTGGAGGGCAAAGGTAAAACCCGCTGCAGAAGATCAAAATGCAAGATGTGGTTTATTGTTCACACATTTGTGCGGTATTTTGTCTTTTGGCCCCTAGATTTGATGTATTTTATTTTTATTTTTCATCCCTATTCCCTTTCTTTATCTTATGGCCACATAGGACTGATCCATGTTGAAATACACTTTCTTTTTTGTGAAGTACAGTGTTTCTGCTATCACTTCCATTACCCATTCCATTAACCTCTCTGAAAATGACTAATGAGTTCCACATGGTGCTTTACAGATTTCTAATTTGGAAAAAGAAAAAAAAGAGAAAGCACTGTCACTCGTTCTCTACATCGAGAGTATCTGAATCGTACAAGCTCGTCAACATTTCACCAACGTATATGTTTCCGTGTCTGGTTTTTTTATAGGTATTTTCCGTGACGCGACCACAGACTTCACCGTGGATGCTCGCGCTCTAACACAGACCGGAGGTGACCACATCAAAACCCTCATCAGCAACCCGTCTGGCAGCCGCACTGACGCCCTGATCGCTGACCTTGGAGATGGAACCTACAGCGTAGAGTACACTCCCTACGAGGAGGGTGAGTTCGAACAGAAGAGTGTGTGCAGAATTCCTAGGTGAGTTACACAACACTGACCTCGTATTGTGTAAACGCCTCAGGCCCGCATAGTGTGGAGGTCCGCTTCGACGGCTCTCCGGTGCCCAAGAGTCCATTCCATGTCGCTGTCACTGAGGGCTGTGATCCAGCTCGTGTTCGTGTGCATGGTCCTGGCCTGAAAGGTGGCATCACCAACAAGCCCAACAAGTTCACGGTGGAAACCCGGTAAGTGAGGCCAAGCGGTCCCTCCAGCCCCTTTTCAACCGCAGGAACTTTCCCCAGGGACGGAACCAGAGTCGAAGTTAACTTCTGGGAACACGTTACGCCCCAAAAAAATCCTGGTCGGGGGGGGGTAATACTTTCTGAAAGTACAGGAACTCTCGGGGTGGGGTCTGCAGGGCTGACAGTCGCTGATTTGTCAAACACACTCCGCGTCGCTGCTTCAACTCGTGCACCATCGGAAGTACTCTAGTATTGATTTAGGACCGTTTGTGGACTCGGCAGACTAAATTGCCAAGTGTTTGTTGGTCTTCAGACCGCGATGGAAACGCAGGCAGTAACTAAAGGAACCTTTTTAGTTCCTTGTAAGGTAGCCTGTGACAAAACTTTCTGGGAGCGCCTGCTTATATCTTTAACATCCATCATCTTCCCTCTGCAGAGGAGCAGGCACTGGTGGTCTCGGTCTGGCGATGGAGGGTCCATCAGAGGCCAAAATGTCCTGCACTGATAACAAGGATGGCAGCTGCAGTGTGGAGTACATCCCATACGAGACCGGCAAATACAACCTCAACGTCACCTATGGAGGACAGCCCATCAAAGGTACGAAACGGCTCCAGCTAGACAAACGAATCGGAGTCTAACACACTTCCATCTTACTGTCATGATATTTATCGTCTTATGGAATTGAAATAAGAGTGAGTTAGTTTAGCACTGATCTGGTTGCATTCAAATGAAAGGATTGGTTCCTTGTGAAAATCATGTATCTTGGCCAAGTCACAGACTTTCTGATTTTAGACATAAACTATGAGGAAAAATTTGAGGGTTTTTCAACAATACAATTTTCATGGCACTTTCCTGTCTCAGCTTGCTAACCTGCTCGAGCACGTTGGAATCATTTTTTTTCTAACTCCTCTGATGTTTTGTCTGTAGGTAGTCCGTTCTCTGTGCCAGTCAGTGACACAGTGGACAGTACCAAGGTGAAGTGCCAGGGTCCAGGTCTGGGGAACAATGTCAGAGCAAACATCCCCCAGGCATTCACAGTGGACGCCTCCAAAGCTGGAGTCGCCCCACTGCAGGTCCGTGTACAAGGACCCAAAGGTAAGTGTGTGTTCTAACTCTCCGTTAAAGCTGGTATTTTGTGATAGTCACATTCAGAAAGTAAGAATTGAAACACTTTTAACACTTAGTATTTTACTTCTTCCGTGTGTTCAGGTGTGGTGGAGCCAGTGGAAGTGGTGGATAACGGCGATCAGACTCACACAGTCAACTATGTTCCCACCAGAGAGGGACCATATTCCATTAACGTGTTGTACGCTGACGAGGAGATCCCACGCAGGTAACACACACAAGCACTTTGAACGGGCACAGATTCTATGTACAGTCAACATGTTCTCACACCGGAGTGTTTCCTCTCATCTGTCCCTCTGTCAGCCCCTACAAGGTGAAGGTGCTCCCCACCCACGATGCCAGTAAGGTGCGTGCCAGCGGACCCGGCCTCAACACCACCGGGGTGCCCGCCTCTCTGCCCGTCGAGTTCACCATTGACGCTAAAGACGCAGGCGAGGGATTGCTGGCGGTGCAGATCACTGTGAGTATTCGCATGTGCTGCAAATCATGACAATAAAGACCAATTACTTTGGGTAACTGTTTTTTCAAACTTTGGTCACTTTCCCACCTGCAGGACCCGGAGGGGAAGCCGAAGAAGGCCAATATCCGTGACAACCATGACGGGACCTACCTGGTGTCATATGTGCCAGACATGACTGGCAGATACACCATCCTCATTAAGTACGGAGGGGATGAGATCCCATACTCCCCCTACCGTATCAGGGCCCTGCCCACCGGAGATGCCAGCAAGTGCACTGTCACAGGTGTGTACTGAACGGTTAGACCGCTGCTCACACACGTTTGAAAAATGTCCATTTTCAAAAATATCCATTTTGTTTTTACCTCTGAGAGGTGGCAATACTTTTAGTTATTTAGTTTGTTGTATTGTATTGTTGAACTTCTCTGCTGCATGAGGAAGAATTTTACTGTTCAATACAATACACCCAGATTTCTAACACTAACACTTTCAGAACAGGATGCTGCCCGTTGAACAAAACAGAAAATGTTACACTACACAGTGTTATTTATGTTTCATCCACAGTCTGCCATTTTAGGGAATGCACTTCCTCATGTTCTTGCAGGGAGTTACATAAGAAGATTGATACCACTCTCATATTTTCCCATTACATATGGGGCTGTGGCCGGGACATTAGGTTAGCTTAGCTTAACCTAAAGACTGGATGCCAGGGGAAACGGCTAGCAATCACATCTTCTTTCTTTAATCTATACAAAACCCACAACTTGCTGCTTTTTTTTACACCTCAGTTGTTGCACAGATTAAACCAATGAGATGGAACATGTTAATTAGTGAAATGTAAAGGGTCTGGTAGGTGGATTTAGTTCCCTTTTAGATAGAGCCGAGCTAGCTGTTTACCTGTTTCCACTACCAGTCTGTATGCGATGCTATGCTAAGCTTGATAACTCGGTTGATAACTCGAGCTTCACATTTAGCGTCAGACGCAAGTGTAATATCGAAAAAGAAAATTCACATCTGTGAGTTTGCAAAATGGGAATAAATCAATTGTGAAATGTTTCGGCTTAGTCATTTAAAATTTCCTCTCTCGGTGAGGTGCTGCTAGATCTCATTTTTTTCATGCATTGTTATGATGTGCTCCTCAATTACACTCCCCGCTGTGCTCACACACACACACACACACACACATTCTCCCTGCTTCCCACTCCACCACAGTTTGTTTTCATCCAAGTGTTTGGAGCACAGTTATTGCCTCCCACCACCCCCACCCCCACCTGACTGTCTTTTATTTGTCACTTTTGTTTTCTCTCGCTCCCCTGCTTCTCACTGTTCCTGTTATCAGTCTCAATCGGCGGTCACGGTTTAGGTAAGCCTACTGAACGACTTTGTAATGCAGAGGACCTGCTCTACCTCTTCTTTCTTTCCTGTCAGCATGGAGGATAGTGGCACCAGCTTTCAACATGATACCCAATTCTTTCTCTTTTTCTACCTCTCCTCTTATATAGCTCCCTCCCAGTGCCTTCTCTTCCACTCATCTCTTTTTCCACTTCCTCCATCATAACCGCTTATCTTCGTCTCTCTCTCTCATTATTTATTGGACAGACTAATGGACTAACGGAGGAGGTAGGATGGCATGGTGGAATGGCTAATCCAGCTTTCAGTTCTACATAGGGGAACTGTATGTTAATAACCTACGCGTCATTGGTAACAACATACAGTAGATGGAAATAACCAGACTAGATCTCATCCAGCTTTATCCTGGTGTCATGGTTGTGGAATGTGCATGCTGAAGTGTGTGTGTGTGTGTGTAACTGTGTGTGTGATAAAGAATTCTACATCTCACCTCTGACCCTTTCTTCTTGATTCTTCAGGAGCTGGTGTTGGCCCAACTATCCAGATTGGCGAGCAGACAGTCATCACTGTAGACGCCAAGGCTGCTGGGAAAGGCAAGGTGACATGCAGCGTGTGCACGCCCGAGGGGGCGGAGCTGGACGTGGACGTTGTTGAAAACGAGGACGGCACGTTCGACATCTTCTACACGGCGCCGCAGCCTGGCGAGTATGTCATCTGCGTCCGCTTCGGAGGGGAGCACATCCCTAACAGTCCTTTCCAAGTCACGGTGAGTGCTGTGCATTTAGACTTTTATTTATACACGGCAGGCCGGTTAAGCACCGATGCCCTGTTGACTGTTTAGTGGAACAGAATAACAAGAACAGTCGCAACGGAGTCTAAAATATAAATGGAAAACTGATGAGGTCAAGTTGCCGGCTCACTCACAGCTTTCCCAGGTAGCAGAGAGCAAATGTTAAGAACAGTCTTGAAGTTACAGAGAAGTCTTCTTTCATATTCTACGAAACAAAGAAAAGCACTTTCAGACACTGGCTAGAAGTCTGTGTGTCTGAATAGTTTACGGCAGTGAAGTAAATGTCTGAGTGTGCTATAGGCTGATTCATTTTATGATGAAAGGGTACTCTTTTATGAATTAGGATTTTTTTTTTCCCATCTCATTTGGCTTTGTGTGTGTTGCACATTAGGTAATGTAGACATTGCAAGCATCCCTGTTGTAAGGCTGTACTGAACGCCATTTTCTTCTAACTGTTGAGGTATTTGAATGAATTGTGGAATGTCTGTTGTCATATTTTATGATTTCATAAACTCCAACAAATATAGATTGAAGCAGAATTCTTCATTAGATAAAAACATGTTGTGAATGATTACGTCTATATTTTTTGTAATACTTTTAGACTTTACGACGCTCTGGAGTTGAATGTTGGGAAGGTATAGCAGTGAAAATATTCTAAATACAGTGATCACAGATGCATCTTTTTAGATGTCTGAAATACATCACAGCAGTACATTACTTTTCTCCTGTGCTGGTTCTCCTGTCTGTCTAAACTTCATCTCCTGTAGTGACACACTGAGTATGGAGAAGAACCTCATACAACCTAACTTCTAAACATCTGAACTGTCCCTTTAAGCTGCAGTGGTTTACGAGGAATGCCTTCAGCTGGATATTGATTTCAGGATTTGTGACAGGCAGGACATCTAGGATAAACTAGGATTACAAACGGAGCAACCAACACACTCTAGCTCTGTATGCGTTTCGTGGAAAATTGTGAGCGAGGGATGCTACATAGACTGAAGTTCCTTGATGATGTTTTTATCCACAGAAGCTTCGTCATTGGGTCCTGGTTGCGCCACACATTTTCTAATTCACTCTGACTGCTGTTTTATTCCCTCCAACCCCTTTCCATCTTTTTTACCCTTTCCCTCCCCTACACAACCCCTACCTACCCCACCCCCTCAGGCGCTGGAAGGAGCGCCATCAGACCAGCTCATGCAGCAGAGTCAAATGCCCTCGTACTACGCTCAACAGCCCTGGGTACCTAAAACCTCTGCCTCCAGCCTCTCTCATCCCTCTCAGCTCAGTTTTTGTCTTCCTTTCTCTCCTCCATGTCATCATACATGGCCTCCTTTCATCAGCCTGCATCAGTGTCTGCTGTCTCTCTTTGCAGGTGTTTTTACTTCTGAGGGGACTTTTTCTCTCTCCATCTCATAAACAGGATTCCTTAAACACATGGACAGTGCAACAGAGCTGCACAATACAAAATAAATAAAACAATTGATACGTTGCGACTCCAAACCTCTGCACACAGATTTTATTCAGCAACATGGGAAATATTTTTCCTTGCAGTTTAGGAATGAAACATTTTGCATCAATCATTGTGCAACCCATCTGTTGAGCAGTGCTCCATGTCAACTCGCTTGGAAGACAAAAGCCATTTTGAGAGCGATCAATGTGGTCAGCCGCTCCACATTTTACAAAATGGCCAACTGTGCTTTGTCATCCTCCTTTGACCTCGCGGTGTTTTTGTCCTCATCTCATCCTCTCTCGCAGCTTTGTGTCGGTGTCATCATCCTGACCATGATCACCATTGTCTCCTCCATCGTCAATCATTTCATCTCACGATTGTCTCATCCCATTCTGTGTGCTGGTGTTGGGGAACCTTTACCCCCCCCCCCCCCCCCCCCCCCTCCGTCCTGCGATGTGTTGATTGCCACTGCAACGTTACTGTGACACCCGTCTCAACAACCTCCCAACTGCATATCTGACCTCTGCCCTCTTGTCTCCTAGGCAACAAACAGACCGATGGGAATGAATGGTCTGGATGTGGCGGGGCTGAGGCCGTTTGACCTCGTCATCCCGTTCACCATCCAGAAGGGAGAGATCACAGGTAGGTCTGAACTACAGTGAGCACTCCATCTTTAGCAAGGCTCTCTGCGTCTCACTGTGCGCTGTGTTTCTGTCCTCTGATGAAGGTGAGGTCCGGATGCCATCGGGCAAGGTGGCCAAGCCTGACATCACAGACAACAAGGATGGCACTGTGACTGTCAAGTACGCTCCCACTGAGGCCGGTCTGCACGAGATGGACATCAAATACGACGGCATCCACATCCCTGGTACAACTTCACATCAGACTGTTTGCAAAACAGGAATTAATAGCGTTGACCGTGCTTGAGAAATCCTTCTACTTCTCTCTGTTGTCATTCACAGGAAGTCCCTTACAGTTCTATGTGGACTACATGAACAGTGGTAATGTCAGTGCCTACGGCCCTGGCCTCATCCACGGGACCGTCAACAAGCCAGCAGTCTTCACTGTCAACACTAAAGATGCCGGGGAGGGTACGTACTGTAGCAGCAGCTTGTGTAGAAAAGTCCTGACTGAACCAATACATGTTTAACCATTGTCTTTTAATGTATTATTCATTTTGATCAAATCAAACTTATTTATTTATTATTATTATATACATGCATCTATTTTATTTTTGAAAAGTTAAAAACATTTAACATTAAAAAGACAAACCAATAATAGCACATTGGGAAAATGCGATCCCACTAAACACCATCTGCTCACATCGTGTCCTTGTAGGGGGTCTGTCTCTGGCCATCGAGGGTCCATCCAAGGCAGACATCAGCTGTGTTGACAACCAGGATGGGACCTGCACTGTCTCCTACCTGCCTGTCCTGCCCGGAGACTACAGCATCCTGGTCAAATACAATGACAAGCACATCCCCGGCAGCCCCTTCTCTGCTAGGATCACTGGTAAGATCACCTGTTCTCAGATCTTCAATTATGAACTGGAAAGACGAAGTCCAGCACATCCCCGACATTTTCACATTGCACCTTTTAAACTGCACTCATGGAAGCCCAAAAGAAGAACTCCCTGTTCCAAAGCTGGAGTTATGCTTTAACTCCTTTTGTTCGGCCCACTAGTTTTCCAAATATTGTTACCAATTCAAAAAATCAATTGCGGAGCCACAGAAAAAGTTTTGTGATGAGCGTGCCTGTCACTGCTGTGTCCTCAGGTGATGACTCCATGAGGATGTCCCATCTGAAGGTGGGCTCATCCGCAGACATCCCGCTGGACATCGGGGAGTTTGACCTCAGCCAGCTGACCGCCTCCCTGACCACGCCCTCGGGCCGCGAGGAGCCCTGCCTGCTGAAGATGCTGCGTAACGGCCATGTTGGTGAGTGTGTGTGCTGGTTGAAGAAGAGTCTGCTGTCATGCTTCTTTATCCTTGTCTTAACCCTCCGCCTGCTGCTTTTTATGCATCCGTCTGTCGCAGGCATCTCGTTTGTTCCGAAGGAGATCGGAGAGCACTTTGTGAACATCAAGAAGAACGGTCGGCATATTCCCAGCAGCCCCATCTCTGTTATGATCAACCAATCGGAGTTCGGCGACGCCAGCCGCGTGCGTGTGAGTGGACAGGGCCTGAACGAAGCCCGGACCTTTGAGCCCGCTGAGTTTATCATCGACACTCGTGAAGCAGGTACACGCTGGTTAAGAAAACAATTCTACATTACTTTTTCAGTTATCCAGATTTCATATTTATTGGCGCTTTCTCGTGTTTCTTCCAAACACACAGGCTATGGCGGCCTGAGCCTGTCCATTGAGGGCCCCAGTAAAGTGGACATCAACACCGAGGACCAGGAGGACGGCACCTGTAAGGTCACCTACTGCCCCACTGAACCAGGAAATTACATCATCAACATCAAGTTCGCTGACCAACATGTGCCAGGTGCTTACTTAAAGACGGACAGGGATTGTGCTGCAATACATTGCAAATCAGAAGTTCATAGTTTGGAGTCTGTAATCACGACTTCTGATCAAAATGTGTCCCAGTATGGACATCCGGAGCAAACTGATGTTAGATTGGCAAGTCCAAACCATCTTTGAATGGACAACTAGTGAGTCCTGATGGGAGATATTTCTCATGCAACAAGGCATCATCTCAAAGTTCAGGACCTACCTTAAATAGAAATATGACTCAACAGTCTGAAAATCAGCCATTTGTAAGGATCTGTGGGGGAACCCTGTTAGAAAAGACAGGAAGAGTGAGCTATAGTTCCGCATGCTTGCAGAGGCTTCTGTCTAACACAAAGTGTGTGTGTGTGTGTGTGTGTGTGTGTGTGTGTGTGTGTGTGTGTGTGTGTGTGTGTGTGTGTGTGTGTGTGTGTGTGTGTGTGTGTGTGTGTGTGTGTGTGTGTGTGTGTGTGTGTGTGTGTGTGTGTGTGTGTGTGTGTGTGTGTGTGTGTGTGTGTGTGTGTGTGTGTGTGTGTGTGTGTGCATTACAGAGCACAGCAATGTTGTACTGAATTGCTAAACTAATTTTGTGTGTGTGCACAGGGAGTGCATTCACAGTGAAGGTAACTGGTGAGGGCAGGATGAAGGAGAGTATCACCAGGAAGAGGAGAGCCGCATCGGTCGCCAACGTCGGCAGCCAGTGTGACCTCAGCCTCAAGATCCCAGGTAATTCTGATTACTCACAACGTGTAGGCGGAGTAGCAAAAAAACTGATTTGGACACGATTAAAAATCTCCATTTCACAGCATCGCCAAAATGATGCAGGAAACCGCAGTTCTCTGCTGAGTCCACTTCCGGGTTCTGCTGCTACAGTGTTTCTTGGTCTGGTATGACCACTAGCTTATCGTTTAGCTAGTGTCTGCAAACCTTCGAGAGATATTACTTTGTAACTGACTTGTCCAGTTCTTCTACAATGTTCCATTGTCATATCAAAAGTACAAGGTACATCGTCTCACTGCATGTGTGTTTTCAATGACCCAAACTTCTGACCGGCTGTCTTTCCAGAGATCAGCATAGCGGACATGACAGCCCAGGTGACGAGCCCGTCTGGCCAGGTTCACAAGGCCGACATCATGGAGGGAGAGAACAACACCTACTGCATTCGCTTCGTCCCCACCGAGACCGGTGTGCACACCGTGTGTGTGAAATACAACGGCGTACACGTACCTGGCAGCCCGTTCCAGTTTACCGTCGGCCCCCTGGGAGAGGGCGGGGCTCACAAGGTCCGTGCCGGAGGGCCGGGCCTGGAGAGAGCAGAAGCCGGAGTGCCAGGTTGGTGTGGGGGCTGGATTAGTAGTCTGTGTGTTCTTCTACACCGCCTACCTGACTCATGTTTTGCCCATGTGTTGTGTGTAGCGGAGTTCAGCATCTGGACGAGGGAGGCTGGCGCCGGAGGTCTCAGTATTGCTGTGGAGGGGCCGAGCAAGGCTGAGATTGCCTTTGAGGACCGCAAGGACGGGTCCAGTGGTGTGTCCTACATCGTGCAGGAGCCCGGTGAGATAAGACAGGAGGAGCTTTATGCATGGATGAGAATTAAGTGGGGAAAAAAAGAACACATCTAGTAAATTTCTCTTCTTCAGTGCAGGTTTTCACATTCTCTTTTACTCTTTTTTTTCCTATAAATGTTTGCTTTATGTGTGCTGAGGAGGACTGCCACTGTATTGGTATTGGTGTGACTATTTTTAGTTTCTGACTTGAAGCCCGTTCTCCTGTAGGAGACTACGAGGTGTCGATCCGCTTCAACGATGAGCACATCCCCGACAGCCCCTTCCTGGTCCCCGTGGCCTCGCCGTCCGATGATGCCCGTCGCCTCACTGTTGCCAGTCTTCAGGTGAGGCTCTGAGACATGCACACATCCGTGTGCACACATGCCAGGCCACAGCACACTGCCTACAATGCAGCAGCAGCAATAGATGTATTTTCTACGTTCATAGTGTGGCGTTGGTAACACTTTTGCAGGTTGTAAGAGTTTCAAGTTAAGTATAAAACAGAGAAGTGGATGTTGTAGCAGGCCAAGGTGGTTGTGGTTGCGTAAGAGCTGCTGCTGCATTGTTAGGCAGTGCAAGGGCTTCTGGGACACGAGAGGATTGTGTGTGTTTCTCGTGCCTCATTCTAAAGGCTGCCAACAGCGTCTCACCTCTAAAAGTGATACGGGGCGCTAAAGGGTTAAAGAGGTCTGACATGGGCTATTTTCCTCTGTCTCTCTCCTCACTTACACAGACACATAGAATACTGTGGAAACACTGCTGACTTTCTCACGTTAATTCACCATGAGTATTTCTATTTTTATCTTGCATGACTTCATCTATTTCTCTTTCCCCCTGTTGGAAATGCCCCCCCCCCCCCCCCCCCCCCCCACATGCACATACGCTTTACAAACATGCTCACAGATAAACTGTTGGAACTGGCTCCTTCTCACAAAAGAAAAGTCACTTTTTCTCTCTGTTCTTTCTTTTTGCTCCGTCTGCCTTTCACTGTACAGCCCTCCTCTTTAGCCTTGTTAGCAACCTCCAGGTAAGGTAAATAGTAGCACATGTCGTCTGAATATGATGCTGTGGTGATCACGATGCTTTTAAGTGGACCGTATGAAGTAACTCAAGTGTTCAGCAGGAGGGAGGGGGGAATAGTCATTTGGCTGGTGTTAAATAATGGTGATGCAGTGTTGAGTGTGCGAGTATGTGTTGTCGAGCAGGAGTCGGGTTTGAAGGTGAACCAGCCGGCGTCATTTGCCGTCAGCCTGAACGGAGCGAAGGGGGTGATCGACGCCAAGGTCCACAGCCCATCTGGGGCTCTGGAGGAGTGCTGCGTCACTGAGATAGACCAAGGTAACCACGGGGATGGTGTCCAGAGTCATCGGAACGCCCTCAGAGTGCGCACACTGGAGTGATCTTTGATGTGTTGCTGGACATGAGAACCTGTTTTCATGTGCCTGGTCTTTCCCCTCCTCTGCTTGTCTAGATAAGTATGCAGTTAGGTTCATCCCCAGAGAGAACGGCCTCTATCTGATTGACGTGAAGTTCAATGGAAGTCACATCCCTGGTAGTCCATTTAAGATCCGAGTTGGAGAAACGGGCCAGGCTGGAGACCCTGGGATGGTGTCGGCCTACGGGGCAGGACTGGAGGGAGGCACCACAGGTAACTCTCAGAACGGTCTTGTCCCCAGTTCCTACTAAACTTTACATTTGTCCCCATCCTCTCCTCAATCCTCCTCTTGTTTGCCCCCAGGAACTGCGTGTGAATTTGTGGTGAACACAAGCAAAGCGGGTCCAGGCGCTTTAGCCGTGACCATCGACGGGCCCTCCAAGGTGAAGATGGACTGTGTGGAGTGCCCCGAGGGCTATAGGGTCACATACACCCCAATGGCTCCTGGCAACTATCTGATTTCCATCAAATATGGCGGTCCCTACCACATCGTCGGAAGCCCCTTCAAAGCCAAGATCACTGGTGAGAAAAGTCTTTATTTCTTTAGGCAAACAAGATCAAAACTGAATGTAAATCGCTCTGAGATCAACTTACACCATCGCCTCCATCTCCCAGGTTCCAAGCTAGTGTCCAGCCACAGTATGCACGAGACCTCTTCTGTCATGGTCGACCCTGTGACCCGGGCCATCAGCTGTTCTCAGCAGGCAGCTCCCACCAAGTCAGATGCCAGCAAGGTCATGGCCAAGGGCCAGGGCCTGACCAAGGCCTTCGTTGGTCAGAAGAACAGCTTCAGTCTCGACTGCAGCAAAGCAGGTGTGTGTGATTGTGACGTTAAGAAGTGCCTTTTGTTCTGTGCTTTTTTTACCAAGAAATATTTCTGGCCAAGTGAGGGAGTTCCAGGTTGCCCCCAGAAAAATGTATTATCACTTATTAATTCACTACAGAAGTGAGCCCGATGTGAGTAAAAGACACAAGAGTGACCACTCTGATCATAGCTTTCACTTCCTTCATGGTTATCTCCTCAGCTGTAGCTGACCGCTGTAGAATACTTCTTCTCAAATGGGGGTCTGTGACCAAATGTATATACATTTACACAAAAAAGGTTGAGAACCACTGAATTAGAGCTCAGAATATGTTTGATTTGAATGCATACAAGTTGGGAAGTAACTGTAAGTGATGTGACTCCCAGGTGAAGCACTTCTATGGCTTGACTCAACATGAAAGTCATCAGTCCAAAATATCAACAACTGTGAAAAAGTCGAAGGTTCAAGCCTTTGAACATTTCAGTTACCTATGTCTCCCAAAATGCATTATGGGTAGAAACGGCCAAGATTCAACTTATCACGCTCGTCGCTAACGGCAGGCAGAAGTTAAAGAAAAACTTAGTCTGCAGCTTAAGTCCGTTTACTTTGACTTTTTTTGTCAATTGTGGATGAATTCAACAATTCCACTGACAATGAAGCATTTTGAATGACATACCGTTCTGATTTGTTCCTCTGACTGACTTCATCGCTGTGGCAACGCTGGCTGAGGCTCATGGTTAGTGTGATATTAAACATAGAGGAGTTGAATCTCCCTCAATTGTCCTTCCCGGCTCCCTTACGGTCAAGATGGGTGCAAAGATAACAAAAACAGGGAGTTGTTCATCTCGTATTGTGCCTAAATCTTAGTGGATCATAATAATAGCCATATTGGGTATAGAATTGATCTGCAGATGCTTCGGTTCAAAACGAGACCAAACATTTCTATAGATGTCAGTGTTTGAGCCACAACAAAGGCTGCTACAAACTAGGCAAGGCTTTTTTTTTAGCCTAGCCGATTGCTGGAAATGTCTTTTGGTACTGAAGCAGTTGTTAATCTGACATACCGGCCAGTTCAGAGTGATGCTTAGTCAGCAGTCAATGACGGTGTAAACAGTCAATGGAATAGTAAATCACCTCAACCACGAGAGGTCCTTGAGCATGCAGTCTTAAACGAGCACAACAATATGAGGCTGATGGGTCCAGCAGAATGCGAGATGAGATGTGGACCGACAGACGGATACACACACGTGACCGCACGCGTGATCTCCCAACAGGCCTCTGCCTGGCGGGGATAATAGTTGAAACTGATGGCCATATTAATATGCTCTGTCCATCCACAGGTCGTAACATGCTCCTGGTCGGTGTGGATGGTCCCAAGGTGCCCTGTGAGGAGATCCTAGTGAAACATTTGGGCAACCGCTTGTACAACGTCAGCTACCAGCTGAAAGAGAAGGGAGCGTACATCCTGGTGGTCAAGTGGGGAGAGGAGCACATCCCTGGCAGCCCCTACCACATTACTGTCTAAACCCAGCTCCACCATCACAAACCTAAACCACTGTTTAACGCAACTGAAATTCTATCTAGAGTCTAACCGATCATTGTTTACAACTGCAAGTCCCTCCTGTGTTACAAATTAGGATTTCTGGCTCTTATTTGTGTCATAACTATTTAACCAAGTAGAAAACAAAGTGTCGCAACAGTGTTCACCCTCAGCCAGATTTCTGTGTTTTACCCTCAAGTTAATATTTGAGTCCAGAATCTCCCAAAGATGAATGCATGGACACATAATGCTCGCTTTCTGGTCAATCGCGCCGGTCCTTGTTTCATTCTTCTGCCAAATCGCATCCTTCAGTCAATTTAGGGAGAAAAAAAGATGCACCTTTTTTTTTTCTTTTTCTTTTTAACATTTTCAGTCATGGGCATGAGTGGCCATTAGCAGATGTGTCTGAACTAGTGTACAGTGATAGGATAGCGTAGCGTAGCCCAGCATTGGATGGAAGGTTACTGTTTACACTGGAGGAGCTTCTCTTACATTCATAAACGATGCATTCAGGATTTGAACCGAAGAGTGTCCCAAGTAATGTGCCTTCCTGACCCACGTAAAATGACACACTTTGACGTAAGGTCTTTAATTATCCGTATAAAAGTGAGATGAACTGTTGCTTAGAACTGTGAGTGCTCACCACTGGTTCAGCCCGCTTCAGCATGTGGTTTTCATGACGCTCTTTATCCAACCCGGCTGTTTGACCTGCTGCTAGTGGGATCCAGTTTTATGCACCGCTGTTTCCTAAAGCCGTGATATGGATTAGAATAGGGGAGTAGTAAAGGATTCGAGATGTGAGCAGGAGAAGACACATTTCGCAGCAGCTTACAGGTGGTTTGTCACACGTGCTCTCAACACTGCTGCTGTTTTAATGGGACACATGTGATCTGCATGTTCTTTAGGTTGTAAAACTCTTTTGCCACAGAAAGCGTCCGATTGAGAATAACATCAAAGGTGACGTGTGATGGTTCGCCTTGAGTATGGAGCTTTCTCATATACATTCAAATGTTTTTAAAAGGGAAGTTTCTAACGTTGTGCTGGACAGCAGGGCTGAAGATGATGTTGTGGGTTTTGTCATGTCCTGAAAGAAAATCCCGATCGACCATAAAAGAGAACAGCTGTTGCTTTGTTTTCTGCTCAGTGTTTGTATCTCGCCCCCGCCAGCCGCGACTCACCCCCCTCCCTTTGTCCTTCCAGCTCGCTTTGTGCATAGTCTATCTTTCAGAACAAAAAAATGAATCTTGTCCTAAATAATAAAAGGCTTTAAAGTGTTTGTAAGACAGTATTTTGATACACAATAAAGTTGTCTAAGTGTTTTTCTGTCAATCTAATGGCTGTTTGTTTTGTGTCCTTAAACTTTGTCCGGTTCACATGGAATGAAGATACTCAATCATGACGAACACTAAACCGGTGAAACATGAATTCAATCCCATGTGTTTAATCTAAATGTGAAGGTTATGAGTAACTTTGACGGAGCACAGAGTTCAGCTCGGCAGTGCTGTTACGCTGCAAGCACAGAGGTCTCCAGTGAGGGGAACGTGTGTAGATTACAGTGAACCACATTACTGGAGTCTGCAGCCAACGCCCTTCCTGGAAAAGTCCAACTCCTTATTAGGCCTGACTCCCGTTC
Source organism: Melanostigma gelatinosum (assembly GCF_949748355.1). Taxonomy (NCBI): domain Eukaryota; kingdom Metazoa; phylum Chordata; class Actinopteri; order Perciformes; family Zoarcidae; genus Melanostigma; species Melanostigma gelatinosum. The sequence goes on along the minus strand of NC_136641.1, from coordinate 2,807,307 downwards.
CTCCTCCAGAGGGCGCTGCAGCAGAGGGACTGTTTAAATGACATCACTCAGACCAACAGTCTAAAAGCCTCAGGAAGAAACTTTTGAGATTGTTTTTCAACGGATGAGTCATTATTGATCCAGGGCTTTTCATAAAGAGTAATGTTAATGTCTGTAAATGAATCTTAGTCCCACAGCATGTTGAGTGTTCCACATCAATTCTAATATGTGAAACATTACCCATTTTTCTGTTGTGTCAGCATTAAAAAATCCACAGGATTCAGAATAAATATTTCATTGGAAGTTGGTTTGTTGGATGAATTAAATTAATAATTTTGAAATGTACATTGCTACTGTAGGTGGTGGCAAAATATTTGTAATTAAAGAACCTTATTCATTTCCAAATAGTATTTTCAAAGTGAGTATTCCAGTAGAGCCCACCATGAGGATGGTGGGGTTATGAAACGTAAGTCTGATTAGAGATGATGGGTCCTTTGGCACGATGGTTATTTATCATCAATCTGCTGTTTAGTTCAGTGGCTGATAAAGACTTTTAAAATGGTGTTTTAATTGCTCTGGGCTCAAGAGGTCACTATACGGGCATAGCCCCACGCTCTAGTGGGAAAACGATACTCATTACCAAAGCCTTTTGCAATTGGGCAGACGCCACAAATTTGATGCCAAGTGGGGCTGATTTCGGTGGACCTCAGTGTAAAAATGATCTGATTTAACATCGAGTTGTTCTCCAGGAAAAAAATGTCTACTAGGTTGTCAGAGAAGAGGATTTTTTTGCTTCCTTTGTGTCTTATCTTTAAAGGATGATACCTGGTCAAGAACAGGTTATCAGGATCTCAAGCATGTTTCTGAGAGGATTAGCAAACATGACAGCATACAATGCGGTGACATTGGACACACTGCAGAGCCAACAAAGAGGAGAAGTGGCAGAAAGTCAAAAGAATACCTGTGTATAAGTAATTTTTCAATGATGGTTGAATTTGGCTGTTGATCTATTCCTCTCTATTCCTCTCCATCATTGTAGGTGACTTTTTATTTTATTTTACAAACCTCAGAGAGGAGAGAAAAAGACGTGAACACACATACTCACTACACAGCATACAACTTTAATACATGTACCGGTAACTATTCTTCCAAATCTAGTCAGTGCATGCTTTATGCAGTTGTGAAGTATTATGTTTCTCCTCAATACTCATACCAATTACTTACAAATAGCCTACTATAACGTTTAATCACAAATCATAATTCATCTGGAGAGTAAACAGCAGTTTTTAGGTCCTATGGGTTTACATTCTTCAATGATTAAGATATCGGCTATTTTGGGTGCCAGAGTGCATGAAAAAGCATCCAAATATATCTTGTTTTATTCGAAGAATCCTGGGACGACTCCCTCCTATAGAGGTCCAGTCTCAGTCCCCAACGCTCTCAGGGGCCGCCTACACTGGAAGAGCACTGTAGAGGGCAAATCACGTTTAGGGCCACCACAAAGGGCATTCATCATGTTGTATCCAGGGGACATCCAAGAGAGCAGTGCTTTTTGAATATGGCGGACTCTATATTGGTCCCATGTGTGGTATTTATTATATTAACTTTGCAGAAGAAGTGCTGCCCTGCAGGCCTCTCACTTGTCTCAGTAGGAACAGCATACCATGCTATTCACATTCACTATGACTATGCTCACTTCAAGCGCCCCACTGAAACCATGGCAGAGTGACACTGAGCCAGCAGGAACATCACCACGAGGCTGAAACAGAGGCAGCTAAACGGAACTCAGCCATCGATCCAGCCAGCGGAACAGCCTGTGATGTAGACCCGTGTGAGCAGCTCGTAGTATCCGTAGGTGTGCCGAGATACGTCGTCCGGATATGGGCAGGAGTTCCTCCCTCTGCTGCTCCAGCCTGCTAAACTTCACGCACACACACACACACACACACACACGCTCTCAACTCACAACTCGTGTAGTTTTCAAAGGTAAGTGACCTTATCTCATTTCAGATCTATCGTTTATTCGTATTGGAATTGCTTGCGTTTCTTGCTCGCGCTAGATATATTTATATATTATTGTTATTTTTAAACCGCGAAGTTGTATCTCTGCTCTTTGAACTCGGCAGCATATATAACGTTAGCAGTCAAAGTCTTGTGATATAAATGGAGTTTAGCGTCGAAATAATTACTTTGCCTTTCAAAAGGTTCAAACTGAACTATGTAAAGTAGTTTGTAAAGTAGTTTCTCAGAACGTTTTTCTGTGACGTTTTCCAGCGGGACGACGGGCTGCATACTTTACGAGGCCCCGCCCTGTTCTCCCGACAGGCTGTCTGTTCCGTTGACTGTTTGTCCGTCTGTCTGATCGATCGATCGATCGATCGATCTATCCGCAGATGTCTTTGAGTGAGAAAAGTGATGAGGAGATCAGCAAGCTGCTCGCTGAGTATGGCATCAAACATGGACCCATAGTCGGTAAGAACAGTGCAAAGATGAACGACTTTATGAAGGAAGTCCTTCCTGAGATCCTAACTGCTCAGCTGGAGGTGAAGCATGCAGGCTTTTACAAATACAACCGAGTTTAGAAATCATTCACTAAAATGACAGGCAATAATGTATTTATCCAATAATACTATGTTATTACACTATAATTATGATGATGTGTTACATTGACCCTATAAACTGAAGAACACACACATATATATTGTACATATATATATATATATGCGTGTATATATATATATATATATGTGTATATATGTTATGCATGTATATATATGTCTGTCAGGTGAGTTTTTGTGTGACAATCAGCATAATGCTCACCCTATCCTGGGTAAAGTGCACAGCACGTTCTCTGCCTCTCATCTCCATCACCCTCTCTGTCTTTTTGTCTTTGCTCTTCCCTTTTGATCCAATGTTTTCTCAATATTCTGAGTACCTTATGAACCATCCCGACCCCTCAGGTCGTCTGGGACCGGTCTACTTTCTGTTCCCAGAGTCAGAACTAAACATGGAGAAGCAGCGTTCAGTTTTTCTGCTCCACATATCTGGAACAAAGTCCCAGAAAGCTGCAGGTCTGCTGAGACCCTCAGCTCATTTAAATCAAGATTGAAGACTTTTCTGTTTGCTGCTGCCTTTAATTGAACCACATTCAATTCATATATTAATCAATTTCCTGCATTTCTGCATTTTACTACTGCATTTTATTTCTTACACTGTTTCTTTAATTGTTTTTAAATCTCCTTTTCTTTTGCCTTATGTTTTGATGCTTTTAATGGTTTTATGTGAAGCACTTTGAATTACCTTGTTGTTGAAATGTGCGATACAAATAAACTTGCCTTGCCTTGCCTTGAGTAAACAAATAAGATATGTAATGAGATGAAATACAAACAAACCATTGAGCCAGTTTCATCATACATAGATTCATTCAAACTGTTTTTCAATTTATTCTCCACATTTTTCCAACACCTAGACGATGACAAGTCATGTTTTGTATATTTGTTTCTGCTGTGTTAAGGATATTGAAGCCCTGTTAATGTGTTTGTGTGAACATAGACTCCACTCGAAAGCTGTACGAGAGGAAGCTTGAAGTGGCCATGGAGAACGCTCCGGTGGAACCCTCGTCTGATAAGACCTACTACAGGGAGGAAGGTAGGGGGCTCCTCAGTCTACTGTGTGCCACTTGGTTTGTTCATGTGCGGGTCTATAGATGTAGTACCACCACGCAGCGAGCGGCGCCACAATCACTTCTGAAGTGTGCGTGTGTTTTATGGTCTGTTAACAAAAAAAAGACATTTATGTCGGCCCACTGGGAAAGTGCTGGTCTGGTCTGCTCGATGGCCAGTCCAGTCCTGAGACGAGAGAACCAACAGTTAAAGCAGTTATTATAACGGAGTCTTTACATGCAGCAAGCCTAGAAACGTACAAATAGACAGCACTGCAGCAGAGCAGGTTTCGGCCTCGCCTTATTTTCCATCACCTCAAAAACAAAAGCTATTTTGACACTTCATTCATGTCCAAGTCATCAGCCAGGTCTTTAAGGATGTGCAGGAAAAGCAGGTTGTTAATCTGTTTCTCTGTCTTTGTCTTTGTGTTGAAAAGATGTTCTACCTCATTACAGACATTATGACTGTAATACCTGGCCTAGACGCTTATTAACGCTTTATTACTATCACACCTTCAAGTGTGTGCAAAAAGTCTCGTTGTCCCCCCTATTCTAGCACTGGTGCCACCAACCCATAATAGTCAAATATTCAGCCCTATCTTCTCTCCATATCTGTTATTGATTATTGATTAACATTGTCTCTCCCGCCGGCTGCAAAGAGGAGGCACCACTGACGAGTGCTATTCATTACCAAAAGTTCATTTGGTCAAACAAATACAAACTCATTTCATTGGATGAATCACCTCACTTGAATTGAGAATTTTGTTTTTTGTTTGAATTGTTTCATTTTATTTCAGGGTGATGATGTCATGAACTATGACAATAGAGACTGGAAGCTTCATTTGAAAGCTTTAACAGAAGCTTTGCATGTCAAAAGAGAAGAGATCCGGTACAACCCTAATGTGCAGCCATGTGCACAAATGTGGTATTTCAGGATGCCTGAGCTGGTGCTGACTGCTGAAGTACAAGTAATACCCCCCCCCCCCCCCCCCCCTAAATTCTAAATCAGTTATAACTACAGGCCAGTATGTAAAAATGAACACAAACCACAACAGCGGGAGGTCTCCTCGTCAACCTGACATCTAGTGTTCACGTTTCATTTCTAAATGTTTATGTCAACAAGGTACAACATGTGCTAATGTGTGTTTGTTTCCTACAGCGGAGGAAATAACCTACATCACATACAGTCCGGTGAGTCCTGGTTGTGTTTCCTGTGATTCTGTGTTTGTGCCAAATGCCTCTGACTGTTAAAAATCTCACAAACTGTCCTGCTTTCATTCCCACAGGTCAGACAAGAGTCAGACGTGTGAGTACACTTTCAACACACACACAAACTCTTCAAACTATTTGATCCAAACATTTTCCACAGGTTTTTCAAATATTTCCTCACGTACAGCCTTTCTCTTGCTGGATGAATACATGCCTGTTCCAAAATCTCTTTTTTTCAAGTTTAGTGGCAAAAGTTACTCTCTATTACTTTCAAACACGAGTTCAAAATAGCATCAGATGTTATTCAGAGACGCTTGATGTAAATCTGAACTGTTAACTGTGGCTGGGCTGATATAGACCTGTACTCTTAGTAAGTACCACACCAAAACTAAGTAAAAATGCAATGATGCAAAATGTTGTGCCGATGGCGGTAATATCCAACAGGCTGAGTAAATATATAAAGGGTACGGTACCAGACGTCCTGGTTTGTCCAGGATTGTCCTGACAGAATATCTTCAAAACTCTCAAATGTCCAGGTCTTCACCACGACTCAAATTGTTTTCAGTGCTTACATGGAATTTGATTGTGTTCTGTCCGACTCATTATTACCAATATCAGAACATAAACAACTACAAAGGTTCACTCGTTAGAGTGCAGAGCTCATCCAGGTGTGTCTGCAACGACCGCTGCTGTATCGTGTGATTGAATACAACATGTCCGTGAAGCGTCGTCGGGCAGACTTCATTCAAACTCTAGAACAAGCGGTGATGTGGTCGAAGTTGTCGTATAATACACTTCATACAATAGTTCCAAACACAAAGTCACCAAGCTGTCTGCTCGCTTAGCAGCGAGTGTGTGGGCAGGTCCGTTAGCTGTTCACTCTTAACTCACTCCAAAACAATAACCGTGTGCAAACTCTGTTTACCAGTGTTATTATACAGCTTTCAGATCGTAGCAACGCTTGTGTACGTGCTGATAGAATTGTCCTCCATCCTGATGAAAACACCGATGGTGCCTGCATGAATGTGCGGAACACTTATGGGTCTCGGTTTGGGGGCTTGAAAAATCCGGTCAGCCTACACAAGAGTCCACAGCCATGTTAGCATGTAATTATGTCAACATCAGGATGCTAACATGGTAATGTTAACATGGGTTAGCATGGTGTTGACTCACCATCTTGGTTACAGAGACGTTATATCAAATGATACCTTAGTATTGTACAGGGCTTGATTAAATGCACTCAGCTACTTGCCAGCACTGGGGACATACTGCCAGCTGTACTGTACTGCTGTGCTGGTTACTTTATAAGTGTTTTAAAAATAGAGCTAGAATGAAATTGAAGTGTAAAGTTTTCCTCCTGTCAGGCTGAAACGAAGAGGCAACATTGAGCCAGATGAGGACGAGGAATCGGACCAAGAAACAGAGTGAGTGTGTTGTATTAACTAGTGGTGTGTTAGAGCAAAATAGTTCATCACCTGGAGTAAATGTCCTCTCCCCTCCTGTGCTTCAGGGCCCCTGTCCAGATCGCCAACAGAACAGCCAATCACAGCGCAGTACGATCCAGGGAGCTGGACAGACAGTCCGGGGGCAGCGTGTGGAAGGTGATCCGGCTGCTGCTGCTGTTAGCTGTGTTAGCAGCTGCCCTCTACTACGCCTACTGCCGTGTGCTGAAGAACGAAGAGAATCCCTTTGACATTCAATGATCTGATTGGTTGTGAGGATGTCCGGGTTTCTTCCCCATCAGCAGAGAGAACACACAGTTTGACCACATTCCATCAACTTGTAAATGCTCTCTACTTCTTAGTGTCACCATGTCAGGGAAGTGAACCAAAGCCTGATACATCATGTTCCTCTGTGTCGTCAGTGTTGCCCCAATTATGTTGGGGGGGGGGGCAGCCGGCCCTGTCTATTGGACCAATGAGGAATTTTTGATTTCATGAATTTGCTTTAAATAATGTCCATTCATCTTGTGTAGTTCAGGTTTTGCATCTCTGAATGTTTAGCTGTGATGAGATTCTTTCTTTGCATAGTTTGTCTTTCAAAGGCCGTGCATTGTTCGCTTCAGTCTTAGCATTCGAAGTTGCAGCAAGATGCACTTCCAAGAACCGCACAGTATCTGACAAACAAACAAAGCAGCCAAAATATCTAGAGCTCCTTTGTTGTCCAAAAGCTGTTCAAAACACGTCAGTGAGCCACACCTTTGCACGGGGTGGCATGTTCATCTGTTACCATAAACACACAAAATCTAGTTGTTTTTTACTAGAGCTCCAAATGTTGCAGCTGAAAGAAGTCCCTCATAAATGCATTATTCCCTCCTGTTTAAGTGTAAATGGTATACATTTTTGAGCCAGTAAATATTTCCATCTCCACTAGGAACAATGGGCTTGTTGAGAGTTTTGGGTTTTTTCATGGGGTTTATTGGCAATAAGAGAAATAAAGAATACTGCTCTCTCCTTTCATTTCTTTGCTTTCTTGCATGCAGTGTTTTCCTTCTCTGTGGAGTTTCTGTATTTGATTTGTTTGATGCAGCTGTTCTGTCACACAGAGAGTTGGTCTTATTTGTTAGATATACATGTTGTCATGTAGCACAACAGACTGAGGACGTCTTTATTTCCAAGCTGTGCTCGTCACGTCCAGTCAAACACCAAAGGCTGTTGTCTGCCTAAATGTGGGAATAAAAACATTAAATAGTTTGAAATGTATGTAAAACATCAAGATGAATTCCAAAAGGATGCAAAAATGTTACTGAGGTGGAAGTAAGAGTATTGACAGAATAGTAGACGTGTTTCCAACACAGTCAAATATTAAGTCATGAATTCATTTATTTGGTTACAAAACCTGAGCTCAGGGGAGTGCTGCAGGATGATGTATTTGTGTAGGCCAACCCAGAAGTTGGTGTTGCACATTCTTCCACTGGATTATTACAGAATATAAACTGCGAGGCAGCAAACGTTTAGGATACTTTAGAAGATAATCGTCAACACTTTCAATGATTTTTGAAGAATCAGCAGAAGTAAAAAGCTAACACTGACATGACTTCACGTCACCCCCACTAAGTATCCAACACGTGCTCACCTCTTGTACAAAAGCCTTCCACTAAAGGTGAAGTAGTGAGTACATCAGTTTCAAAGTTTGGCGTGAAGACAGAAAAAAAATCAAGGCCTTGAAAGTCGTTGAAAATAGACATCTGTCATTGAAAGTGCTTGAATTTATACATTTTGTGCAAGAATATAAATTGTTTTGAGATTATATTTTGGGCTATCTCGCTTCCATAACATCTCTTTCAGTCCAGTGGAGAAAAAACATCCAAAATACACATTCAGCTGTTTATTTTACTATTTTGTCTTTTTGTCTGTAGATTTCTCCTAAATTCACCAGAAGTTATCATTAGATAATGACTCATTTGCACATTTAAGCATTACATTTTTAGAAAACTTTGAATACAAAAAGAATGGTCTTAATGTGAGTTATCAAATGGGGAAGTTGAAGTTTCCTTTTTGTACTCTGTTCACCTGGTTAAACAGCCTCCGATCTGCTGTCTGCATGTGTGTCTTCTGCCTGGAGAAAGTGTGACAGTCACGTGCATGCATGAATAAGAATCAACTTTCATGAATCAGAATCAGAGTGATTGAAGTCAAATGTCAAACAGCATTTTAAATATTCTCACTGTTGTAACGGTAATAAATCTTGATCTGTCTCAAACTGCTGTGATGGGTCCTTACATTTGAGGGAATTTGATATTTAAGGTGTAGGAACGTTGTCTATAGATTCATTGAGCAACCAACTTTTTAAACACATGTAAAAGCTTTCAAATGAATTCACAAGTGAACTACGTATTTTATACCATAGAAAAACCCCATTAAAATCTCGTAATCTCCACAGACCTTATCTCAGGTATCTAACCAACAATCCTTTCAACAAACTCATTGACTTTGAGACGAGGGAACCAGACTTACTAAAATATTAACTCATCTCCAGGTTTCAGAAGCCATTCCTGCAGTGCCCTATTCCAGCAATCTAACCGTTGAACAGAAACAGTCTAAAGCACTGTTATATTTACAAGATAGAAGCTTAAATCAGTTTGGCAGAGAAGGCACACAGTAGAGTCTGCTGCATGTGGACTTGAGGGAAGATGAGGCAGTGGTGATGCTCTGTGGTTGTATCTTTGGTTGAGTTGAAATTGAACAGCTGTGATCCTGAATGGTGGTCGGTGGTCGCTGAGGTTTTGCTTGACGAGTCTTTTGTCCCAGCCTGGATCCACATAAGCCTCTCACCACTAATGTGGGGTGGATCCAATAAATCCAGTCAGGAATTAAAAGTTTATTCCAGCTGGAGCATCTTTGCTCAAAGTCGTAATTTGGACAGGGAGCCGATACAGAAGTTACAAAAGGACCTTTAGATTGAAAGACTTTGAGATAACAGGGGAACAAGGAAATGTCTTATTGTGGTCAAACACCTGGTCTAAATGCCACCAGTCACGTTGTGGTCGACGGGCAGAATGGAAAGCCGAGGCTCTGATATTAACATCGCAGGTGACTCGAATGACCTGTGAAGAAAACCAAGAACAAGGTCCCAAGAGTTTACAACAGTAACAGAGCTTTCAATGTCTCTGTGTGCTCTGGAACGGCCCATACCTGAGAGTATGTCCATCAAATCCCAGCGCTGTGATGAAGATGTTGACGAGGACGATGAAGAAGACGAACAAGGTCGCTGCGTTGTTCAGTCTGTTCAGTTTAGCGTGTTTCCTCATGTCGTTAAGATCGTACTTCACTGCTGACACAGAATCGCACAACAGCTAATGAGCTCCATGAGAAGATGACAGAACAATAGACAAAGACAGGGAGGACACACTTTGTACAAGAGCCAGAGAGCTGTTTATATTTAAGGAGATTGATATTGGATTTAGGAGGGAAGTTCAGTTATGGATGACAAAAAAAGACTGCCGATTGAAAAAGACCAAACATCAAATTACATATTGTAGGTACATAATAAAATGTGAAATAATTATATAACAAATAGAGAAAATATTCAAATCACCAACGAGTGGAGTTTAGTTTGATCTGGCTACTAGAAGCAGTACAGCAAGTGTGACAAGACGGTTTTCTGAAGAAGGGATCCAGTGGTGGCCCAAAGAAAATATAACACAACACACACACTAATGAAGAGTTGAAAGAGCAGTTTGACATTTTGGGAAATACACTTATTTGCTTTCTTGTCCAGTGAGATGAGAAGATTGATAGCAGTCTCGAAATATGAAGCTACAGCAGCCTGTTTACTTAAGTTTGTATAGAGACTGGAAACATGGACCAGCTGGCCCTGGCTCTTTCTGAAAGAACCACAAACTACCTAAGCACTCCTGAAGCTCACTGATTATTACGCTCTAATGGAAATGACTGCAAAAAAGAATCCCCTGTAAACCCTTAACTTCTGGCTTTGCCCTGCAGTGCAAATGAGAAAAACAAGATGTCAGTTGGTGAGATTTAAGACCTTTACACACCAGGGCATGACAAATGAACAACAATCTGAAATACACGCCTGTTAATATTTGGCATCAAAACTATTCATACCGGCAGTGATGCCAATTTGGGACAGTTGCAACACTTGTTTAATAAAAATTCCAATCGATTTTCACAGGAAGAGGATCAACTGGATCCTATTGACACAGAGCAGCGTCTGACAGTCGGCGGTAAAGTACTGCGCTGCCTTTGTCAAGGTTGAAAGGAGTAATAAAGTTTGCTGTCTTGGTTCAGCCTCAGGTGGCAACCTGTGGGACTTAAAAGTGAAGCCAATGCTCAGGTGCCTAAAACCTGCATTCTCTCTACTGTACTACGGGGCGACTCCTCTGTTTTCATAAAGAAACCAGATTGTATAGAAGTCTGAGAAAATGACTAGTTCTCTGGTTCAGCCAAAAGGCCAAACTCCACAAACCGACAGTCTATTTTTGGACTACAGAAGCTGTTGATAGTGTATGTAAAGACTGCTGCATGAGGGATGTATTTCTGTAGGCTAACCAGTAAGTTAACATGCACGGGTTACCTCGACAAAAAGCCATTGGGATTTTTTGATGATTGCAGAAAATAAACTCTGTAGCAAACCTATGTTTATGATACTTACATGTTTTGTTCAGCAAGACAATCACAAATGAACACCTCTTTATGATATTTGAAGTGTAAAAATCTGCAGAAGCCAAAAGCTACTGTTGTACACGAAGTTGACCGCGATCCCATGAGCGCAGGTTTACACGAGGCTGTGACGTGAACAAGTCTGTGTGATGACGTTTTGTAGTCTCATTTAGACATTTGTTAGCAACCGCCTTTCTTAAAAGGTACAAAATTGACCAGACGGGTATTTAATAACATAGATGTAGAACAAGACGTTAAAATATGCGTCAACCAGACTTTGTTTCATGCATCTTACCAAAAACTCCTCAAAATAGAATTGACTTTGAGACAAGTGAACCTGAAAAAGTGCGAGCTCATTTCAGGCTTTTCAGTCCTACAGGACTCTATTGAATGAGTCTGTTCTTGAACCTTGTTCAAGAATAAAAATTACAATTCATTCATCATTATTTTCCCGCATGATATTCACGCTGTGTGTGAAAGTACTCATGACAAAAACAATCAGTTTGAATTGTGCAAATTAATTGCACAAAGGGAAAAAAAACAATTTGTAAAGGCCTTTCCTGGTAGTCTGGTCTTAGCTCTCCGAGAAACAGACCCTTGTTAATGCCAGCTCGAACTGCTCTTTGTCATCTTCCGACATCCTCGGCTCTGCCTGTCCACATCTTACACATCTTGCTGGACTTCATCTTACAGCTTTGAAAGCATTCTGCAAACTGCTTGTTGCCAGGAGGGAAAAGCAATGCGCTAATGTTCTCTTTAGCGTCTATGAATCAGGCAGACAAGGCTGGAGCTTGATTGATGAAAATCAATCAGCCTCTGAATGATATCATGGGGATGCAAAACGTGTGGGCGACTTGCCAATAAAGATGAGCAGCAGCCCCACTAGGACCTGCAGCGTGATGGACAGCGCCAGTAGGACGATGAGGGGGATGTAGAAGTGGAAGCGAGGCCCCACGTAGAGAACGGTCTTCAGCTGCGACGAGTTGGCCATCAGCAGGGCGACGTCCAGCATGCTCTGAGCCGCAGTCTTCTTACTGGCGTAGTGATTCAAGTTGATGGGCCGATGCACCTTTCCAGAGGGGGCTGTCAGTGCCTGAGGGTTGAGAGGGCATAAGGTCTAAGGTGCTATTTTACAGCCACTGCAGCCACCTTTGACTTTGAAGGATGTGATCAACACTGTTGTTCTTTCGTTCTCTCTCACAGGGCTGATCGTGTCGGTACATGTGTCACTGCGGTTTGTTCCAAACAGAGAGAGAGAGAGAGAGAGAGCGAGAGAGAGAGAGAGATTTGAAGTGGTGTCAGAGGACAGGTATCTGTTGTTCTGTTGGTTTCATAGGCTCTTTCTCAGGGATGTGCCCAGTCCTGTAGGTAGACGAGACGTCACACCCCGTGCAACTCTCACTGAGTCACACAGCCACTGCAGCGCATTCAAAATGTAATCCTTCATGATTGTATATGAAAGACATGAATTAATTAACAAACACCTCTACAGTTATTAAAGTTACTTATCGTTTGCATCTGAAGACAATATAATGCAACATTGTTGCCACTGTGGGCTGGTTTGTAGCCTGTCCTAGAGAGTAGAACAGAACAAAAAAGAATAGAAGAAACAATGCAATATAAGAGAACAGAAACAGAATAGAACAGAACAGAAAATATAATAGAAATAGAATAGAGCAGTAATAAGAGAGGGCTTGTCTGTCTGTGTTGCTTACCTCTATGTCGCCCACTTTATTCAGAGCCATGTTCTCTCCGTTGGGTCTGTACGCTGTGTCCATCCTCCCTCTCTGAGCTATCAGGGGACTGTTGAGGCGCTGGATGTGAGCTCTTGTTCTACAGCCACAGAAAAGCAGAGAAACAAGTCAGGCAACTCCTCCAGTTACAGAGACAACATGAGTGAGATCCCTCCCCCTCTGTGTCTCTCTCTTCTGTTGAACTTGTGCTTTAATTACACTTCAACTTCTCACTTCACTTCTAAATATAACAAGAAATAATGACTTGTAAATAATAATAAGTTTATGTTTATAGGGTTTCATTGCTCCCCAGAATATAACGCTTCCTAATTCTGTCTCTATGTGAGACAAAACCACTTACAATCATTAAGGTTGTGGAGAAGATAATGTTTAAATTGTATTTACTGTATTATATATTGCCTGTGTATTCCTGCCAGTTCTGTGTGTAACAGTAACCCCTGTGCAGAAAGAAACTATGTTCCATTGATGATGAACAAACCTCTGCGAGTGAAACCTTTTGGTGTAGTGAAGAGAGCCCAGACCAGACCCGTAAGAGGTCACACCTTCATGTATCAATCACCTTTTGCTTTGTTAAACAGACTTGTATGAGCCCATGCACATCCACTACTCAGACACAACTAACCCCCTGAATGAATACACAACTTGGGAGCAGATAGTTTCAAGTTTCCTTGTCCTTCCTGAGAAGCTTAGCCAGAAATGTTCAAAATGTTTCCAACTCCATCAGCAGAGGGGATTTGTTGTTTAAAATACTAAAATCATGATTCAGAATTCAATAATTGTATTCACCCATAAGAACACAAAAGGAAAATTATAGGGGATATAAAACAGACTACGGTAAATGGACCACATGAAACACATTTCTGAAAATATTTTCTAAATACTAACCCCCAGAGCCAAAGATCTGAGATGTTACATATATGTCACATTGGGCATTTATATAAATGTATGCCTCATTTTAAAATCAATCAACTTGGCCATTTTTCTTTCATCATTTCATAATTCTTTCATAATTCATTAATAATTACTAATAATGTAATTAATGTTTGTATTTGTTTAAATGTCTTTTGAATTCAACAAAAGAACATATTATAATTAAAAATAATTGAATCAGCTAAATCAATTGAGCAGCTCATTACTATTTTTCTTATTGTGACAAATATGTCACATTGGTTTTCTGAGACAATTATAAGTTTAAAAGCCTGATATGACTATATTATAAATTATAATATCTGTCACAACAATATTTTCATAACTTTTTAGAGATAAATGTGTTTGTGAAATATGGTTAGAACAGTTTATATGTAATGTAATTATTATTATTATATACATTTTTTGTTTATGTGTTTTATTCGTAGAAGCATCCCAGATCATTAGGTGATAACATTATTATTGTGAAATGATAACTGTCATAAAGTCATGATGTTACACATTCCGGTACAGTAGGTGGCGGCATGCACCTTAAACGTTGGATTGTAGTCCGCCAATAAACTGAAAGAAGAAGAAGATCAGTAGGTGGCGGTTGTAAAATCTGTTTGCCAACCACCAATAAAAAACTAAAGAAGAAGAAGAAAATAAGACTTCACAGAAGAAGAAGAAGAAGAAGAGTAATCGCTTGGTAAATGGCGGGTGCTTTGAAAGAAAAACAACTTGTTCGACATGTTTATGCTGCATTACAGGTAAAAAGAAGATAAAGTCATCGGGAGATATTTTAGTTAAATAACAGTGAGCACTTTTCAGAAGCTTGGTTAATGTTGTTTATTCTCACAAGTACTGCTTCGCACATTTAAGGCTGCTAGTCACCCGTCGGTTAATAGCACTCCATACGGTACGTCGGTACTGACGGTACGTGATCCGTTCAACACTTCCGGCGGGCTTTATACCCGAGGCTCTTTCAAACTTCTGATTCAGTGACTCCGTGGCTGGAATTTATTTTCCAAAATAAGAAAAGACATTGATGCTTATTGCTCACGTTGAGAAAGTGGTGGAAGCATTTGTTGTTTCCTTGATAAGAGTTTGAAATAATAATATATAAGGATATGATGTCTGCAATTAATACACAAAATAGTTAAATAATTAGATTCATTGTTTATATTTGTACAAATATTTTTGAGTGTAATGAATGATACATTCAGCAGTCTACATGAATGGCTCTTACTAATATATACATTGAATGAGGTAAGGTTGGACATGAAGCCCTGGCAGATCACTGTTGTTACTGTGGATATTGGTGAAAGCTTATGGAGAATATTGAATGTCCTGTCTGTGTGGAGGCTGCGTCCTGTCCCTTGGTGGAAGGTCTGTACCTGCAGGAAGCCGACAGCATGCTGCAGCTGCTGTGTGCTCCCTCTCAGCACCGCACCGACATACTGGCCTGGATCTGCAGCAGGTCTGATAACGTCCACAGAACATGGACTCTCTTCTCCCCTATGAAAGATGATTTCAAAGTGAATCCCTCTGCCTCTACCTGTCACTTTACAGTATCAACCCAAACTTTGCCAACTCCAAGACGATAGTGGTGAGATCCAGTGGTCCAGCTGTTTTGACTAAAGGTAACATTGTTGTGTGTCAAAGGCTCACTTTTCTACACAGTACACGTTTAACGCTCTTGCATGTCTATTGATGGACACGTGGACTCTTACACTGCTCTGGTCTGTTCTGGTACAAACAGAGATGGCTGTGCTTGGACAGGAGCTGATGCTGTGCAAAGCAGATGACCTGGACCTGATCAGGGTGAGAGGACGCATCGAGCTAGTGTAGATGTAACTGATTTTTATATATACACTCACTGGCCACTTTATTAGGCACACCTGTTCAATTGCTTGTTCACACAAATAGCTCATCAGCCAATCACATGGCAGCAACTCCATGCATCTAGACGTGGTGAAGAGGACCTGCTGAAGTTCAAAGTGAGCATCAGAATGGGGAAGAAAGGGGATTTAAGTGACTTTTTCCATCCACATGCATGGAAAAAACATTAAAATAATGTGACAGTAATACCCTGTGGATAACCTTCCACGACATGTAACTTAAAGGGATACCGGTATTAGTTTTCTGTAGCGGTGGATGTGCTGGAGCTCTGTATGCTTCGATGTGTTGCGTCTCTCCTTCCATGTTTGCTGAAGTTATGTTTGAATGACGCTGTGTAAATACATTTAATATTTCATGGCTTTCTAATGGCAGATTATGTACTCCTGTTACCACATGTCCTTCAGAAATGAGTTCAGACATAAATGCGTAAAGGATACACTGATCGGCTCCAGTGCCAGACTGATAGAAGTGCTTGTGTAACATTTTTTCTTTTCTTTTAATTAAGGATAATGTGCCATGTGTATATATAGATATGTGTCACAATGAACAGAAAACCTTTTTCATCTGTATAATGAATCGCACCATTCCTCCAGGGTGAAGCGAGTCCCCACCGTCAGCTTCGGTTCCTAGAGCAGCTGTTAACTTTAGTACCTGGCTGCAAGAAGGCTGCTGGAAACCGACTGGACCAAGAGATGCTGCTGAACGAGCTCTACGCTGCTGACAATCTGCCTCACTTCACACAGATGCTCAAACCCACACTGGACCCCTGGCCTGCAGACATCAAGTATGTATGCCGCTATAGCTCTCTTTTTATCTGCTGCATGTTGTCATCCTGTCTTTTAAAGTCCAGAGCAAATGAAAAAAGCCTTTTTTACCTCCTTTCCATCACATCCTAGTAACTGCAAAAAATGTATTTCTTTGTATTTTTATATCAAACTCCAATCATATTTTCTTTCTTTAAATCAAAATACGAGGTGTGCTTGCGTAAGCTAGTACCAACCAATTTCAACCAGTAATATGTCATCCATCCATCCATCAATCAGCAGCTTTAAGCAACGAGGGAGGTGTGTTGAGCCACAGTCCTCTGTAGCTCTGTATTGTGCTGCACTAAGCCTGCCCACTTTTTAGTGGTCCAATCAAATGCAAAGATTGGATTCAAACTGCTCAAATATTCAGTTTCACTGAGAAATATTCACAGTAGAAAAGCTGAAGACACTTAACTTCTGTTTCACTGGGACTTTGAGAGTACTTCCAATGAGGGACTGGTTTGGTGGATCTCCTTATAATGCATTGTTTCCTGTTGTCCTGCAGCATCAGTGCAGAATTTGAATGAGTCTAATTTGTCTCTTATTGCTATTCCTTACCTCACAGGGCTTTACGCAAGAGCACCAGGTCAGCCCCTAAGCCAAGTAGAGAGGAGGCTGCTGACGTGGCCACCCTTCTACAGCTGACTCAGTCAACACTGGAGCAGCTCCAGTCACAGGTACGGGCCTTCCTCTGTTCTCCTTTTATGTGCCTCCTCGATCCTCCAGATTGTGACCCGGAAATCGATCTCAGCGCTCCATCTGGAAGGACGTCCCAAAGGAAAGGAATCGAGGATGTACAGACTGAAATGAGATTTGTGTTCCTGCGGCCTGCAGTATGACAGCCTCCAGTTGAAACAGGGTGTCCATGCTGGATTAACCACCATGTGAATTCAAAATATTTGCAACACACTATTTTGTAGCACATACGATATACATAGGTAGAGATGTCTGGACGTGCCTGAATGTCACGGTAACGTGTCTGCTTTGTTCTCCTCAGTGTGAGTTCCTGAGCAGCGAGGCTCAGAGCCCCGGCGTCTTCTCCCCGAGCTCGCTGCGCGTGGCGGCGTGCGACCTCCAGCTGCTGATGGCCACTTTCAGCCATGTCTTCGAAACCGACTTGAGAGCGTTCTGCAGCAGGGACCCCCCCAGCTTCAGTGCAGAGGCCGACGTCTTCCAGAGAACACACCAGCTACTGCTGGCCTTCATCATGGTACTCTTACATACAGTCAGGGCCATAAGTATTTGGGCTGTGACACAATTTTTCTAATTTTGCCTCTTTACACGACTCCAGTGGCTTTTAATCGAATCAGTCAATATGTGGTTGAAGTGTAGAATTTCAGCTTTATTTCAATGGATATAACAAAAATATCACAATAACCGTTTGGCAATTACAGCTAGTTTTACACAGCCCCCAACATTTTCAGAGGCTCAAAAGTAATTGGACAAACTAACATAATTGTGAATATAATCATTATTTTTAATACTTGGAGGAAAATCATTTGCAGTCAATGATTGCCTGAAGTCTGGCACCCATAGACATCACCAAACGCTGAGTTTCCTCCCTTGAGATGCTTTGACAGACCTTTTACTGCAGCCTCCTTCAGCTGCTGACTGTTTGTGGGTCTTTCTGCCATTAGTTTTATCTTAAGTGAAAAGCCTGCTGGCTTGGGTTGAGATCAGGGGGGGGGCGGGGGTAGATCAGAGTGCTTTACAATAAAGTGAAGAAACGAGAGGATAAAAAGAAACAAACGGATTAAAACATACAAATGCTGCGTGATAAAACACAGGAAGCAGCAGCGAGTTCAATGCAATGATGAATAAATGTTTTCAATTAGAGTTTAAAAAGCTTGCATCTCTGTTAGTTTGGGGTAAGAAATAATGTAGTCTTCTTATTTGTGTTATGGTTTGTATTTAAATAAAACAGCAGCAGAGAATGTAAGAAGCCATGAAGGATTATAAAACAAAGAATTAATAATGTAGGCCGGTCCCAAACCAGTAGGATTAAGGTGTAAATCAATCCTAAAAGACACAGGGCCAGTGCAGGTCAACTAAAACTGGGCTGATTCGCTCTCGCTCTCGTATATTAAACCACTGGCAGCAGAATCTGAATGAAGTGTAGTTTGTCACAGATTGTTCTGAAGAGAGCGTTACAGTAATCTGGCCTGCTTGATATATCGGCATGAACACGTTCTTTAGCATCTTGTTGGCAAAGGAATGTCCGACCCATCTCTTGCATGAAAGAAAGCTGCTTTGCTCACCTCTTTGATGCAGGATCTAAATGGAAGTCTAGGTGGATGCCCAGGCTCCTTATTTCTGATTTAACCAGTGGGGCCAAGTTCAGCAAGAACGAGCTCTCTTTATGTCTCATAAAATGGCACTTTTCTCACCATCCAACATTAGAAAGTTGGTCTGCATCCACTTGTTTATTGCAGCCAAGCCAGTCGTTGGATGACAGTTTGGTCTTCACTTGGGTCCAATGAAATATACATTTCTGTAGAAACATGGTGCCGACACACACATGTGTCTACCCGTACTGACACTTGTTTCCTCTTGCGTGTTTCTCAGGAGCTGGAAATGCTGAAGGAAGTATCAGAAGGTTCTGTATCCATGACGGAGGAAGTGCAGCAGCTCCAAACACAGCCGTGCTACCGGAGCCGAGGGGAGAAGCGCAAGTTACGTAAGGGAATATCTCTCTCGCACGCACACTCACACACAGTACAAACTGTTGCACGTTGTTAAATCTTTGTTTCCTGCTTCCTCGTACTTTGTTTGTTTTCTTCAGCGGAACAATTGGAGGAACTCGGCAGACGAATTCGAGACTTTTTTCCCCTGCTTCCTTCCTGATGGGCTCCCGAGACTGTGGCCATAAATACCATCCAACCATCGGGCTGAATGTCTGTTGACGTGAGCAAAGCACTTCACACAGTGCGGTTATAGAGAGAGAGAGACATCTGTTGTTGTGTTTCAACGGAATTGTGACCAAAAAGGAGTGTTTGAAGGTTAAAGGGACAGTTCACCCCAAACCTAAACTACATGTTCCCTCTGCTGTGCTCTCGATCCGTCTAGACTGTCTTGGTGTGAGTTGCAGAGTGTTGGAGATATCAGCCGTAGAAATGTCTGCCTCCTCTCCACTATAATGGAGCGAGTTCCTACATGAAACTTTATCTGGAGTAACCGGGTCATGGTTTTGGGAACATTGCTGTTGAGGTTTTTTAATGTATTGTTGGTGCTTTGGGACATGTATAATGTTCCCATTATAGTGGAGAGAAGGCAGACGTTTCGACAGCTGATAGCACAACTAGGCAACTCGCACTACAATGATCTAGATAAACAGCACTACAGGTAAGAGGAAACATGTATTTTTGGGACGACCTGTGCTAGCTTCAGTATGACTGAGGCGTTGGGCAGGTTGTGTGTCAACACATAATACTGGCAGCAATATTTTTTATGGAATCAACATGAATTGCTCTAAGAGCAGAAGGCTTTCAGTGAGTGGGTATCTGTTGATAATGGTTAAATCATTTAACATTCATCATCAACCTAACTACGATTGTCCTTTGCAGTACTCAATGTAAATGTACACTGTTTTACTGAATAAATGTAAATGTTTTAAACGTCAACTGTAGTTCCAACAGGTTTAATATTGTGAAGTGCCATTTATTATTGAGTGATTATCTTTTAGGGCAGCAGCAAGTAGTCGATGCAGTTTATTCAGAGAAAAAGCTAAACATTCACTGGTTCATGATTCACCTGCGAGGATCTCCTCCGCTGTTGTATCACTTCAGATTTAACCTTATGGATGGATAATAAATGACTATGTATAGTGCACTGTATGTCTGGTTTAATCCGGATGTTTCCTTCTAGTTTTGCTGATGTTAAACGCTGCCTCCGTTCACTTCAATTCATCAAGACGTTTCTCTGTTGCTGTGGTCACCGTGGAGGCTCAAGAACAAGTTTTCTTCAAGAGCTCGAGGTAACAGGTGGTCAGTATGTGGTTGAAGTATTCCTTTAATTATACACATTAGCCTTCATAAAAATAAGCCAAACCATCTCAGATGGAGACTAAAGCTCGAGGACTGCACACCGTTAGAAATCAAACCGCTGAAACAAAGCTGCTGTCTTGTGTGAACCATGACATGTGTCTGGAGTAACAGAGTATTAATAACCAACAACTAAAGGAAGTGGGCAACGCTTTTATATGTTCATTACATACAAGTATGTTTCACAACCCGTCAACATCTCTCCGGTGTCTGGAGAGAGTTCAGTTCAGTGTCAGGAGTCCATATGGATTGAAATGGTTTAACTGTGCTGTAGGACAATGTTTCAAGGTGCTCCTCCGTCTCTGGTCCTGGAGGCTCAGCGGTCAGAAGCCCTTGCTGGCCAACCACTCCTTCAGCTCACTGTCAACATGACCCTTGACCTTCAAGGTCATTGTGACCTCGTTGACCTGCGTGGGCAGCTCCTTCCCCATCACCTCCTTCAGATATTGCTTCACGTCCTGCTCCAGAGCCCAGATGTCCCCCTCCACTTTCCGCACGAGCGTTGTCCTGCGGCTGCCGTGGGTCAGATCGGTGTAAACCGGGATGTTGTGCATACGGGAGCGGCGGATCATGTAGGGCAGAGGCGGCGGTGTATCTGCCGGAGGGGTCCAGCCAGACGGGGAAGAGCCGGCGTGTTTAGGTGGAGCGGGGACCCGTGACGGCGGGATGAGCCGCTCTACGAACCTGTATTCCTCCGTAGATTCTGATCCCACCCTGGTTTTTTCTTCTGGAGCATTGTTACAAACAAACCTGAGCCCGACAGCCGCGGAAGGAGGTCCTGGTGACCGGATGTAAAGGCTGAGGGCTCGCAGCGCCCTGCGGACCCCAGTAGACTGAGTGGTGTAGCGGGCCGCCATCTTGTGTAGCAGGCTGCTGCTGCTGCTTCCGAGTTTACAGCGCGGGATTTTTCTTCTTCTGCTGCTTTCAATGGCGGTTGGCAAACAACTGTCGGGTGCATTACCACCACCTACTCATCTGGAGTGGACAAAGGGTCCCCTTACGATCTAAACGGAAGAACATTGCTGTTAATGTTAATTACAAGAACTATAACTGATTGAAAATGAGTTATTTAACATAGTAACTGATCTAATTAATTTAGAAAAACAATATTATGAAGATCTATGAATTAATTATTGAATATGATGCAAAAAACCTGATTAAACATACATGAATCTAAAACGGTATATATACTGAAATGGTTATAGTTTAATGTATTTATGTGTATATATATGCTGCTTTTGGAGGAGGCAGTTGAAATGCAAGCAAGGGAAGTGCAGAAATATAAAATACTCAACCAAGTGTCTTATGCGGAAGCAGCTAAAAAAGTGAAGGAAAATTATCAAGTTCAATCCAGGGAAACTCAGATGAATGATATGACAAGCTGAGAATAGACAACCTCCTGTGGACCCCCCCCCCCCCATCCCAAATCAGAGTCAAATCTACGCTGATACCAACTGAGGGGTATGTGAAGAATTTATAGAGGAGATCATTCATTTGTCTTAATGATGGAAGAGGTACCAGATGTTGCAGTGTCCTGCTTAGATCTTACATTAGTCTCATGAAATATGAGTCATTTGTGTGAATGGAATACAATGAATGAATCTAATATAGGGAGTGATCACAATCCAAATATGCTGCTCATTCAACTATCTTCACACAGACGGGTAATATAATAGAAAGATGGTGTTTTCTTAAAGCTAACTGGGCAAACATTATTATTACTATTATTAATTATCCTTTAGAACAGTGATGCAACGTTACTCTGAAACTGCACACTCCGGTACAGTAGGTGGCGGTATGTACCTATTCAAGTTGGTTGCGAATCCGCCAAGAAAGAAGAAGAAAAAGGAACAGGAGAAGATGGCGGATATTACATAACACAAGTGTTTGCCTCCAGAAAAAAAACAACGAATTATGCCAAAACTATGGAAATAAACATGTGCTAGAATGCGTTATCGGTCGACATTCCCTGTCTCCGGTAAGTGTAAAACTGTCAAACATGTGCTATAATGCGTTATCGTTCGACATTGGCTGTCTTCGGTAAGTGTCGCACACGGATGTTATGAAAGTGAGCAGACATGCAAGGCCCAGAACCTTCTTGTGGCGCTGGCACCTCAGTGGCTAATTAACTGGAGAAAAAAACTTGTTTTCTAACACGTAGATCAGGGGTGTCAAACATCCGGCCCGCCACGTCAGATTTAAAAAGAGAAAAAAAAGAAGTCAGTGAGGTGCCAAGAGCCACAAGGAGGATCTCACTGTCGCGCCATTTTGAGCCCTTTATGGACCCTTACCGTAAATCAGCATTAACGGAGTTGTACCCCAAACCGGACAGTTTTTAGCTAATGTTTCAATACAATTCACTTACAATGTTGATAAAAATGATCGTGTAATGTTTTCAGTTGATTTTAATGGTGTTAAACTGAAGTTAAACTTCGTACCTTTCAAACGAAATATTGTTGTAATTATTACAGTTAGCTTTGCCTTTACCAGAGTCGTTAAAACGATGCTAACACGGGTGAATTAGCCGTGCACTGCTCTTGGCCTAATCCGTACGGACTTCTATCCTCGTTGTAAACACTGGCTGCTGCTGGTTTTTCGGGGATATTCGCTTGTTCCAGGGTCGCAAAAATGACCGTCAATGCTGTCAACACATCCGGGACCGTAGTTCTGTCCTTCACAATAAGATATCACACTTCAACAACTCCAAATGATGCAATAAAAGCTCCTTAATTTCCGTTTGAGCTGTTTAAGCGTCGCCCGAGCGTTCTTTTTGCTTTCTCTCATCAAAGTCACTTTCCTATAGTATTTAGACATATAAACGTCCATATATATTCATGAAATTTGACACAGATTATTTGATATGTATGAATTAATATTATTTACGTTTGGTTGGCGATCCCCGGAGAAAATGACAGCGTAATGACCGGAAAGGGCGTCACGACGGAATCGATCGAGACAGGCTAATAGCAGCTAGCGCCGACCGAGGCAGGCCATCGTTACGTGTTAGATGCAGGCTTTGCCTAAGCAAGGGAATTACCCACAAGTCATTGCAATGTGGCGTTAAACACAGGGTAACCAGTGGACGCATAGAGACGTGAACAAAGAGGACGTCATTCAATTTACTCAAACTTTTAGGGTTAAAGATGGAACAAAAAATAAACATGAAATCAGAGGATATTTATTTATTAAATATTTGATTTTGTCATTGAAGCTGTTTTGACAAAAACGAGTAAATTGATTATATGAATGACCTCATCAGGAGAGAGCCTGGAAGACATTCAAATCAGGTAGTTCAAAGTATAAAATACATACCCACAGTTGTACATCTTATTTGTGGACGTTGTCATAGTAACGTGATATGTTGCAGTAAAGTGCTGTCCCATTCCTATTTACACCATTTCAAGCCCTCACAGTCTCTCACACTCAACCACTTACCAGGTGACGTCAGTGAGTCCTTGAGGGTTCAGGGTCTGAGGCTGTAGGGGGGACACTGGGACTGGGCCATTATCTAGAAATACGGAAACTAACGTTGCTGTTTCTTTAATAGGTGTCTTCTTTTGTGTTGCCGTCTTCATGGCACCAGGACTGTGCTGTCTGTCAAAGGAATATGCAACGACGGATATGCAATGTTGTCCCATGTGTCCCGAAGGTAAATGACATCTGTTTACGACGCTCAGTCTATCTGGACTCAAACGCAGAGCTGGCTGAAATTCAGGGGAACTAACTCGATCGAGAAGCCAGTCAAGTCTGATCTCGATATTGTGCTCTCAACTGTTTTTGTACATAATGCAAACATAAAATGTGAATGCATAAAGTGTGTGAGGCTATGTGGCCGCTCGTGGTGAGGCTTCAGACTAAAAGCATCTACATACCCTCCCTCAGCCTGCTCTTCCCATGCGTGTTGGGTAACTACGGTGGCCTGCAGGCAGAGAGAGGTATCTTTAGGAGCTACTCTTATCAATACTCTTTTCCTTTCATGACTAAATAATTGCTTTTGATAACATGTATACAACTTTAGAAACAAATACATTCAGAACAGGATTAGATGTTAATTATAATTTGATTAGTTTCAATTGATTATCCACAAATGAAAACATAGTTATGAATATTCTATTCCATTTCTGCCAATTTATCCCCTGAAATGTTACACACTGTTCCTTTCAAGGACAAAACCCAGCTGCAAAGTGAAACTTCTTAAAGACAAGAACGTTTTCTTTATATGTTTTACTCTGTTTCAGACAGCCCTGTTTTTATGTATATGTTGTATTTATGTAGTTTAGTTAGTTGTATCTCTGTCATTTATGTATTTGGTTCCAATCTTCAACCTGAAGCAGATTATTTTTGATGAATCAGACGTGCTTATGCATTGTTTGTATGTACTTTGTTCTCAATAAAACGTGTTTACTGAAAGGGACGTTACCCGTTTTAACAGCGGTAACCGACCGGTCGTTACTTTATCTCATGGTCCACAGGAATCAAAGACATTGCAACACAACCCATGGAAGCAGGAAGAACACAGTTCTAGCTGTCTTTACAGACGGCACGTCATTTATTTATGAAGGCTGGACACTGTGTGTGTACATTATGTAGAAACTAGATTTGTTATTGTGAGGAATTTCAATTTTTCCTTTAAAACAAGACAAACCGGATGGAATATCACAAGGGACAGAAGCCAAGCTATGTCCAGTTCTACAATGAGGGCTATGAATTGCAATGCTAGTTATGACACTGAAGAGGTGGTAAATGTATTTTCATATGAATAAGATGAACCACAGTCTTGTGACTACGAGCCTGCTAGGTGTCCAAGAGGAACAGAGAACAAGGATTAGAGGAAGTAACACTGTTGCTGGTGGTTCAGCAGCTTTCAAATCCCAGAAGTCATTGCTTTTAAATCATATGCGTATCCTTCATGTGCAAAATGGACTCTACCACTTTGCACATGCTAGTACAGATTAGAAGTATTTGTATGTAGCGTAATACTAAAATAACTACATATGAAGAGATCGATTCATATCCAGGCTTCTAAGCAGGCACACATTCAAACCTGTTGAGTTCATGGTGATCTCTGCAAAAGGAGCATTACACATGTTTGATCTTAGGACCTTCATACACAGGTCAGATTTATTCTAACGTACTCGTGGTTTGACAAGTGATTCAAATTAAATGTGTGAAGTCAACAAGGTAAATGCAAGTTACGCAAAAAGCAAACTTGATATTTTGGTTCAGGCTGTGATGGGTTCATCAGAAACTGAAGCTATCACTGTAAAGAACAAATGATCCCTCTGACTTCCTTCTTACTCCAATAATGAGATGGTTTCTTTCTGCAAAAACAACACCCTGAAGTTGAAGCCCATGCGGTCGGTCACTGTGTTGGTGTTATAGTTAGTCTTTGTAGATTCTGGTCTGGATGTGAAAGTATTTAAACAGCTGAAGTCAGAGACAGGCTTGTTACTGACTATCGGCTACAGTATCGCATCTGCTTTGGTTGTAATTGTTATTTCCCATCATGCCTAATGATAAATGCTTGTGTGTGTTTTTGTCTTGAACAGGTACAGTTGTTCGTAGAGACTGCACTCGTCAGTTAGGCACATGGTGCGTCAACTGTGTGAACGGGACTTTTATGAACCAACCCAATGGCCTGACTAAATGTTTCCCCTGTACCCCCTGTGACCAAGGTCAGTCCACCATCAGCTGATCAACCTCTTTCACTCTTGTCGACAACCTCCTTATTCAGCTTATTTATGAAAAATGCAGGAACACATTTTGACCGAATTAGTACACTGGACAATATTTACACTTATAATACAAATTGAAATATTAAATGATCAAAATAAAATGCAAGGATTTGCAGCCCTGGTAATGAATGCAATTTGATTAAAAATGAATGTGATGTTTGCTGAAAAGTGAGCCCTAATAATTGTGTTGTAGCAGGTTTGCGCTTTATATGGAGCCTTGAACGCACAACAGAGATATTATAGATCTGTCATTTTAATGTGAGTGATTTCATTGAACAGTTCGCTTTCATTTTAAGATGTGTAAGTGAGTGAACCCCCTAAAAAAATCATTCTAACCCACAGAGCAGCTACAGGAGCTCTGATTGGCCCGCTTCTATGTGCAGCTCGGGTAGTTTGGCCAATCAGAGCTCCTGCTGTGGCTCTGTGGGTCTGATTTCATTCAATTTGTCCGTTGCAGTCCACCAAGTAGTTCAAATCACATGATTTCAAATATTACTCAAAGGTCCAGTGTCTAGTTACAGAAATGGAATATACTATTAAAAAGAATCTTTCCATTTAAATGAGAATTGTTGTGTTTTCGTTCGCATATGTCAGCTCATGGACTCGGCTTTGTCTCATCGCCACGTTTCTACAGCAGTCCAGACTGACAAACCCATCTCTGGCTCTAGTGTCATGTTTACATGTCTGTTTAATTTAACAATGATAGAATGACTGTGTTTCTTTTGGCTTTCAGGTCCTGGTCTCTTTGCCCAACAGGGCTGCACAGTAACAAAAGACACAGTTTGTGATGTTGTCAGTGGATATTTCTGCAAGACCTTGATGGATGAAACAGGATGTAGTTTGGCACAAAAACATACGCCCTGTGACCCCGGTCACAGGATAAAAAGGCCTGGTAAGAAAACCCCAGTCAGACAGTGAGTAGGTTTCCATGCACACCACTAACCTGATGTTAACATGGCACATGGTGTAGCTGGTTATTCAGCTCCATGTACACATGGTGCTCACAGCTCAGTGACTCTGTGACTCCTCCATATCCAGCAGACCTGTCATTTCTCTGCCAGTCTGGTCTCTGGGGGCCTGGACCACCCGGCTCTATTTAGCCTTTCAATACGATCATAGAAATGGAGGACAATTCTATTTATTGTCTGTGTCAGACGTGTCAGATTGCGACTTTTATTTCAGCATGCAGACCATGTGTGACCATATGTTCTCCTACTGCAGCGGTTCCCAAACTTTTTAGGCCACGCACCCCCTTCTACATCCAGACCGGGTTCACGCACCCCCAACCCCCCCCCCCCCACACACACCTTTAAAAATAAAAAGCAACAGAGCCGCATAAAAATCTGACTAATGAGAGAACAGTTTGCTCGCGCGTGGCGTTTGTTTACAAGATAAAAAACACAAAAAACTCTTCCTGCACCGTGCCTTCGAAAAGGTAACGGACGTACACCAGACGATTGGCCAGATTGGCCACATCTGTAGGCTCGTCTACTTGCAGAGAGTAAAACTCACTCTTCTTCACGCGACCGACTAATGTAGCCAGGATGTCTTCGGACAAAGCATCGATGCGCGCGACAGTGTTGTTGGACGCGGGATCACGTCCAAATTGTTCGCTTCTCTCTCTCCAATCATACATTCCACCATCTCTTTAACATTTTTCCCTCTCCACCACCGCCTCTCCTTCTCCCTATTACGCGGTCAGAATACTACCACAACACGCCGCCTGTCTCCGGCAGAAATGCGCTCATCCACGCACGCACCTCCCCAGCAACGAGGCACATCACCCGGTCACAATACCTCCAGAATGTCCCCGGGTGAAATCCGGGACTTGGTTTTATGGTTCCGAGTGGCCGGCGCTCACCCGTTGGCGCCGGGACGCGAGGTCTCCAGCCGCCCCCGCCGCGAGGCACCCGATCGTCAGGTCTTCAGCCCTCGGAACAGGCCGCGGGTCAATAACTCGTGGGTGGCGGGGTAGAGGCGAGGCAGATCACAGAAACATAAAGACTAGAGTACAGCAAAGATATGTTGATGAGAAACGTATTTGTAATATGTCAAACACAAACGTAATCAGGGAGAAAATACGTTTGTGGTCAAACGTAATTGAGAATGCATTTTAGTTTTGGGGGAACGTAATTTTTAGGAGACAGGACTGCACCGCCATTACATTTTTTCTCTCGCGCACCCCCTAGAGGCAGCTCGCGCACCCCCAGGGGTGCGCGCACCCCACTTTGGGAATCCCTGTCCTACTGTAAGGAGGGGCAGCTAGAGTAAACAGAAACCTCTCAGACCAGGATTTATCAAGCGCCTCAGAGGCCCTCCTGAAGATATACCCCAATCGATCACAACCGGGATACGAGTGTGCATGAGAAGCCCCTCAATGAAGACGCAGAGTCTGATAAATGATGGATGTTCACTGGATGATGGCTTCCTGTGTAATTAATCTCTGCTTTGTCTGTTTCTCTAAGGAACCAGCAGAACGGACACAGTGTGTGAAAGTTGTCCGCCAGCCTATTTTTCACTGGAGGGTGTGAATTGCACCGTTTGGACTACGTAAGAATTTGTTTGTTCAGGAATGTCTCTTTTCCTGCCCTGTTGCACAAAATCATCAACATATTTATATATGTGTATATATATATGAATAAAAAAAGATACTTTTTTTTTTTTTAAACCTTTATTTAACCAGGTAGTCTCATTGAGATTAAAAATCTCTTTTGCAAGATATAAGTAACAATACAAGATGTAAGTAACAATACTACATAACATTAAGGAGCATTAAGGTTTTTTATGCTTATGAGTTGCTAAGAAGACACCCGAGAAGACGGGTCACTCAGGTATAGTTCCATCATTGTTCAAAGTCAAAGAATAACTTCATGATGTTAGTTTTAATGAATAAATATATTTTTAAATCAAGTACATTTCTCTGGCATTTATAGTTTTCTACTGTACCGAAACATACCGAACCGTGGCTCCACTGTATCGTACTCAACCGAACCGTGAATTTTGTGAACCGTTACACCCCTAATATATATATATATATATTTATATATGTCTATATATGTATGTGTATATATATATATTTTTTTTTCTTTTTTCTTTTTCTGTTGAGTAGTTTAGTTTAGTGCCTTCAATTTTCATCTGTGATGGACCAAATCCTTCCCCTCCACAGGAGATTCAAAACATCACCATTTCATTTGGTCACAAAACACAAGGAACTTTCAATAGATCTTTTTTCAAAGAGTTCCTTTGAATGTTGGTTTGTTTTTAACGTGTGACTTTTCCAACTTTGTACTTCTAACATCATGAAGACATTTTGAAAAGGGTTTCGTTTGAAACACACAAAGCACTAAAGCTGTCTTTCATTTCTCTTTTTCGACAGATGCTCAGAAACCGAAGTACGGGTCGAAGAAGGAAGTGCAAGCAGTAATGTTGTGTGTAGAGCTGCTTTAAACCAACATTATGGCTTGATACCTGCATTAATATTATTCACATTAACACTTGTTGGCCTTGGGATCAGAGGTTAGTGCTCCTTTTGCATCCCTAATTTGACTGGCTCTGACAACCATAATTTCCTCCGATACGTTTCTCCTCATTGCCTTTGTTGGGTGGTCGCTGATGGTTTTAGCTGATACCTTTCTTGCTTTTGTATTTCAGGCAGACTATCCGAGAAAAAAACATTACCCGTAGGTACGTTGGCTCTATATGCAAATAGTCTCAAACACGCTGCACCACATTAAATTCAACTCAAACGTGTATTAACGTCTTATTTAATGTCTTCTTTTCTTCACCAATGTTTCAATCAATTCATTTTATTTGTCAGATGAAATCGCTCCTTCAATCTGTACATTATTCACAATAAAGCATAGCCTCCTTTTTCCCATCAGAGCCCTCTGACTGAAGGGCTCCGTCTGGCCCTCCAGGATCCAACCAGCTTTGGGTGAAACAAGGACGTCACAGCGTCAGGGGCTCAGTGGACAGCAGGGCCGTCCTTCACTCAGAGGATCGGCGGTTTCATCCCGGCTCCACTAGTCCATGTGGACAAGACACTCTAATTCATTGAGATGCACCTGTACATGCATACATGGCACAGCCTTGTCATTTTGTACATTTTAAAGGAAAATGAATCAATCTGGTGTTGAGATCAGAAAGAGGACCTCTATGATTTGTAAACTATTTTGCATTCTTGTTCAAGCAGTGCAATTTTAAATATTTTGGGTTCAACATATACTTCTTACACTTCTTGAGTATTTACGATGAAACTTTATACTTCTATTTTTTTAACTCTGCTACATTTGTTTGACAATAATAGATTCTTCATACTAAATCTAAATGTACTAATGATGATGTTTTATTAAGTTTACAGCCAACTATTTTAAGTATATAAAGTAGTTCAAATGAGCTCCACCTTTACCAGTTGCATTAAAGTAATGAACGCATAAATGCATTAATATGTATAATCCAATGACGCATAGGAGATGTTTTTTACACCGTGCTCTTGTAAATAATTGAAACACAAAACCATTGATTGTATAAATATGAATGGTGATAACACAGCAAACAACTCGCCCTCACAAAGCGTGGTGAAGAAGCCGGGCTCCATGTTTCAAGACCAAACGTTGCAGCAGATTGCGCTCTGAGGACAGTCTGAGCCGGTTTAAGCTTTGTTTATGGTCACCGTAGTGACCCAATCCCAGTGTCCCCCTAAAGGCCTTAAACCCTGATCCATCAGGGACTTATCTCTCCTCCAGGAGTAGTTCATTAAACACGAAGGCTGAAAAATGCAAAAACTTCAGTCACAAAGTCCCACCTACAGGAATACTTGAACAAGTATCTGTCTGCGTGGGACAGATACTTGCCTCTTTGTTCTCTCAGCTTTAAGAAGTGTTAACTCCAACAGTGGTTCTCATTTTGATCCTTTTCAGCCACATTCACGAAAGAGTAGCATCAAATTTTTGTCTTCTGTCCTGTGTCTCAGGCTGTGGACCAGTGTCCCCTGGGAGCCAGGTCAGCAGACTCTGTTGGGTGTTTTAAGTCGCAGCTGAAGACCTATCTTTTCGCAAAGTGTTTTTGTGCTTTAGACATGTACTCTGTTGTGCTGTGATGTTTCTTTTGTTTTGTTATTCTCTGGCTATTTTCTCCTGTTCGTGTTGCGCTCATATTTAGTTATTTTAATTGATGATATGAAATAACCTTGTATCCTTTTGTAAACTATGTTTTGAAAGTTGCTTTGTCAATAAAATAATTACTTTCTTACTTACAATATTAGCTTCCTGAGGAGAACTGGACTGATGAGGAAATGTGACACTGTAGGAGTTAACTCACTCCACAAGGTGTCAGTAGTGATTCATTAAGGACGCAAAGCTACCGTTAATACCCCAAAGAAGAAGAAGTGGATGCAAACATGTCATTTCCGGGATACGATACCATCGTTTTCTCTCAACACTGACGCTGCGATATAAAGCTACGTTTGTTACATATTTAATTGAGACGTTTCTCGGCTTAGAAGAGCGTTATGTGTATAAGGTGATAACGTAAGTCGACCGCGCGCCTCCTACGCCATTAAAATGAAGAAGAAGAGCTCCGAGAAAAGACGCCATGTGG
This sequence comes from Melanostigma gelatinosum, assembly GCF_949748355.1. Classification (NCBI taxonomy): domain Eukaryota; kingdom Metazoa; phylum Chordata; class Actinopteri; order Perciformes; family Zoarcidae; genus Melanostigma; species Melanostigma gelatinosum. The sequence continues at coordinate 2,775,595 of NC_136641.1, read as the reverse complement.
TGGCATGGGCCAACAAAGCTGAGTGGGATCAGGTCCTGGAGTATCTTTACTCGAAGGACTCCGCCTTACAGAGGTTTGCCCTGAAAAGGATATCAGCGTGGAGAGGCAGGTACGCCAACAGCACTCCCGTGGCGGTGGACTGCACAGCGGACCTGGTGAGGTGCCAGGTGCTGGACAGGTCGGGACAGCTGGACGGAGAAGATCTGGTCTTGCTTTATGGAGCGGGCCTGGTCAGGTTTGTCAATTTGATCACCGAGCGACAGCAGGGGAGAACAGCCCGTCCTCTGAGGCGGCTGGCTGGGAACCTGAACATCCCAGAGTGGGTCGTAGACCTGAGGCATGACATGACGCACAGGAAGCTTCCAACCTTAAAATGGTGTAGAAAGGGATGTACGGTGGTTCTGGAGTGGCTCCAGCAGGAATACTGGTCCAGGCAGTTGGGAGGAGGGCCTAATGAGGGCTGGGAGTCGGAGTCTGATGGAGAGGATGAAGAGGTAGACCTGAAACGCCAAGGGGATGAGCTCATTGCAAGGCAGAAAGAGATGGAAGCCTACAAGAATGCACGGGAGCTTCTGATCTCGTTTGAAAAGGAGCAATACCAGGCTTTTGATAGACTCCCTGAGGACAAAGGGAAGACCTTGTGGCCAGCCCCCTTTGCAGACATGAGCTGGTTACTAGGTGAGATCAAGCAGTTTGCTTTGCAGTCAGGTCATCTGCTGATTGATGTGTTGCTGGAAGACGGATTTCTAGTTCCGACTGCGGAACAACTGGAAACGTTGGGCTGCAGCGCCTCTGACAATGCCAGTGCCTCTCAACCCAGACTCGCTCAAGCCTTCCTGCGTTTTTGGCTGCCACTCCTGAAGATGCTCAACTCTCCGCCCTTTATTCACCTCCTCCTGGAGAAGCTGTTTGTTGAGCTGAAACTGCTCGCCAAAGAGCAGAATACTCACAGGGCTTTCTACGTCTCTGCGTGGATTTCAGAAATCATCGTCTGCAACAGCAACAAATTTGAATACCACTTTGAAACAAAGGGGCAGAAGAAGGCTAGAATGAAGGACAGGGTCTTTGTAAACCGCATCCAGCTGAGGTGGCAGCAGCTGCTCTCAGCATGCCTGGATGCTCCCTGTGTCAGCACGCCTCACTTGCTCCAGTTGATCCTGGACGACATGGAGCATCCCCTCCCTCTGGAAACCCGACAGAGGCTGCTCCAGCTCTGCTCCATCTACACACAGGGTGTACACTCGGAGTCCGACACGGCTCCGCGGCGGAAACAACAGCCCATATACACACTGGAGAGCTTGCACGAGAAGCTGCAGCATTCGCGGCACCTCAGCCATCCACGGCATTCGGCAGCCGAGGCGGAGAGGAGAGAGTCCTCCCAGGAGTACAAATGGGCGGATGTTCAGGCTGAAAAGGCCAGATTGCTCAGAGGCTCTCCGTGGCAGCTGTGCCACAATAAGGTGTTGTGGAAGAACTATCCTCTCGGTAAAGTCCCCGGACAGTCGGATGACCCTTCGCGCCTCATGGTGGAAAACTACTCAACGATGACCATCTTTGACCAGCCGGTGGAGTTGGAGAGCAACACAGCGCACAAGGTCCCAGGAGTCTTGGCACCAGTGAGAACAGCTGACGGCCTTCTTTGGAACCACAGTGACGTCAATATGCTGAAATCTGGACTGCAACTTTTTTGAGTTGTTATAAAGCTTTGAAATAAATGTTCCAGATTGTTTTGACACATGGATAAAAGAAACATGCTCAACTTCAGTACTCAGCAGAGTTTGGTGAGTGATGAAATATGTCAAGCAGTTGATTCATTGATTAGTCGAACGACATAAATGTAATTTATCTGAGTCTTTCACCAGTTGCTGGTTCCAGCTTCTTAAGTGATAAATTGCTGCTTTTCTGATTTCATATCATGGATAAAAACTAATGATTTTTTTTTTTTTAATCAAAAATTGTTAGCAATTAATTAAATGTCAGAAGTGAAAAACAGTCCATATTCCAGAAACCTCTTCAACTAACTTCCAGCCCAAAACTTTTTTCCCGCTCAAGTTTCTGACATTTTATAGACTAAAAAGATTCATATATTAATTAAGAAACAATCAGCAGAATAGTTAATATGGAAATAAGAGGTGGTTTAAGCCCTAATCTAAAAGCATTTGTAAAAGCCTTCATGTTGTTGACAATATTTTATATATTAGGTGGTTAATAAAAAAGTGCAGACATTTAACACATCATACATTATAAATAGAATAATGTCAGATTGATGTGGTTCATTCATATGATGGCGTACAGTGAGGTTTTGTTTTTCTTCCACCTGTGATACAAGTGAACTTGAGCACAGTTGATGCAGTTGTCGGCCCTACAAAGGGTTTTGGAGTCGACGCCTTTCAGTTGAAAACCCTGGCAGAGGGGATGTTGTTGTAAGCACAAAGTGGTTTTGTGTAATACATTTTCTTTTGTTCACGAATGGTCAATAAAACATTTTCCTATCAAAGGAATGTGATTGTGTTGTTTTTGAGTGTAAGATTCTTGAAACATTTGAAAAGTGGCTTATTAGCTGTTCTCCACTGCTTATTAACGGTGTCTGCGTGACTGAAAGCAGCACTAAAGTGAAGGAAACTTCTCATCTTTGTTCTGTTAGATAACTTAACACACACAACTTAAGACACAGCTAACTTATCAGAATTATGACAAATACGTTAAATGTACAAAAGTGCAAATTTTTAAAATACAATTTAAACAATATAACAGGTTATATTCTAAGCATTATATGGTGACCTGAAAAATATAGTCGCCTGTATAAAATGTGTTGCAACACAACAGTCATGTAACAAATACTTTACTTTTTTGACTGTCAGAGAGGTGTTGTTATAGCTGGTCATTATCACTGCGCCACATTAACATGCACTTGTTGTGCACTTGTTGTCCACTCGCCGACCAAGTTCTGTCGGACTTTTATTTTTTGATAACTTGGCCGGAAGTGTCTTCGCAGAGCTTGTCTCGTGCGGAGCCATTGTCCTCCGTTTTTCAAGCTGTGAGCGGTTGAGCAAGCACTCAGCTACCAGCGCCGTTTCTTCGACTGACTGTTGCAGTAGTTTCTAATTTCATTAGTGTTTAAGGCTATTCGACGGGACGGTAAGTTGTTGGTTGGAGAAGTGGCGGTAAAATATGCTGCGTCATTCAGTACGCTAGTTGTGTTGGTTAACGCCTCATGGCTTTAGTCGACGTTAACGTTAGCTGAGTTAGCTTGAACGAAAACCGAGCGAGCACTTGTTAGTTCGCTAAATATGTTGACGTTAACCAATTGACTGAGAAGAAATGTCACTGTGGGTAAATAAGACGTTGACTTTTTGTTTTAATGCACCAGAACACACTGGTGCCGACATACGTTGGATACTGTCAACTAGCGTTAACGTTTGCAAGTTGCTAAAGCTTCTCGGACAATTGCGGCCTAGATGGAAAGCTTAACATCACGAATATCATTTGTTGTTTATTGACCTAATACGCATAGTATTTTAACAGTGGTGGAATTATGCTTAGTGAGGTAAGTTATGTGTGACAGGGTGCATTTTAGAACATTATTGTAAAACTCCGGATAGTGCTAACGTTAGGTACCAATGCTATCTGGCCTGAGTCAGTTACGTTGGTAATGCGTTTAGCCAACACGCAACGTCGCTATTTCTTAGCCTGTAAGAAAATGGAGAATGTCCGGAGTAAAGTAAATATGTCACTGTCTAAAAGATAACGTCACCACAGTTAAACGGAGCCAACTCAATGGTAGAAATGTTGAAAACATGCTTAGTACGTCCATTAAGTGTCAAGTATGGCAAATACTTTTACTACTCAGTCCACACTGAGCTATAGCTTTCTCCTTGGGGAAAACGTATGATTTTTACAGTGACTGAAATTGGAATCAAAATAATACATTTCCCTGATAAATGAATGGGGTATTTGCTGCAAGATTACACACTCACAGTATATTTTGTTGTCTCCAAAGGTGAGGAATCTCAGGCGATATTCTGGACAGCTTCCTTGCAGTCCGACTGTCAAATCACAATGATCACAAGAAGAAGACTCACTATGAACAACGCAGCGCTTCAGCCTCTGGAGGTTGAAGTGGTGGAAACTGTCGAAGATTTCTCAAGTCCATCTGAGGGTTTCCCATCTGATGATATGGACACCACTGGACTAGAGCTAGATGACCTGTTTGGAATGGAAGACTTAAAATGGACACTTGAAAGAGATACTGCCTCCTCGCTCTTTGATATTGAGTTGGCTGATCTTGGTTTGAGTGCCAAAGACCAAGATTCCGAGATTGAGGCTTCAACGGCATCATCTCCAGATAGAATGTCATCTGAATCGAGGATTAAGAAGAGGCAAAGCCAGTCAAGCCACATGATCAACAAAAACGCCGTTGCTGCCAGATTGAATCGTCTTAGGAAGAAAGAATATGTCAACAGCTTGGAGAAGAAAGTTGGCATCGTGTCAACAGAAAACAATGTGCTCCGACAGGAAAATTCTCAACTGATGAAGAGAGTGGAAGAGTTGGAAGATGAGACCAGGTACTTGAGGGCTGTGCTGGCCAATGAGAGCATGTTAGCCCAGCTCTTGTCCAGGCTGAGCGGTGTGAATGGGATGAAATTATCTTCCTCGCTTTTCCAGGGGCCTGACTCGAACGACCACGACTACGCCTTGCCCAGAAAGCGTGTGAAAGTGGAGGAGAAAGAGACAGCGGGTGGCGTGTGTCTGCACGTGGACAAGAACCACGTCTCAGTGGAGTTCTGCACCAAGTGTGCAGAGAGTGCAAGCGCATCGCTCAAAATGTAGGGTCAAGTACTTACCTCTGTTTTCAGATATTGAGACTAAACTTGATATGGCTCTTTACTGAACTTCTTTAGGGTGGATGAACACTGTTGAATTTGTTAAGATTACCTAAGAACTGCTGAATGTGCATGTGTTTCATTGTGATGATGGATTGAGTACACGTTACTGCTAAACCTTGTTGACAGTTTCTTCTAGGTAGTGGTTGATGCACCATGCGGGATGAGTGGCTTTCTGAACACCTTTACCTCCTTGACTCCATGGTAAGGATCAGACAAGAACAGACGTTTTTGTAGTTTTTCACAGGTCTGAGGCGATGAGCAGAAACCTTAGTACTTCTGTTTTGATACAGTTCTTCTTCCCAGTTAGTGGATTTTGAGTACTTAAATGATTTATTTTATTTACAGTTTGTTGTAGGAAATTATTTGATTGTAAATCTTAGAGTTAAATTAACATATCTTGAATACTAAGATGTTAAGATAACGGTGAAGCTCCACAAAGAGAGATCCTGTATTGGCTGTCAAATTGGAAATGCTAAAAACGACAAGACTGTAAATATTTCCTTTTGGTAAGAATTGATCTCTTTGTGAACCGGCACCATTGTACAAAAGAATGCTTTCATTTAGCGCCACCTATTTTTCTTTATGCTAAAGTGGATTCTGCTGGTGGAAGGTGAAGAGACTGGACAAGCTGCTGGCAACGTGGCCTGGTATTTTTTTAAAGGTAGTATCGGTAACAAATGGTATGCGTGATCATATTTTATTCTCAACATCTGTAGCTCATGCAGCATTTCTGGGGGCTTGACCACAGCTGCTCCATTACTCATGATGTGATGCCATCAGAGACTTAATCGTCTCATAATTATGTCTTGTATACATTGACTTGCTGGAATGTATTAAGTAAATACATCTAAAAGTATCTGATTTAAGTGGTGAAATTGCCATCTTTGTGTACCTAAATGTAAATGTCTATATAATTTGAATACATTGTTTGAGGCAAATGACCTTCATGTTGGACAAATAAATCATATTTTCATTATGTTTGAGTTACTAATATCTACTGTGTCTTGTTCTGTACTGTTGATATTAATGCATCTCTTTTTCTCTTTCTAAACAGCAAGCTCTCTGCCGATAATGGTCTTACTTTTCCTGAACATTTGGGTCAAGTCTGGTAAAGGTTGTCAAAACAAATGACCGAGACCTCACTTGATGGAAGTGCAAAGCAATGCAGTATGCGGGGACCCACAGGGAGTACTCGTTCTGCCCATGATTTAGCCCATTTATTTCAAACCATAGATTCATATATCAGTCATTTTTCAATGCTGTTTTATATTTTATAATAGACTAGTTTCATGGCAGTCATTTAACGTGTCCTAGTGGAAAAGCACATGTGAAATTGACAATGGTGGCTCAGTTCTAGTAAGTGTCCCAGTAAGCTATTCAAATGAGCCAGCACAAACAATACCAGGACCTCCTTCAGTAGAATGCAGCCATCATTAAAGGGATAGTTCCGATTTTTTTTGATGTACTTTATACTCTGTGTACCTACAGTAGATGGTGGTGGTCTAAGTCCCCATTTTGAGGAACCCGGCAGTAGTACCAGCACAGAAGCAAAGCAACGTACTGCTGGTTAGAATCTCTTCACTGCTTTAGCTTGCTGTCAGACGAACCAGCAACTCGTGTGTTCTGTGAGATAACATTACTGTTTCTGTCAGTGGAGTCTTGTGAGTTAAAGAAAGCACAGATGGACATAACTGCTTCAGTTCCTTACTAGACAGGAGGATTTTGACAGCAAGGTATAGCAGGGAAAATGTTCTAAATATAATGTACACGTACACTGTGTTTTTAGGTGTCTAAAATACATCACAGCAGTACATTGCTCCTCTCTGTTTCTCCAAACTCCATCTACTGTAGTAACACTGAGTATGGAGAAGTCGCTCATACAGCCACACTTCTAAACATCTGAACTATCACTTTAATATTATTAAATACACCTGCACCTTTTCTACAGGTCACCTTTTCAGTCAAAAATGTCGACTGAAAAAGGCTAGTATAATTAATATCTGATGGGGGGGCTGGATCAGGCTGCTTAAGCTGCGTTGTGTGTGTGGAAAGCCTTGATGGTGTGTGTTTCCTGTCCTGTAGGGAACCTGAGCGCCTTGGAGCAGACTGAGTGAGTTTGCTAGTCATGTTAGTCAGCATCCAAAGTGAGCGACACGCTCAAGTCTGCAAAGCCCTGAAGCCCCGCCCCCTGCTGCTACACAGAGCGTTGTTCACTTGTTTATTCAAAGTTTATCAATTTTGAACATGTCACGTGACCAAATTTGACTCCCTTGGGTCCCCAGCAAAACACCCACCAAGTGTGAGGTAGATGAGCTCTCGAGTTACAGATCGATTCCTCACTTTGTAGTTGGACAGTTGAGCGCATGTACTGTTCTAAAGTCTCCCAGGGTGGTGCTTTAGTCCAGCTATGAATCAACAGTTCTGCATTTTGGGGAAAAGGCTTATTTGCTTTCAAGTTGACATGGTCAGATCTATACCACTCTCATGTCTATGTTAGAATGAGGCTACAGCCAGTGAGCTGAGTTTAGCATGAAGACTGAGTGAGGATCCCTACCAGCACCTTTTTAAAGCTCACGAACACATTATCCTGTTTGTTTCCCGTTTGTTTCCATGGAGATGTAAAACCAGGAGAGACTGAAAAGTTACTGCGTGCAGACAAAAAGTAGTTGTGCACATAACTTCTCACACCACCATAAATTGACAATTTATTTTTAATTTTTTGTACAAATAAGTTGCTGGTTGTCTGATTTTGTTAGCTTAGTACAGAGCCTGGCTAGCTGTTTCCATTCTTTTTGCTAAACTTAAGGTTAAGAACTCTCAGTAAGAAATCAAATAAGTCTAATGACCATTAACAGCTGAAAGAGAACCATGAATTTGCTTGTGTCAAAGGGAAATGATAATTTTACTTACGTGCTCATTTCATTGTCGTAGATTTGCGGTAAAAATGCATGTTATTGGAGATCGATAATCTTAGTAACACTGATGCTTTTAGTCCCCCTGTTAAGCATTCTATAATCAGGTATAACACATTAGATTATAGATAAATTAGTAGGCCATTTTAAATGTGCATTCATGTCCAGCATTTGTCAAGAATTATGACTTCTATGAAGACATTTGACTATGTTGTCATCTGTTTACAGAGCAGCCTTATCTTATGTGGGCCGTAAGGACATAGAAGTGTGTTTAGAAGTGATTTCCTCACGCAGTATGTTCCAAAGTACCGGCGCCCTAAGTGAGAAAGCACAGTCCCCTTTAGTTTGGAACCTGACCCGTTGAAAAACCAACTGGACCCAGTCTGAAGAGCTCTGGCTCACCTCGGAGTGGAACGGTTTGCAGTATATAGTAGTTAGGTGCTAACCCTTCCTGTAAACAGTAAAATCTTTAAATCCAATGTCTTTAGAATTGAAAAACCCGAATGGAACTGAAATGTTTGTGGCCTAAAAAAATGTTTAATGTGATGTTGCTTGTAAAGGCCAGGCATCACTCCGACTGATGGTGTTTATTTGATCACATAAACATACCCAGCGTTATTAGTTCCACTTGTGCTTTTCCTGGTATGACAAGTCGATTCCTGTGAAAAGGTTTTTGAAAATCAATCCTCATCCAAGCCTCCATTCATTCATCCTCTTATCTCAAAGGGAGATGACGAGACTGAATCAAATCAGCTACAACATATCCCACAAATGCTGATTTCCAGACACAATCAATACTGAGGAAAATGTGTTCATATCTTTGTGTTTCCAACTGTCACAATCACCACAGATATCCTTCTATGGACTCTGGTCAGAGAGGTGTGCAGCCTCACCTTTAAAAGGATGACTTAAATACAGGCTAGTACTTCATGAACTATCAGGAACACAACTAATAATGTCAGAGTATTGATGATGACACTTCTTCACAGTGTGCATTTATATGGGACAGGCTACAAAACTGACCAGTCACGGCAGCACACATCCCTCTTTAAATCTGATGTGATGTATTAAAGTTATACTTATATTTTGGGTTTCTGCTATAACATATTTACACGCTTTAATGTCCAAAAAGCTTTGTGTATTTCTTGAGTGTTTCAATACTTTCACAGTATTTATATCGTACTTAGACCTGCTTTATAATAAAACAGACTTGTAGAGTTTACATTTCACAATTTGGAACCTTTAACCATTTGTTGCTTTTAAATCATTCATCCTTGTGACCTGTCAGATCACTGCCGCAGTTTTGTGTTCTGTCCCTTTAACTGCAGACTTACCTTTGAAGGAGAACATCATGAAAAAGATACCTCAGTTGTTGCATAAATGAACGTACTGTTCTTGCATCAACTCAATTAGAGATACTCTGTGCATTCCTGAAGTACTAGCCTACATGCATTAGTGTATGCTTTTTCGTGACCTCATTATAATCCATGTACCCTTCAAGTGAAGAAAAAACTCCACAGTGGCCTTAAAATTCAGAAAAGGTGATGCAGTGCCATAAAGGCTGCCTGTGAGGCATGTTAGTCAGAATAAACACTACATCTCTTTAAAAACAAAAACGACCAAGTGTCACTTTTCCAGAGGTTTGAAACGTACGTAGTCTTGCATCATTGTGAACAAACAACACAGGACCACACAGACTTTGTCAAAGTTATTATTGTAGAATACTTTGATGTATTTTTTCTTTCATACAGACAAAAGGTGTTGGACTTAATTCCCATTAAATTCTCTTAGATTTCCATACAGATTTAGTCTACAGTATACAGGTGTGTTCTTTCTCATATATAGATATTTATTCGCTTAAATAACAGGCAGGTAACTCTTTAATATATTCAATCGTCTTTATGTTTTGTTGTCATTTTTTTTGGTCTTTTTTCATTTCAGCACAGTTAAGGCTGCATTTTCTGTCTGCGGAACAGCACTGCGTTGTGCAAGGGGGACCATTCCACACACAATATTTACAACAGTATGTATAATGAATAATGTAAAATGTTAATTTCCCCCCATCGTTACATGGCAGTAAATACTTGTAGCAGATCTAAAAGAACAGCCTAAACAATGCACGGATGCATTGCACTTCTGCAGTCTCTAGCTCTGCATCACCCTCCAGTTCTCCATCCTCCCTGGGTCTCCACTTTGTCCAGTCCTTCAGATCATAATGAGGTACATCTGTATCTCCTGTTCCCTATTTACAGAGTGGTGTCTCTGGTCTTAAGAGACGATAAGCATCTCCACACCTCTGCACACTTCAGGGGCTGTTCAATGGACAGAAAACACAGCCCTCAGAATATGCTCAGGAGAATGTGCAACTGTCTTTTTCCATCAGTGGGAGCACCGATGGAGAAAATCTAAAATAATCATAATATACAAGCACTTCCATTTTGTTGTTCCTCTCTTTACAGAAAGCAATAGGATCAAAAGAAAGAAACATCCCCTAAAAAAAGCAAAAAAAAACAAAGTGTAACAGGAACATAGTACCTGTAAATCAAAGATGCACATTTGGGCGATCTGTACAGTAGTGGTGCAGTTGTACAATTTATAGTTTTGATAAATATAATATATTCTTTTTCACATTGTGTTTTGCCTTCTGTGAAACGGTCTCACAACATCATGATGTAACGTGGCTGGACGGATGGACAAGAGATGGCTGGAACTGGACAGTCAAATTTACACCACTGTAAAGTATTAGCCTGTTGTTCGCTGTGTGTGTGTTTTCAGAACGCATTGATAGAGCTGTGCTAAGAGGTGCTGTAGAGTAGGTTGGACTTGAACAGAATATGTGTGTGTGTGTGTGTGTGTGAGAGAGGAAGAGAGCAGATGTGGAGTGATCATAGCACACAGTAGTGACAGTAGCCTAAATGATTTACCAACACATAAAGAGTGACATTAATGATACCAAATGCATGCTTCAAAACAGACAGACCAATACAATGTCACCACCGGCCCACGCCGAAAGGGTGGTGGCGATGATGCTGATGAGCATTCAAGAAGACAGGGTTCTGTACAGGTGAGGGTGTGTTCCCAGAGAGCCCTCAAACAGAACCAGCAGGACGGACATGTTCTCACTGTTTGCATGAGTTGTCATCTTTGTAAGACTTCCTATCCTACGTCTGGGGACAGCTGTTGACATGGCAGTCTGTTTGCATATTGTCTGCCATTGCCTTTCTGTGGTGGTGGGATCAGCTGATAACTCGGGGAGATCAACGGGGGTTAACCAGGGACAGGGGGGGAGTCATGCTCCGAGGCAACATGGAAGTCAGCGGTTCACCCACACCTAGTGCAACATACAGGTGGATACAGGAGGGCACTCGCACACCCGGTCTGGAATGTGATGCGGCTGTTTGGAATGTATGTTCTATGGAATGTTGAGGTCGGTGGAATGTGATGTAACTCGGGCCATTGTCACAGGGGGGATATCCATCCAAATGTGATTTGTTTTTCTTCTTTTCTTTGTTGGAGTGTGCTCATGCAGCATTATGCCCCCTTTTACATTGGGAAGAATATGTCTTAAAGCAATGCTGTAACATTTTAGGAAATAAGCTTATTGGCTTTCTTTCTGAGCAGATTGATACCTCTCACATATCTGTCCATTCAAGGTGAAGCTGAGGTGTTAGCTTAGCTGAAGTACTGGTAAAAGGGGTAAACAGCCACCCTGTCTCTGTCCAAAAGAAAAACCATCCTTCTACTGGTATCTAATATAATAGCACCAGTGTTCATGTCTCCGGAACCACAAGAGATCATATTTGACTTTTGGAAATGAAATTCAAGACATTTTAATACCTCCTACGGCTATTCATTTAGGAAACTGAATTCAATGCTTTTTAAAACTTTTCAAGACCTGTAGATACCATGTTTAGGCACAGATCAACCTAATGAGATATACCGCTTTAATTAGTTTGCGTTAGAGGTGCTGTAGGCTGCTTTTGTTTTCTGAAAGAGCCAGGGAAGCTGTTTCCAGTCTTTATGCTAAGCTAGGCTAACCCACTGTAGCATACTTAGCGTGCAGACATGGAAATCGTACCAATCTCCTCATGTGACTCCCAGCAGGAAAGCGACTACGTGTATTGTCTGAGTGTTCCTTTAAAGTTTCTCAAACCGCTAACAGAACATCACGATGACGGGGAATGCACAACAGTTGACAAATGGACACGACACATGAGCTCTCATTGGCTGTACCTGATTGAGTGGGGCTTTGGGCCTGAAGCTAAAGCTGAACACTGACATACGACATATGGGCCTGACAGCTCGAGTGATCGGTTGCTTCTAAACATCAAACAGAGACACCCCCCCCCACTCTGTAAAAATGACTGGATCCAACAGTCCAAACAATCTCTTTGTCCACAAAACTCTTGGAGAGGGCACTGGTACATGGTGGAGACGACACGATGGCACGTGAGCAGGGCAGGTTGTAGGTGAGTGCATGTTAAGTCTTAAAGGGCCATCGCCTGTGCATTGTGTGTTTGATGGCATTTAAAGGGTTAATGCTTCCAAAAAATAAAGCTGGCACACACACACGGCAATCAAAGACCAGAAAGGACGAGACAGGACAAAGGAAATGACAAAATGGCTCGAGGAACAGCAAGAGAGAAGGTGATGGAACCCTAACAGAAGTGAAGTGGAAGAAAATGACGAAACGCATACTCATCAGTTCATCAGCATGGCAGGAGGCTGTAATGGAAGTTAGTCCGGTACGGGGCTAATGTATGTATACATGTACACGGCACACACACCGGATCATGGCAGGGTGGACACTATCACAGAAAACAGGTCATGTGGACTTATCGGGGGGCGGCATTCAAGGACTGGGCAGGTTGGGCTGCAGAAAGAACAGAGATGAACGTGACGAGTTCTGTGCTGTCGCCTCCCAAACATACAAATTATATACATATATATATATATACATACATATATATATATGTATGTATGTATTCCCCAACTCCTTTAGTTTATTTTTGCAGCCATACTATTTACTATTAAGTTTAAATGAACAATATCTTTGTTTGCAATTCCTATTTTTGTTATTATTTTGTTTTGTTTTTTTCCAGAAGAGACAAGACAATACACAAACACACATTGAAAGAGAGAGAGAGGAATGACAGAAAAGAAAATATTTCTTTGAAAAGAAAAGAAGCTCAATGTGAAAGTTCCAGAGAACGAGAAAAGAAATAAATGAACCGATATGAAAGAAAGCAATGAATGAGAACCATTATGTGGAGAGATAAAGGAAGATGGAATTGAAGTGGAGTTAAAGCGAGCCAATGAGTGATTAAAAGTGTCTGTCGACAGATCGATGGTGGAGGTGACGGTAGTGCTATGGCAGGTAGGTAGGTGGGTGATGACAACAACACTAATGATGCACACCAATAGAAACAGAGTGAGTCAGCCTCTGGCCCTGTTCTGCTGAAGCGTTGAAGGATGTGTCTTTTTTTTTTGGGATGTCCCCCCCCCCCCCCCCTTCTCTCCCCAACCCACCGCCACTCAGGACAACGCAGCGAGAGCAGACCTGTGCGTGTGTGTGACACATGTCAGGCGGGTGGGCGGGGTCTCCAGGGAGGGCGACAGACGGGGCGGTGGATTTGAGGGTGGAGGGTGTCGGGGGGGCTGGCGTAGTCAGTGGGCTGGACTGAGAGGGCTGAAGCAAGGGCGAAAGGAGGGAGAGTCGCAATGTTCAGGGAGTTGCGAGCTGAAGCCATTGTCTCCCTCCGGTATCTCCCCCGTCCGTCGCTCCCTCATGTTAGCTTGCTGTAAGGGAGATTGGATGAAAATGTCATGCGTGAGTCCTCAGCCCTCTCCTCTGCTCCCCTTTTTCTACCCAAGACTCCACCCCCCCCTCTCCCATCCTCCCCAACCCACGTTCAGCTCAGTTATAAGGAGGTCTCCACGCAGTAGAGGTGGGCTAGGTGAGGGGCGGAGGCTTTCACCGGCCTGTCCCTGCCATGATGGGTGTGGTAGTGTTGGTGGGGTTGGTGGTGATGTGGGCTCTGGTTGCTGGGGGTTACTGCGTCAATGCTGTTTTTGTTGCCGTGGGTGACTGTTGAACTGATGATGCTGCTGCTGTTGTTGTTGTTTCGGTTGCACGGGGTCACCGGGAGGCTGTACTGGCGGTAGGGGCGGGTGGGGTGGGAGCGGGCCGGGGGCTGGGCAGGAGGGGGCGGCGGCTTTCGGAGGGCCGGGTGCAGGTGCTGGTATCTGCTGAGCTCTGATTCGTCGTCCACGTCAGTGTCGTCGATCAGCGGGATGTTGTGGATGAGGTCGTTGATGAGGAACTCCGGGTGGGCCATGAAGTTGTGGATGGAGTTGTGGGATTCCGGTTTCTCCCGGCCCTCGTACAGCGAACTACGGAACGCTTTCACCACTCGCATCTACCGAAAGGAAGGAAGAACGAGGGAGAGACCACAAGAAAGAGAGAAGTCAGACATGCAAATGCCGCAGAGGAGAGACAAGGGAAACCCAGAGACCTGTGTCCTCCAGCAGACAGACAGACACTCAGGACCAGGTAGCTACAGTTAAAGTTTATATGTCAGTTCTCACACACCAAACAAACCGAGAGCATTTCGTGGCCACAATCACAACAGCAGCGGACGCTTCACAACATACACACCATCATACCTGTGTGTGTGTGGGTGATGATCCAGTATGTGTGGAGAATACACTCATACCTCAGCACACTGGGTGACATGCATGCACGCACGCACACACACACGCACACACACGCACGCACACACACGCACGCACGCACGCACACAGACACACACACGCACACACACACACACACACACACACACACACACACACACACACGTGCATGCAGCAGCAGCAGTGTAACTGAGTGAACAGTTCAGCTGTTTCCACATCGTGCGGCTTGGAGGTTGGCGTTTGCATGCATCGGACAGTTGTCAATCACTGGTGCTGTTTGTTAAAGAGAGCTGATTTATACTCACACACACACACACACACACACACATGCAAAATGCACTGCAGCCATGCAGCAGTGAGGGACAGAGGAGAGCAGAGTGATTGAAATAATGATGATGCTGATGGTGAAGTTGCTGCAGGATAGGAAAAAGCAAAACAAACAGAATGGCGACATCACAAGAATCAGCAGGTTAGAACAGTGTGCGATTGGTTAGATTACTAGAAACAGAAGATGATTGGTTCACAGGCCAGAGGCTTGGGCGTCAGCCCTGTGGCAAGAGAGAGGCAGCCAGGTCATGCTGAATCAGATCGTTGTCACTTATGCTCTCTTTCTGTCTCACACACACACACACACACACACACACACACACACACACACACACACACACACACACACACACACACACACACACACACACACACACACTCACTCACTCATAAGAGTGAGGTCTATGAGTGTACTTGAAGGCGCATTACGCAGTGTATGGTGTATGCGTGCGGAAACACATTCCTTTGCCATAGCAGTTGCTCCATGCACCCTTCCCCAAAGCCCAAACAGAGGAAAAGAAGCAGCATGAGCTCAAAAGAAACAGAGACAGTTCAATGCAAGTACAGTGACAGGCAGAGCCCTACATAGAGACCGTTTGGCCGGCCAAGATCTGTGGAGGGGAAGCTTTGAGTCCACTGTGACACCCGCTGGAGTCCAAACTGTGGTTATGAGAGGCAAATGGTCGGGCTGCTGAATGGAGGTCAGTGCTGCAGTCGGCCAAACTAAGAGGAGACTCTGCCATGTATGATAGACGAACAGACAGACGGTCAAGCAGTAGGTTCAGTGCTTATCTGTTTTTCCAAAGAGCCTGTCAGACAGTAGAAAAACACCTCATGCAGACTGAGAAGGTGTCAGAATGTTACTTTCTCACGTTTGTTTTCATTTTTGTCCCAGAGGACAGAGTAAACTTTCGAGTATATAACATTCCCAGTGTGACCAGAGCGGCCTGGAGGTCAGGGCACTGCTGTGTTACTTATGTCTCTCTTTCTCTCTCCCTGTCGGCTCTTTCAGCAGCGCTTGATGGAAAAACAATGATGGTTAAAGTAGCAGAAGGAAGGTAGAGAGGCTGCTCATGGGAACAGAACATAAACACAGGGAGAAGCTGTGAGGAAGATGGCTGCCACCGCAAGGCTCAACTCTGATGTGATGTGATGACTGAGCTCTAATCCATACACCTTCCTCAATTCAATGCGCATTCTCTTTTTTATTCCACGGAACGAGCGAGAACTGAGGGCGGAAATCTTCTTTTTGAATGTGACAGAAGTTTAGCAAAGAATTGAGGAGCTGAGGATGGATTTGAGATTTGGCCTAAACATCCTGTTCCCCTCATAGTTTCCTGACCAAACTTCCTCTATATCTGTGTATTGCTGGCAGATGAAACTAGGCCAGTCTGAAATGAAAACAAACCGGATCCTTAGATCGGTTCTAAAGATCCAGATGGATCACTAAGGTCTAGCACAGCTCAGGTGGATGAAAGCATGAAGCAGAGACATCTACTCATATCATGTTGATATCTCCATTTAATGTTAAAGATGCGTCTTTCACACGACTCTTTTCTCACTCAGCGCTGATGGATTTGGATCACGTCAGAACTTACGCACATCATACTGCAACAGGGCAATGTGCCAAGACTGAGGGCTGGGTCTGCTGTACAAAGAACTCTGGGTAATGGAGTAAAGTAATAAAGGGGGAGAAGTCAGTCTGTCTTGATGACAAATGGGAAATCATTTGGAGTGTATGCTTGTAGCTGTTCATCAGGTTTAAGACAATCAAAGGAAAGAACTCAAAGGAATTCAACACCCTTAACATGACCATTAGTATATCGATCACTCACTGCATGTTACCTTGACATGCCGGACGGCGAGCGGAGAATCCCAAATCATCAGAAAACAGAGAAAAGACTCGATGAATATGATATAGCTTTGCTATATTTACCTCAATTCATCAAGACTTTTCACACTTTTCGGCCTGTAAGAATAAACAAGTTTTCCTAAAGAATTCAAGGTAACACAGGGTGAGCGACTGAATTACAAATGGTAATTTTAAGGGTGAAGTATTCCTTTAAAGTCAACTGCAAACGATCCCCAGGTGGGTCGCAAAAGTATATATATGGGTCGCCAAATAAAAGTGCATCATTTCTTCCACAGTCTTTCATTTCAAATGTCTACGAGGGAGCCGGAATGTTCGTGTTCTTATTAAATATTGAATCTAATATGAAAGACGAGCATACATTTTTCATATCAGAAAAAATAAGAAATAGAGAGTCTGTTAACTCCTGAATGCATTTAGTTGGTCTCATTTATAAAGTATTTAACGTGTTTATAAGTTTTCAATAACTCATGCATAAAATAAAGTTGTGAATTATCAAACGTATATATGGCTGGTTTCAAGATAATAAAAGTGGAATTACGTTAGAAATGGTCAGGAACGTTCATTTAAGCGTAACTTTGCTCTCCTCATGATTTACTGTTGTGAATTTAAAAAAGGCTGAAACTGTAGTTTTAGCTGTAGCTCGATGAGCACATGTTCACACAAGAAGAGATAATTGTGCATTTGTTTCAGTCAGATGCAGTAGTGAGTTATTTACAGCCGCAGGACTGACAAAATGTTATTTTCTCGAATGACCAAACACCTACATGACGAGTGACATTCCCATCAGCCGTGGCTCTACTTTGTGCTAAGTGCTAATTAGCAACCATTAGCATGCTAACGCACTAAACTAAGACGGCAAACATGGTTAAACCTGCTAATGCATGTTAGCATTGTCATTGCTGGCATTAGCATGTAGCTTAAAGCGCTGCGTGTCTGAGAACGGCCTCACAGCTACAGACTCTTAGTGTTGTTAATAGCAAACGGGACCAGTTGCACATTTTGCACGCGAATGTGAAGCAAACCTGAGTCACATTAAGTTCTAAGTTAGTGTTCCCCTCCTTGTCAATTCATTTGGTTGATTTGGTCATTTTGGTTTGAGGTGTCAGCAGTGCCTCTCTGTATCTGTACAGGTGATGGAGCAGCGTGGGGAGGCAGCTTGGAATAGAAGGAGGGAAGGATGGACGAAAGGGAGCAAGGAAGGAAAGGAGAAGCAACTGAGAGGACGGATGAAGACAATCAAATGAAGAGATAGCACAACCACACGCAGGCACAGGCTCGCACACTGACAAAGAAACGCACACAAGTCAAACTACGGCTCTCGGATATGTCAGCAGATACACACACATAAACACACTTGCAAACGAGACACGTGCGGAACTGACATACAAAGAAATCAAGAGAAAGGATGAGGTAGATGCTACTCTAGTCAGGGGATGGGAGGATGATAAAAAGGGATGAGGGAAAGGAAAAGAGATGATCCCAAAAAATGACAAAAATGAAGAGAAACCTACTCAAGGAATCTTATCAGTATGCTACAGAAGAGCCCGTATTTAGATCTGGTCAAATCTAAATACCTCTACAAGAGAACAACTCTACTTATGAAGAACAATAAGAATACATTCCACAGAATATGTCTGCAAACAGGGAACCTGTAATATCTCATAAATATAAAAGGAAAAGGAGAGAGCAGTAATGGAGAGCGAGAGAGAGAGAGAGAGAGAGGAAGGGAAAAAAACAGACTGCACAGAGAGAAGAATCTGGAGACATCGGAGGGGGTGGGGGGGCAAACTTGTGGCGTTGGAGCTGGAAATACTGTTACAGAAACAACCAGTTGACAACAATTGCAGCACCGGACATAGTGAGAGGAGCAAAAGAAGGAGAAAGAAATCAATAGTGACAGAAGAGGGAACCCTTTTTTATGGTAGTCTTGGAAACAGCAGTGTCCTATGTGTCCTATGGGGCTTTTATACTCGAAGGTTTACACTTTAGAGAATTGCAGAAGCCACATGAAAGCCATTTAGTCATGAGTATGAGTAAAATCGAATCGTAGCATTTTCTACCAATAGAGTCACAGAGTTGTTACAGCAACACTACATTCTCTTGGTTTTCAGAGAAGAGAAATGGCACCACTCCTTTACATTAGCAACGTTTACAGCAGGGGTCAACCACAGTAACCACGCTTGACCTCATTCACAGACAGGAAATAACATGTGGTGCAGGAGGAGCAGCCATTTGCTCTCTGAACTTCAGGACGCGTCCTCGCCTTGTAGGAGTAAATCAATCACTACCTGTCTTTAACAGCACTCATGTCTTTATACAGTGCCCCATGTCAGTCAGGACGCCTCAGACAGAGAGAGAACAGCAAGCTGCCTCCTGCACCGACCAACACGCAACAACAAAACAGACTCTGGACTGGGACCGGGACTGGATTTAGACCAGACCAGACCAGACCAGAACTACACAGCCGGCCGGGACTGGGTGCTGTTCGAAAGGGAGAATCAGAAAAAAGAATAGTGGAGACATTGCACACACGAGCAGTGAGCGAGCCGGGGGGGGGGGGGGGACGACACAACCATAGATAGTAAAAATACTGCAGTCCACGTGCCGTGCAGCAGTGTGTGTCTCTGTGTCTACGAATGAGTGTGTGTGAGAGAGAGGAAGTGGCTGCAGGATGTGTGCAGGTATACGTGTCTGTGTGTGTATGTGTGTACATGCGTTCGGCGGACTCACTCCCGGGGGCTGGGCTGGTATTGGCTGTTGCGGTGGAGAGAGCTACGTGAGAGGGGGTAGAGATAGTGTTTACGTCGTGGAGCTGACTGAGCACGGAGGAGCGCCGCCTCACCGCTCCCTGAAACGAACCGCTTCGCTTGAACGTGCTCACTACCTCCATCTGCAGGACAGAGACAAAACAGCAGCACTCAGTGAGGGCAGGAGAGGCCGGTCTGAGTGAAGTGTGTGTGTGTGTGTGTGTGTGTGTGTGTGTGTGTGTATGTGTGTGTGCGCCTGTTGTGGCCCTTTAAACCCATTTTCTGTTGCAGCAGAAATGATAGAAACAGCATTCAAATTTCCATTAAGGGCAAATGTGCATCAGTGTTGCACAACTGCTGTCTACGGAAGCCCTGAGATGTAAAATAGAGAAAAACATTCTGGTGACCCGTTTTCTAAGTCTGATCTAAATAGTTTTCTCTCCTGTTTTTTATGTCTTAAACGTAGGGCTGGTAATCTTCTTCAGAAACATTTGTGATATTGCTGTTGAAATTCCTGTTACATCCTGAAAGCAATCAATGAATATAAGGCTCTGACAAAACAAATCTGGTATCTGTGGCTGTCACAGGCCTGTAATAAGCCTGTCTACCTATGCCTGTGAGGAATAACAATAGCCATTACCAACCCTGCCTTTAAAGGAACGTGAAAAATAAGGTTTTGACAGGAAAATCTCTCAAAATTTCTAAAAAGAGCTGATCTGTGAAATAGGTGGGAATAAGAATTTTGGCAGGATCATCCTAAATTACTTATTTTATTGTTCATTGTTTTGGCAGGTACGTTTTTTTTCTTCTCGTAATACTCATTAAAGAGACACAGCTGGAAGAATACTTTGTGTCCTATTTAGAAGGAGTAGTGGTGACTTCAGCCTCTTGTGTGTCATTTGTTTTCACAGACAAATACAACATTTGTAAAATGATCCTGACAACAAGACAAAAATCCCGCCTGTTCCACAGATGAAAATAGAATTAAGAAACGTCACCTGTTCTTAAGTCACAAACACAGGAGAGAACAATTAGAAACATTTAGATCAGACTTTCGTTTTCTCACTTGTCTCTCAGCGCTTCTATGTTTCCCATTATCATTGACAAGCAAGAATGATAAATGATGACTGTGTGTATATGAGGTTGTGTGTGTGTGTGTGTGTGTGTGTGTTTGCATGCATAATTGTTATCTGCACACTCAGACCAAACCCTCTGAATGAAAAACTGACCAATCTAAGCAAAGGCACTTAAGCAGAGACTCTTGACTGGATCTCTAACACTGCTTAGGAGGCTGTTAGCAGCTTGTTGTCATGTTGATGCTGTTTCGCTGTCTTAATGTACTTTCTTACACAAAGCAGTGCAAGGATCAATCAATTAAAATAGTCAAGCACGTCAACAGCCTGTCTACATAGCATTAGGCTGAACACAATGTGTAGACACTCACGCACACAATCACAGCATTTATCCTCTCTCATGATGTTTATGAGCCTCTAAAATACCACTTCCAAGTTAGATAAAGCCATTTCACCCGCAGAACAGAAAAGTTAGCTGTGTAGGAGAGAAAAAACTGGAATCATTAAGTTTGGCACAAGTCAGAAGAACGGCACAGACAGGATGAGATACAGACTTTTGAAGAGCAAGAAGAACTCAGATAGTGTTTAAACTTAACTCATATTGTATTTCTGTCAAAGAAGAGTCAACAATGCAGTTCATCTCTTAAAGGACTTTCTTTCCAAATGTCTCTCATGTTAGTGTGTAAAGGCCATGATACTAGCAGTTTATTGATGCAGTGTTACTACACAAATCAGGAACTATATGCCCCCAAAATAATTAGCATTTCATCATAAAGCACTTGATTAAAAAAAAATCAGCCATTCCTATTGAGATTTTTTTGTGATACATAATTGTGTCTTTGGTTTTCATTACACTTCTAGTAAATCCCCATTTATCTGTAATTGACCTTAAATATCTCTGAGTCTATTCCTGGGAAAGAGGTTTGGTTGAGGAATGTTTTGGTGGTCTGGTCACAGTACCTGGGTCTGGATGCGGTTGAGTCCTCTGAACCAGAGGATCTGTCCCCGGCGCAGCTCTCTCTCAGCACAGTCGATCTCCTCCTCATCATCTGCCATCTCCTCCCCCTCATCCTCCCCGGGCTCCAGGCCCAGCCCCGCCTCCTTCAGGCACGGCAGCCGCTCCGTGGGCACTGTGGCGATCACCTGTGAGCCAGGTTTGTTAAATTGTTATTTGACCAGAAGATGAACACCGGAGCCCCCCAGGACTGTGTGCTGAGCCCCCTCTTTCACGCTGTACACCCACGACTGCTACCCCAAACATGAAGAGAAGTCTGTTGTGAAGTTTGCAGATGACTCTTCCGTTATCGGCCGGATTACAAACAACAACTTCATAAAGAGACAATCAACAGCCTTCAGCGTGGAGCTCAGAGAACAACCTGCTGCTCAACGTCAGTAAAACGAGCTGATGGTTGATTTAGAAAAAAGGAGGCGAAGACACACATCCCTGTCTACATCAATGGATGAGGTGGAGCAAGTTAGTAGCTTTAAGCTCCTGGGGATCAGCATCACAGACAGCCTGACATGGTCCTCACACATCTCCATCCTAAACGACTAGTTCTTAAGCAAACTTAAGAAATAGTGATAGGTGAAGCAAACCCTGTGGCACAATGAAAGTGAGGGCCAGCGCACCGGCCTGAGTGGCTATTAAGATCATAAGCCGTGCTTTCACAGTTGGGCGCACCACCGGCCCATCTCGCCCGCACCGTCGGGGAGGGGGAGTGAGTTTGTGCAACAGGACCCGAAAGATGGTGAACTATGTCTGGGCAGGGCGAAGCCAAAGGAAACTCTGGTGGAGGCCCGTAACGGTCCTGACGGGCAAATCGGTCGTCCGACCAGACTAATGGAACCAGCAGCTGGTTCCCTCTGAAGTTTCCTTCAGGATAGCTGGGGGAGTTCCCCCCCCCCACTGCATTCACGTGGATACGGTGTATAGAAAGTGTTGAATCATAATTCTCGCGGTGCCCACGTTACCTGAAGGCAACGTGGTTGACGAAGTCCTCAGCCTTCTTTGTTATGCTGTCACTCATGATGCCACGCCCCTCTCAGTTGATGCCACGCCCCCACGCTAGATCAGGGTCAAAAGTCTGAACTGAAATAAAACTATCGGAAAGTGAAAAAAAGATTTGAAACCGAAAAAAAATAAAATTTTAATCTGAAAATATAAAATCTGAAACTGAAAAATATAAGAACTCAAATATCTAAATACATATGAAAGTGAAAAATTAACAAACAAAAAAAGTATTCAAAAAAATTCCAGAACTGAATCAAAATTACATTCAACCCAAAAAAACTTTTCATTCACTTATTTTAATTCTGAATACATTGCTGTATTTTTCAATGTTCAAGACCACAACTTGAACTTTCAGGTTCACATTTTTTTTTCAAATGATCAAAACCTGACCTGGATTTGGCTCCTTAGATCTACAGCGGGGGATTCAAACCGCCCAGAACATCACTGGTACCATCTACTGAGCATCAGTGATATTAGTGATGAGAGGTGCCTGCAAAGAGCTAAACCCACCAGACACAACCAGCTTCTTTCCTCTGGCTGTGTGACTCAATAAATTCATCCTCCACCCTCCTTATATGATAACGATAACAATTTGCGAAAACTTGCAAAACCTCCAGCGAGGCCCAACCTGATGACCTATCGTCGTGGCATTAACTATTCAGGGTCAATGCCTAACCTTGACCATCTGGTGAGAGTTTTGCAAATTGTGGGGTACCACATAGACGTGATCGTGCCAACGAACTCAACAAGCACGACTACGCCCGTGTTACTTCTCGTGTGTGCAGTGACAAAACGCAGTTTGTAGAGCAGACATACTCATCAGGGATTCCTCCTGGGGAAAGGTCTTGTAGTGTGTGAAGTCCTGTCGCCGGTCAATCATGTAGTGTAAATAGCACAACAACTTCAAAAGTCCCAATTATAAGACAGCAAGTCGTGTAGCGTGAACTTGGCTTCAGCCTCACCTCAGAGAAAAGCCAATGTAAACCAGGCCTACACTTGTTCAGTAGGGCCTGACTCAGCAGCAGGATGAAGAGCTGCTTACCTGTCCCCAGAGGAGCTCCCCAACTCCCACGAACAGACACCAGAGCCACTGCTCCATGTTGAGAGGGGCACAGCTGAGGGGCTTCCCTCCCCACTGCACGATCACGATCTGCAGCAGAAACACAGGGAGCGACGTCATTACTGTCACACATCCAAACACTGGGTCACAATGTCAGGATGTGTCAACAGTCAACACCTCTGTCTTCTAGTCTGTCACAAAGCACAAGGTGGCACTGTCACTGGACGCCCTGCTGCATCTAATAAACATCAAACCACAATGTGGAACAACACAAGCAGACGTTTTATGTTTGAGTATTGCATTTCATTATTCATGAGGTATCTTACCCTGAGTGGCTATTAAGATCATAAGCCGTGCTTTCACAATTTGCCTTGGCTAACATCAGGTCATGGAAACGTATCTGTCTGTATACATACTAGGATCATTTTAGGAGAGCATTATGCGCTCTAGGCCGGTATGTATAAATCTGCTCAGAGTAGGTATTTGTTCTTATTTTTAGGATGCTTTGGTTGTTGCTGAGTGTTGAGTGTCATTTAAAGGAGAAGATTATTTTGGGAAATGTGCTCTTCACTTTCTTGCTGAGAGTTGTTGAGAAAATCAAAAGCACTCCAACACCTCAACAGCTCACGAAGTAACTACGTTTGATTAATCCATATAAAACCAAAGAGAAGAAATGCCGTTGTGGTTTCACAAGAACTCACATGGTATTTCTCAGTGAACCACTATGTTGATAAGTGAACTTAAGAGGTGACACTGTCAGAATATATATTCATTCTGTTTATCTGGCAGGGGTGAAACAGCAGCTGTCAGGCTGGAGCAAGTGACTGATTTAGCTAATCAGTGTAATAACCTGATGTGAACCGAGCAAACGCTCATGACAGAGTACAAAACTTGTTCTACAAAACTTGTTCAAGAGTTTTTTTTGTGGGCGTGTTTTTGAGTGAGAGAAATAAATGTTTTGTAGAACAAGTTTTGTAGAACTGGAAAAAAAAACTGGAAAAAAAAAATGGAAAAAACAAGTCTGCATTTGGGTCCTTGAACACACCACATCATGAACCGGGGCAAATCCGCCCTTGAGCTTGTGTTGTCCTTCTCATTGCGCTGTCCCCTTAATCTCATAGTATCCCAGCCTTTCAGAACCCGTTGGTGATGATGGATTCTTTCACACTGTTCCGGGCTGTTAGGATCCACTGGCAGACTTGAGAAAAAGCTGATCTTCTCTGCTCATAGCTCTGAATAGCATTTACGGCTAACTGGCTTGGCCAGTTGCTGCTAGCACAACAGCTATTCAGAGCTATGAGCAACAACAGTTATTGCCTCATTGCTTTTCGTTTGGTAGCCGTGAGAGACCTTAGTCTGTAATGCAAGTATGTCTGCATGAAAAGATGTACAAAGATATATTATATATTCGCAAATGCTAATCGCGGTTAGCATTTCCCCATTGGCCGTAATGTTAAAATTAGCTTAGAAGCTAGCGACATGTTATGATGTTCATAGAAGACAACTTTAGTACTGTTGAAAGCATCTTGCTGTTCAACGGGGACACCTGCGGCTTATAGACCAGTGCGGCTTATCTATGTACACATTCTTTTTTCTTTTAAAAATCAGCTGGCGCGGCCTATATACCGGTGCGCTCTATAGTCCGGAACGTACGGTATTAGGAGGTATTGGAGGAAGTTTGCTGATCTACAACCTCTGCTGCTCGGAGCAGCTGGGCCATCATCACCAGACTACAAGTTCAAAAACATGTAATGTAGTTTCAAAAAAGTGAGCTGACAAAATGTTTGAAATGGCCAAATGCTTTGTGTTTAGTGCTACATTCCTTTAGACCAGGGATTCCCAAAGTGTGGGGTGCGCGAGCTGCCTCTAGGGGGTGCGCGGGAGGAAAAGTGTAATGGCGGTCTGATGGTGTAATAATATTAAATATTTTAAAAAAATGTAATATTAATTTAAAAAGTGGGATTTTTCAGAAAATAAAAACATGAATTATAAAAATTCCCTTTGTAAGATTTAAAATTAAAAACGTACAATTTAATAAATGCACTTGAGCTCCTTCCGGCAGATTTGCCACCTGCCGCCAGTCGTACACACTAGCCAGCCTAGCTTGTGCAGCTAACGTCAGCTAACAGCGAACTTCATGCATTCAGCAACATTCATGCAAATATGCTAAACTGGCTGAAATGGGGGAAACTGTCAGGTGGGACATCTGAAGCCATCAGTCGTAAAAGAGGAGAGGGACAGAGAGAGAGAGAGAGAGAGAGAGAGAGAGAGAGAGAGAGAGAGAGGAATCTGAGGCGAGGGGAACGGAGAGGTGCGTTGGGGAGAGACCGGGAGAAGAAATCGAGCCAGAGTCAGAGGAAGATGAGACGGAGGAGACCGAAAAGGAGGAAGGGATAGCACAGACACATCGGGAGCACATCGGCCCATCGCGGAGTCAAGGTGAAAAAAGAGGAAACGAGAGTGAGCATCAGACTGGGAAAAAAAGAGGAAATATGATGAAAAGTATGTGTGTCTGGGCTTCACTTGGATTGGCAACGCAGATTCCCCAAAGCCACAGTGCGTGGTGTGCAGTGAGGTTCTGGCTAACAGTCTGAAGCTCTTATTTACGTCGCCACCTGAACACCAAGCATGCCAGTGCAAGTCAAAAGCCCCTTACATTGTTTATATCAAAATTGGAGGAGTTACAAAACAGCCCAAAACAACTGGAGTCTCATTCATGTGTTGGGTCTATAAATGACGCACTACGGGCTTCATATCTGGTTACAGAATAGCGAGAAAGGGGCTACCGCACACAATCACTGAAGACGTGAGCTTGCCAGCTGCCAGAGAGATGGTGGAATGTATGATTGGAGAGAAAGAAGCAAAAAAGTTGGACATGATCCCGGTGTCCAACAACACTGTGTCGCGCCGCATCGATGCTTTGTCCGAAGACATCCTGGCTACATTAGTCGCTCATTAATTGTAAATTAAATGTGATAATCTGCCTCTGAGCCTGTGCGTGTGTCCTCACATCCGTATTGCTCTTTAAAAGTGACGCCTTGTGTCACTGAAAGTTATTGAAAGTTGTTGCAGTGTTTCAGGGCGTTTTCACACCTTCAGTTCGTTTGCTTTGTTCTGATTCAGGGATTAATATGATACAATGTTGCAGTTGCTCCTTTGTTCGGTTTGTGTTCACACTGCAACATTTAACAGCGGACTAAATCTTGTAAACAAATGCCACGCGCGAGCAAACTGTTCTCTCATTGGTCCGATTCTTATGCGGCTATAAAGGCTTAAAAGGCTCTGTTGCTTTTTTAAATTTTTTTTATTAAGGGGGGGGGGGGGGGTGCGCGAACCCGGTCGGGATGTAGAAGGGGGTGCGCGGCCTAAAAAGTTTGGGAACCGCTGCTTTAGAGGTACACTTAACAGAATAACACATGAAGTGCTACATCTATGTCCACAGGTGCAGGCTGACCAAACTGTCAACGTTGCATTGTGGATAATGTAGGCACCAGGTTTTTGTCGATAAAAATAGAAATAAAAAAGACAATATCTTTTTTTTTACTGTCCACTGAGTCTCTTCTCTTGTTTCTTCCCAGAGTACCACCCAGCACACAAGAGCTTTAATAAATATCCCTCTTTTCTTTGTCTGACAATGTTAAAGGAGTGCAAAGAATCTCACTTTGATCAACGTTACTTCTTTTTGTAAAGCTTTCAGACTTTCAGACTCATAAATCAAAGTCCAGAATCATTCTCAAGACCATTCTCATTCTGAGTTCTCAGGAAAAACAGCAAAAATGGTGTTATACTGTAGTGGGACTGTACTGCCTCAAAGGGAATTTATTTCCGAGCTGTGAACATTAATCACAATAATCATTCCACACCAGCTGTGTACAAAAGACACATTAAGTGAATTTATAGAACTAGAAACTCTGTATTAGTAATGGTTCCAAAATAACATTCTGCCCCTCCAGAGTTGGACCACAGTACCACCATGCTCCTGTGGCTCTATTTGTCTCAGTGGATGTAGCGACAGCATTTTAAATAGCAACATAATCAGTTACAACAAGAGCAGAGTGATACTATCCTCTTGACACCAAACTGCTTTAACCTCACTGGGAGTAAGATACAGTGTATCATATACAGTAATATCTTCCTGCAGGGAGGAGGGATCCATCTTTCTTATTTCTCTCTCTCAAGCTGCCTCCAGTCTTCAGCTCTCTCGATCTCCACTTTTCCAAATCCCTCTGAACTGTCTCTTCATTGCTCTCACACTCCAATTCACTGCCATCCCCTCCAACTCCCTCTCTTCTCTTGTTTCTTCCCAGAGTACCACCCAGCACTCAAGAGCTTTAGTAAATATCCCTCTTTTCTTTGCTTGCTTGTCTGTGTTTTTGTGTGCTTAAAATGCCCTCTTCAGTGCATTTCTTTTGTATTCACTTCAACAAATAGTCCTCCTTTTGTTGGTTTGAAATCTAAAATCTGGACTTCTGTGTGAGGTCACAAAGTGAAAGACAAGCAGTCAAGCAGGGCTGGCCAATATAGCACAAAATCTTTTTTTATATTGATCGATGACAATAATTATCACAACACTGTTCATCTAGTGTTTTTGTAGGTAGAGGAAAACAGATTCAAAAGTAACTTTATCAAAAATAAATCGAATGCATTCTCATGGATGTTAAGGAGGAGGCGGTCCCTGTAAAGAGGGAGAGAGCGGACTCCCCAGTCGAGTTAAAAGAGGAGAAATAGCCTCAGGTAACACAAACCCGTCCAGAAATAGACTTTACAACAAGTCTATTTCCACGATCATCGTTATCGTGGAAGGCTTTATCGTGGAATAGTTTTATTACCTAGCCCCACTGTCAAGGCCTGAAAAGAATCACATTCATTTTCTATACTCCAAACTAAGAAGATGACATCACCAAAACACAGCACCCATCTGTAGAAGACATTCAAGCTTGCATTGCTTTAGATACAGAACAATCACCCAACAACCACGATCACCGTTGAAACGAACACACTAAGTATTGAGTTTGTAATTACAGCATAATACAGTAACAAACAGAGGGAATTAGAAATAAAAGCCTGTGTCTGATATAAGCCTGCTTCAAATAAAGGCCTGGTACCTTTATAAAAGTAAATAAAAGCCTTTATTATAAAAATATAGAATGTATGGATGAGCATTAGATTCTCAGCTGTACCTAATAAAGTGGTCACTAAGTGTTTAATACATACAAGATGTAGTGAAATAACACAAGATTTTTCATACTGACATTTACATGTCATGGTAACATTCAGTTTTTAAAAAATTGTCAGCAACTTTGACTTATTTACCTGATTGGATCCACATTATCCACTATCAAGTAAGCAATGACTCTTCCTGGGGTCGTATTGAACAATTAAAAACCTCAAAATTCTCGACCAAACAGTGAAGAAAACCGTCTCAGGACATCAAAGCTTAACCTTACCTGCACGGCGAAGGTGCCCACAACAATGCTGCAGAAGATGGGGTTGGCAAATATGCCGTCGAAGACATTTCTCTCTCCGTGGATCTTGCGAGCGTTGATCTCGTTGAAAAGTTGCATGAGGACGAAGGTGTTGAAGATGATGGTGTAGTGCTCAGAGGGAGGGGAGTGGAGCGGAGCGTGCCGGCCGCTGTCGATGTTAAAGATGTGCTCGCCTGGAGGGTAAATAAAGGAGGAAGAAAGGATTAGAGGTGTGAAAAAAAGAACAATTGTCAGCTGTGTTGCTCATGAGCAAGTGTGTTTGATCTTCTGCAGGAGAAATAAACACTGTAGCTGTGTATTTGTGTGTCTGTCTCCACCAAAGCACCTTTTTGTTTCTTCTCTTGGATTTCTGGTTAAAAGCACGCTGGAATATAAACCCACTCGTTCTAATTTCACAAGAAGCCTACTGATCAAAGCGAGCTATTTCGGGCTGTTTAAATAGTAGAATTGCATTCCTGGTTGTCTCAGTGTGTGTGTACCTAAGAACAGTAGGGTGAAGATGATGACCAGCTGGTACACTCCATGGCCCAGGATGTTCTTCATCATTGTCAGTGAGATGAGCGGGTTGTTCCGGCCATAGGGTTTCCGTAGCAACAGGTCCTCAGTGGGGGGCTCGGTGGCCAGGGCCAGAGAAGCAAACGTGTCCATGATGAGATTCACCCACAGCATCTGCACCGCCTTCAGAGGAGAATCCTGGCAAGAGATTTGCAACCAGAGAACTGTGTCACAAACCATGTTCACAGGAGTCTGGCTTCACAGACACTGGGGATAGTCACTGTGAGAAAACTGCCTCCCTTTCCACAATACCCTGAGTCACAGTTCTTTCATGTATGTAAAGTCCATAGAAATAGAATAGGAGTAGAATGGACATTCCCATTGAGATCAACGCAGCAGGATGATCAGAGCGGAGGCCATTTGTATGTGTACTGCTGTAGTTGCTTGGGAAATGCTAGGGCTCTTGCTCTATGGGCCCATGGATGCGGAATTCTATACTCGGAAGTTCAACTTTTTTGTTTCATGTGCCACTGAGCAACTTTCATAGGAATGAACAAGGCCATGCCTCCATTGCTATATCAGTTATATTTATACATCCATGGTTATAGCGGGCTAACTTACATAAAGGCTAAACCAACGGCACTCACTCACTCACTGTGGTGCGGTTTTGCTCAAACGACAGAATGAGCAGTGGAGTAGTAGTAAATGAGTAAATGAATAAAATTGAACAACTATGCTTCATCCACACACTCTTGCAAAAGCACATTGCTATCGCAGGATGAAGGAATTGGCTTTTTCTTTGTAACCAGTATGGAATTAGCAAGCTAGCTAGCTAGCAGACAGTTGGCTAGTTAGCTAGTGTGCTAATTCCACCATGCTTGAATGCTACACTGGTTAGAGAAAATGAGCCAGACAGGGGGTTGGTGGCAAGCGGTAGCTTTGGGTATAATGGTCCCTCCGCCTCACTCTCCGCAATGGAGAAGGACAACGCTACCTAGCTAACTAGCCATCTATCTCACAACGTCGGCTCTCTTCCTGGCGAGCTGCAACTACACTTTACGGCCCCACTGACAAGGTTAGTACCATAACAACTAAAAGCAATCACCATTTTCTTTTGTACTCGTCAAATGACCACAGAAAACAGTTCAATGTCTCTTTCACTCCTTCTTCTATTTCTATGGATAAATCATTCATTTTAGTCCAGTGCTTGAGTTAATCTGTAAATGTATCAGTCAGGTTATATAATTAAAAGAACAAAAGTTTGTTTCATTTGTGTAGCTTTATTTCTGTTCCACAGGGTTATGATCTGATAGAGCAGGTCAGATCTACTGTGGCGATATACTACATGTACTTCCTCTTGTTGATCTACTCAATCAGTGAGAGTGGAAACAGGTGTGTGCATGATGGTGCTCCAAGCAGTGAGTGGCTTTGCACAGTGAAGAAGCATAAGGAAGGGTAAAGCTGTTGTGCAGTGAATGGGGCACTCATGGATGTGCTCATGGATAAGATTGTGATTGTCAGCGGTAACAGAGGACTCTTTGAATTACTTTTTTTTCTTACTGTGTATTCTTTAAAAGTTTGTATCAATCTGGCTCAGGAAGTGTCAACCTTTTGTAATTTAAGGCCCACTGCTGATAAAACAAAACAAAACAAACTAATCCAAGGACCACCTTCGCAATTAAATGATAAAAAAACACAACATGACAAAAAAGGAGAAAAAATAAACTGGGCTGTAAATATGAGTTGTGAAATAAAATATGAATATGAGTCAAGTTTTTTTCTGTAGTTGGTTGAAGAGGATGTAGTTCTTTCACGCGTTTTGATCAAGAAGCCTGACCAGGTTTGTTCTGCAGCATACAAGTAGGCAAAAGCTCAAGTTATCTTTGCAAACCCTAAAAGCTGGGATTAACCAAGCAATTTTGTATAATTATTAGGACTGGTCATTTCTTTTACAATCAAAGCTTCTATTGCAGTTTCTTCGAATGAAGCTTTGAATATCTAGCGTCACATTTTATGATGTCATCACCCATTAAGGGGTAATATAAATGTAATTTATGGTGCTGTTAGATTGCTGCTAGACCGCTCTGTTAATACAGGGGCAGACCTCTCTTTGTGTGAAGTAAGCCGGATGGTGAAATGTTGTTTTTGAAAGGCTAAACGCCAACAGATATGGATTGAAGCAGAATATTTTGTTAAACAAAAACACAATCAACACATCCATCTTTTTTAAATACATTGTGACTTTTGGACAACTTATAATATTAGTGTAGACCGATCTTTATCTGCAACTGCGCAGCAGTACCAGCTCTAAACACAATGAATACACATGCAAAAAAAAGAACCTGCGCAGCATTAGAATGTTATTTTGGATTCAAAGGTCAACTTTATGAATGAGACTTTGAAGTTTCGAGCTATTCGGTACAGCCCTAATCTGTAAAATGAATGATGATAATAATATTAATACTGAAAATGTACAAACATGTCTCTATAGTTAGCAGCAGAGCTGTTATGGTGACGAGTAGGTCTGCAATGATTGTTTTCATTATCATGGGATCTGATGACTATTGTCTTGATTGCTTGATTAACATCTGCTCCAAATGTCAGAAAGTATCGCGGCCGGGTGTATTAGGTAGCTATAGTTTCTCAAAGATCATGGCAAAACTTGATATTGTTGATGGTCTGGTCCCTTTTTTTTCTTCATGTTTGTCATGCTTCATATTTGGGACCATAGTGTTAATACCAAGACAGAGATCCAGTAAGTTAAATATCAATATATGTCAATATGCTTTTCTTTTGTCTGATAATGTTGTGGATGGGGAGGTGATGACTTTAGAGGTGAAAAAACGACTGAGAGAAAGGGGAAATCTTGCTCTTTATGTATTTAACTTTCCATATAAGTATATTGCAAATAACATTAAATGCATAAAAGCATACATGTGCAAGTTGATATTTCTTTCATATCAAACGTGTAAATGTTTCCATGTGTGTCAGGACGTCTAAGCAGATATAACATGTTTACTGAAGTGACGTCTACGTGTCTGTTATATTGTATGTGGTGGAAATGCATGTGTGACAGCACGTATAAATCTGTCTACCTGAGTGATGCAGGCGCCGGTGAAGGCCACTATGACAGCCACTACGTTGACCGTGAGCTGGAACTGCAGGAACTTGGAGATGCTATCGTAGACATTTCGTCCCCACATCACCGCCTTGACAATGCTGCTGAAGTTGTCATCAGTCAGGATGATGTCCGACGCTTCTTTAGCCACGTCTGTTCCAGCAATACCCTGACACAGATTGAGACAGAGTGAGGAGGAGACTGAGACGCATTACGTATTTTATGCCAGCGTTCAAGCATCCAAATGATTTCGGAGTGCTACTGCCTCAATATCGTGTTGTCCCATCTCCAAGTGCTAGCGCTTGGTGTGAGTAACAGCTGTGACCAAATGCACATTGTTCAAAATGTTAAGCATGTATTATTTATAGGTAGAGAACATTTCTAAAATTCCTCATATTTTCTTGAACGTATTAGTTATCTTACGTCATTAAAGGGATCGTTTAGAAGTTCTTCTTCATCTATTGTATTACTACAATAGATGGAGTTTGGAGAAACAGACAGGAGTAAAGTAATGTACTGCTGTGATGTATTTCAGACACCTAAAAGAATCAATAGCAGTTTAATTGTAGCTATATTTATAATATTTTCACCTCTTTACCTTTCTGTCAGACAGTCCTTTCTGACGAGGACTGAAGCTGTTATCTGTGCTCTCTTCAAAGTCACTTTGACAAAAACAGTCATTTGAGCTCACAGAAAGTAGGAGCTTCTGGTCTACTGCTGCCTCGATTGGTTTATCGTCTGTTTAGGTTATTGTGAGACTTTGGTGAATCCAAACTAACCACACGAAGTACACGAACAAACAAACCGATGGAGGCTGCGGTAGACCATGTGACCTTGTGCTGCAAGGTAAAATGACATGATGTTTATGTCAAAGGAGTTTGTGGCTTTGAAGAGAGCATCGTTAACTGCTTCAGACTGCTCCAGTGCCTCGTTTGACAGCAAGGTAAAGCTGTGAAAACATTCTAAATATAACGTACATTTGAACTGATGCTGGTCTGTTTCTCATACAGCCACACTTCAAAACATCCAAATTATAGCTTTAATGTATTTATTAATATATATCGTGGACATTTGTTTCCCAAATTGAATTCATATACTTCTATGAGATTAGATTATTGTAGCTACAGAAGGGTTTTAACACCAAATAAACATTAATGGTGAATAATATATCAGGTTACCATGGCAAAGCCCACATCAGCCTTCTTCAAAGCTGGTCCGTCATTGGTTCCATCTCCTGTTACTGCGACGACCTGTCTTTGTTCCAGGGCGGTGCTGTCGATGATTCCTAGACACAAGCAGAAGGGAAAGACAGGCTCTCATCTGGCTGGATGAATATGTGTGTGTGTATGTTTGGGTTCATCAACTTGAGACTCACCTTTGACCAGGGTGTGTTTGTCGGTTGGTGAGGAACGAGCCAACACGCGAAGTTTGGGCCAGATTTTGTCAATACGTTCCTGTTCAATCTGTCAGTCAGATAGAGAGAAGGGGGGTTGGGGGGTGATATCAGTGGTGATATGTGACGGGAACCTCCACACATCAGACATATTTGTGAGGCTTTGACCATGAATACGGCTTTAGTTTGTTATCTTTGCACAATTCATTTATTTGTTAGTTATCAAAACAGTTTACAGTACAGTGGTGGGATGTGGTACTGAAGTACTAATTTGAGGTACTTTGTTTGAATAATTACATTCATGCAACTTTATCTATGTACTCTTTCACTGTACTACATCTCAGAGGTAAATAATGTACTTTTTACTTTGATGAATGGTTTCAGTCATTTTACAAGCAAAAATGCCCACTTGAGACCGCAACTTACCTCTCCTTTCTCGTTCCTGATTCGTCGGTTGAATTCCTTGCCATCTATACAGATAAAGTCATCCCCAGGGTGGATGATGCCACATTTAGCAGCAATGGCCCTCGCTGTGTTAATGTTATCACCAGTCACCATCCGCACCGTGATGCCTGCACGCTGACACTTACGGATGGCCTCAGGCACCTTAGGGGGACAGGGAAATTTGTTCACACAAAAACACAATGCCAACAACAAAAGTTCACTCATTAACATGCACATCTCAGCCAGGTGTGTCTCTCTCCCCTCCCAAACAAAGAAGAGTTGAATCTCACTAAATTTTCCCTCATAACTCCCTTATGGTCGCGATGATGGCGAAGAAAAACAAACAGGGATTTAATCATCCTGTATTACGTCTGATGTTAGTGGACCATAACATATCAGGTATGTAATACATCTGCTTCAAAATGAGACCAACCTTTCTATGGATGTCAGTTTTTGAGACACAACAAAGGCCTAAAACAAAGACTGCAACAGACTAGGTCAGGCTTGTTTTAGCCTATCCGATTGCTGCAAATTGTTTTTGCCACTGAGGCAGTTGTCGATCACTTGCGGCACCTACCGGCCGGTTAGGAGGAGTGATATGATGGTCAATGATGGTATAGTCAAGAAAATTGTTTTTTTAGAAACTATAAATCACCTCAACCACAAGAGGTCCTTGAGCATGCAGTCATAAATGAGCACAAAAAATATGAGGCTGATGGGTCCAAAAGAATGTGAGATGAGCTGTGGACAGACGGACACACACACACACACACACACACACACACACATGACAGAACGCATGATCTTCCCAAAGGCTTAAGCCTGGCGGAAATAGTTACTTTTAGAAATACAGCTTATAATCACATATTATGGAAGCCACAGTAGCAGCTGAAACTAAAACTAAAGAGGACCCTACCTCAGGCCGCACAGGGTCCTCGATCCCAACCACAGTGAGGCAGGTCAACTCCGTCACTATTTCTGCTTCGTTTTCCCAATCTGGCTCCGGGTTAGATGGCAGGTCCCGGTATGCAATGCAGATGGTCCTCAACCCCTCACATGCCATTGACTCAATCACCTAGTTAAAAGTCATTAGTACAAGTATGGTCAGGAAGGGCTCCACAAAATCTAACCACAGCTTCATTTACTGATTACAGACATGTTATTTACATTCCAATATCTGATGCAGAAAAAATGGATCAAAATGCTTGCATACAGTTTGTTGTCAGATGACTTTTTGAGTGCCTTTGTGGGGACACAGCTGTAGGTAAAAGACCTCCAACCTACTGCAGACAACAACCGTCGCTGCTGTAAGTCCCAAATATGATGTGGCGACACAAAGCTGCTGCAATGCAAACTGAACAGCTGAGCTGGAATAAAGTTGTCTATGGCTTGCGCTCCCTGCATGGACTAATCTACGGTACATGGAACAAATACATGTGTTTTGCTGCTAAATATTTCAGTTACAACTAGATTGATCTGGCAAAAGCAGTTTTATACATAACAGATTTGGAATGTATACAAGTCAGTCTGCTGAACATAGTGGAGCATTTAGCAGCTAAAGATATCTCCCTCAGGAGTTGTTCGAGACCAAAAACAGAGTTAGAAGAGATTGAATATTGGACCTACATTCATCAGGTGGACACAAACACCAGTTCACAGACTGATAATATTGCTCTGTAACTGCTGGATGTGTAAATAAACACATTTACCATATCTACTTACAAGATCACTTATTATCATAAAATAGCACATCCAATGCAGGACTTTTACTTGTAACAGAGTTTTTTTCACAGTGTGGTATGAGTACTTTTTTCTTAAAGGATCTAAATACTTCCTCCACCACAGGTTCAAATATGAAAAGGAGAGTTTGTCAGGTCATAGAAACAGCAGATCGATTCTTCTCTCATAAAGTTACTGCACAACTTAAATTAGCTTTTCATGTGTGCAGTGTCTCTGTGTAGCCTACACTGAATCAATAGCATTCCATTCAACAAGGAAGCGACAACAATAAGGATTAGTACTAAATAAGAGATGACAAATTAGTCTGAAATGAAGTTTGAAGATGGGAAGGAGCTGATTGGCTCGCCTGAAATCCATATTACCATGATGCCAAAACATCTGTCATTTCCTAAAAGTAAAGCAATTTGATCAGTGAATATAGTAATATCAAATTTGTTTTATATGTTATTACTATTGTTTATAAGCATTGTAATACAGACCCGTGTTGTGAGGAGATTACATCGTTTTGAAAATGCTATTTAAGTACAGGTTAGCACAATGCTCAATTAAATAAAGTAAACTCAGTGATAATTTGAATGCGATGATAAGTGATGAGGTAAAAGCACTCTATCCAAACTCTGGACTCATTTTTGTTTTATACAGCCCAGAGGATAATCCAGCAAAAGGATTTTCATTTTTTCATTTATTTTATTTTATGTAGAACAGTTAAAAGTGCAAACAGTAAAAATGTTGAAGGATTTTACATTGAATAGCTTATTGGCGTTATTGTCATGACAACGTTTCGGCCTCAGGGAACCCTTTCTTTTACAGTCAGACTCATCACTCATCATTATTTAGAATATTTGTTTATTTCTTTAATTTAGCGCTCCTTAAATTGATTGCTGGAGCAAACACGTTTGAAAACGTGCAACCTTTACTTTGAAGGCGAGCTGTCTCTGTTTCCGACTCTTGACTTCTTTTCCTCAATTTTCTATTTTTAAGGTGGTTAATGGAACTAGCTGATGTTTTGGTGTACGTGTTAATTCAATGAGACAATAACACGAGGTGTTAACCGCGTTAATGCAGCTTCGGCTATCGAACAACGAACTCACATGTAGCAGAATACATTTACATTAACACAAGTAGTCCAATGAGATTAGGCAAAAGTCAAAATGTATTGAAAAAAAATAACATTCACATTTTTATTCAGCAAAAGTTTCAGCTTCAATCCATATGTGTGGACAGTGACCTTTAAAATGTTTTCACTTCCAAAATCACATCACTTCATCCTTGAGCCGAGATGGACATTTGTTCCAGATTTGAGGAAAGTCCCTCCAAGTTTTACTGAGATATCGTGTTCACGAGAATGGACCGGAGAGACGGAGGTCTGGACAACAGGAAAGCATAATGACTCCAGCGTGGACGCATAGAAATGACGCTCAGTAGGCCTACTGCCCTTTGAGGACATTGCTCTGCACATCGGAGCTTTCAGTATTTAGTCTCACCTGTTTGACCATCTCATCTCTGTCACGTGGACGGAATGAGCGTGCTTCTCCGTTGGCATCTAGGATGAAAGAACACCTAGAGAAAGATGAAGGACAGAAAATAGTGAGAGACGAGATTACTCATTAATGGAACATCTTTTGTCTCTTACATTGAACATTTTAAACCCAGTCCCCTGTGAACTAGTTTTGCCTCTACTTATTCATGAGATGCCATGTTTTGCCCCAGACCACCTCCCCCACCCTCTTCTAACACTCACTTCTTCAGCAGGATCTCAGCGGCTCCTTTGCTGTAGAGGCGGAAGGAACCGTCAGGCAGCTTGATCACCGTACACATGGATTTACGCACTGAGTTGAATGTATACACCTGAGAGAGAGAGAGAGAGAGCGGTCTGATTCAGAATGGTCAAAGTAGAGGCAGACGGACATGGCCCTGACTAGAAACCCAGTTCTGAGTGTTGGATGATGTACCCGCTTGATCCACTGTGATCTGCAAGCACCAGGCAGCTCACACCGCATTATAAACCCCTGTAAGAGCCTATGTGGGTTAAGCAGGAACTTTTTTGATACAACAAAACGCTCTTTGGTGCAGATATTCATGGTGCCCAGATCTTTCTTTCTTCTGTTTCTTTTTGCCAAGCGTGTCTGACCTAGCAAGAGTAACTAGTACCAGAGGTTGTTAGTAACGAGTTACATTTACTCCATTACATGTACTCAAGTCAATTTATGGAATAAATTGTACTTAGTTTTAATGCAGCATAATTTCTACCCTTACTTGAATAGATTTTTACATTCTACATTTGAATCCATTAATCTCGCTCCTTTTATTTCTTTATTATTTTATGCATTTCATGATTTGGTTAAGAGGCAGGTGGTGAGCTGCGGTTGTGAACCCTGGTCTGAAGTCAGTACATCAGGGGACCGTGCTGACAGCGAGTGTGTCTGTTGTGTTAATGCTGCTAGGTTTAATAACATATGCACACAGTATATCATGCTTCAAAACTGCCACTACCCCTGATTTCTGTTGTCATGTAAATATTGGAACAGTGTGGATTTAAGTAGTCATGCTTTGTGCAGTCTGATGAAGAGAGACAGAAAAGTAGACACCAAATTATGCACACAGAAAAAAAGAAAAAGACGAAGTGCTTTTATTTCACTTGGACAAAACAGAACAGATGCGTTTCAACCACAGATAGTCTTCCTCAGGTCAAAGTGAAGACTTTAACACACCTGTATTTAATAGGTCATTATCTCATGATTAGCCTGAATAAGTCATCTGATATGAGACATTTTCACAAAGACAAGAGACTGATTATCTAATCTTATTGTCTCTAGACCGGACCAGGGATGGGACTTAGGACATCTACACTAGCAGGACCAACGTTTTGGGACAGTGCAACATGTTGACACTCTTTATATTTACTTTCCGACATCACAGACACCGTCTATTATGCACATGATTTATACTTTTGTACTCTTACTCAAGTAGTTTTTCTGATGACTACTTTTTCTTTTACTTAAGTGCTTTTTTGTAAAGTAACAGTACTTTTACTTGAGTACATTTTTGCCTCCTCTACCCACCACGGAGGAGTTCTTAGGATTGGTCAAGCTACCACTTGAGCTTCAAACTGTAATATCAAATGTGTAATATTGGCACATTGCTAAATATGTAGAGGCTTGATGTATAATTCTTCTATTGCATTTAGTTTATCTATTCATCAATTTTTTGGGAAATATGTATGCAGGATGTATATCAAATATCAATATATATTAATCTTAACTGTAACTAGGATGGTGGATGCGGTGCATGGTTCCCTACCTTGTACAGTCTCTCCTCAGGGATCTGCTCTCTGACAGGGGCGTAGTCCCGCTGCAGGTCTAATACAAATCCCAGCAGGCCACACTCTGTCTTGTTGCCCACCTGCTTAGCCAGACCCCCCTCCACGTCAGGCGGCTGATACAGAGACAGGTTGAATCCAGTTTGAGTGTTAGATTAGCCGTGAGACGGTCGGGAAGGGAGACAGAGAAGGAGACAAGAGATGGATGAGGCAAGAGGAAATGAAAGAAGATGACATTAAAAAAGGCAGGACTACTGAAGAGATGAAGCCAGAAGAGTGGTATCTCTGTCTGTGCATGACTCACTAAGATCTTGGAGGTGTAGGCGCTGTTGATAGCGATAGCATTGACTAATAGATCCAGTGTCCGGGGGTTTATCTGTCCAGGGTCCGGGACCACACGGTGGTGCACATCACCTGGACAACAACAATCTAACATTAATACACATCAATTATAATCTCTGTACACTCAGCCTACGCTCATTGCATTTGCACATTTATTCACCCAGTTGTGACCTGAAAACAGAAATATCTCGCAATAGATAAACTGCTTTTCTGCTATCAAAATGAAATTGAGTTTTTATTGGTTTTAATGGTGAGTTAGGGATGCAATATTACGGCCTATTGGCCAAGGACAAGGTACTGGGAATACACGAAGAACATAGTTATGCAGTTAGATGACAGCATTAGATGACAGCATATCAAAGGGGCACTCCACTTTACTTTACTTTTTACTTGTCATGAATCTTGGGAGTACTACTGAGACTGTGTAAACAGTTGCATAACATCCTCTGTGACTTAGGAGGAGCTTTGACAAGTCTAAAAAATGAATTGTGATAAATTGGTGATGTCATCTGGGACGTCTCAGCTTAGGCTTGGTGGATACAAATTGAAGGGTTTCTAAATTTGTAATTAATATTGTCACATTACTGAGTGTGGACATAAACTAATACAACTGGGCCAAGAAAGGTTTCTTGAGTAATTCTATACAATAGTCTGTATTTGAGCTGAAGAACTGTTTTCCAATCAAGTATGAACAAAACCAATCAAGTACATATGACGAGAGTTCCCCCACTGCTCAGGTCTGTCAGGTAAAATATCACGAATAACCCTAACCCTAACCCTCACACCCCCCACCTGCCCCATCAAACAACCATCTACACCCCCTGCCTCCTCATCTCTCCCAACCGACCCCCCACCGGCACTGAGGATCTGCGAAGAGGATGTGAATCGGCTCTTTCACAGACAGAAGATCAGGAAGGCACCAGGCCCAGACGGTGTGTCACCCTCCTGCCTGAAAGTCTGTGCTGACCAGCTGGCCCCCATCTTCACAAAGATCTTTAACCGATCACTGGAGCTGTGTGAAGTCCCCTCCTGCTTCAAACGCTCCACGATCATCCCGGTCCCCAAGAAATCCTCCATCACAGGATTAAATGACCACAGGCCCGTCGCCCTGACGTCTGTGGTCATGAAATCCTTTGAAAGACTGGTGTTCACCCACCTGAAGAACATCACAGGACCCCTGCTGGATCCCCTGCAGTTTGCCTACCGTGCAAACAGGTCGGTGGATGATGCAGTCAACATGGGACTGCATTACATGCTGCAACACCTCGACTCCCCAGGGTCATATGAAGGGTTCTGTTTGTGGACTTCAGCTCCGCGTTCAACACCATCATCCCAGAGATACTCCAAACCAAACTCTCCCAGCTCACTGTGCAGCCTCCACCTGTCAGTGGATCACTAACTTCCTGACTGACAGGACGCAGCAGGTGAGGCTGGGAAAAATCACATCCAGCACCCGGACCATCAGCACTGGCGCCCCCCAGGGATGTGTGCTCTCCCCACTGCTCTTCTCCCTCTACACCAACGACTGCACCTCAGAGGACCCAACGGTCAAACTCCTGAAGTTCGCAGACGACACGACGGTCATCGGCCTCATCAGGGACGGTGATGAGTCTGCGTACAGACGGGAGGCTGAACGGCTGGTCCTCTGGTGTGGTCAGAACAACCTGTAGCTAAACAGGCTCAAAACCGTGGAGATGACAGTGGACGTCAGGAGGAGCCCCCAACACTGCCCCCCCCCCCCCCCCCCCCCTCACCATACACAACAACACTGTATCTGCTGTGGAAACCTTCAGGTTACTAGGATCCACAATCTCCCGGGACCTGAAGTGGGCTCCCAACATCAACACCATCAGGAAAAAGGCCCAGCAGAGGTTGTACTTCCTGCGCCAGCTCAGGAAGTTCAAACTGCCTCAGGAGCTGCTGATTCTGTTTTACTCAGCCATCATCCAGTCTGTTCTCTGTTCTTCCATCACTGTGTGGTTTGGATCGCCACCAAACAGGACAGAAACAGACTGCAACGGATTGTCAGGTCTGCAGAGAGGATCATTGGTTCCAGCCTGCCCTCCATCCTGGACTTGTTCACCTCTAGAGTCAGGAGACGGGCTGGAAAGATCACTGCAGACCATCACACCCTGGACACAAGCTGTTCCACCTCCTCCCCTCTGGTAGGAGCTACAGGGCTCTGTACGCCAAGACCACCAGACACAGGAACAGCTTCTTTCCACTGGCCGTCACTCTCATGAACAATTAATCAGTCATACTGCACTATTACCTCTGTTTGCACTGTTACCACCACTTGTACCTCAATTCCATCGCCATTGTTTATAGGTTCATGTTCACATGTGTGTGTGTGTATATATATATATATATGTACACTTCTTCTTTGGATATATATATATATTTAAAATTGTGTTTGTACATTGAGAGCGGAGTGGAAACCGGAGTCAAATTCCATGTATGCTTATGCATACATGGCTAATAAAGCTGATTCTGATTCTGACATTTGGTTGTGTCAAACAGTGGACTAAAGCACAGCACACTTCAAAGGGATATTTTTCATGGCATCCTCATGCCCATCCCCACCAATGCATATCTTTTTATAAGGATTTTATTTACAAATAACAAAGGAAGCAATGCTATATTATTTCTATAATATAATACAGATTGGTTTATGTTCTAAATTCATGTATAATCCACTAAGAGTTCAGCTGGGACAAACCACAAAAGCTTCTCCTCTCAAGCTAAAGCCAGACTTTGAACGGTGTTTTAGTGAGTAAGTGAGTGAAACCAGCTTCTGAATGATTGGCGAGAGAACAGGTAGTTGCAAGGAATGACACACAGTTTGGAGATTAAATTGACTGAGACTCAGTCTGTTGTGTCACTGCGACAGTGACAACGTCTGCAACCAGGATCAGAATTAGACAAACTTTACATTGATGAAAACTAGACTAAAATGCCAACAGGTTTTCTTTTTTTTACAGTTTCCACAGGTACTAAAACTAATAAAAATCAAATATCTAAATTTGACTGAAACTAGTATACATTTTCAAAAATAAGTCAAATCACTTCAAATCAATTGAATGAGAGAGCGTTGAGGGTTTCGCTGAGCTAAACTTCTTATAGGAATGTACCGGGTATGTTGTTTGTGTGGTGAAACTTTAAAGTATACGGTAAAAAAAGAATGTAATTAACAAATCTTGCAGCACCTCTTCCCTATTCCTAAAGGCGCACTAGGGTGCCACAACAGCACCCATGTTGGGAAACACTGATCTATTCAAAGACTTCTGAGTCATCTATGCAGGGAGGATTTTTTCAAAATGTAATCCTATTTCTCAACATTTATACAATCTGAGCATTGCCTTGTGTTTTCATTCGAGTGAACCATAGGCAAGGCAAGGCAAGGCAAGTTTATTTGTATAGCACATTTCAACAACAAGGTAATTCAAAGTGCTTCACATAAAACCATTAAAAGCATCAAAACATAAGGCAAAAGAAAAGGAGATTTAAAAACAATTAAGAACATTCATTAAAACATTAAAAAACAGTGCACCATAGGCAAAACAGATCATCAATAAAGACGTGCTTGGTGATATGAATTCATTGATAATAATTTATTATTATCTATGAATATTTGCTTTTCACTCACCTATGTG
This sequence comes from Melanostigma gelatinosum, assembly GCF_949748355.1. Classification (NCBI taxonomy): domain Eukaryota; kingdom Metazoa; phylum Chordata; class Actinopteri; order Perciformes; family Zoarcidae; genus Melanostigma; species Melanostigma gelatinosum. Next base: position 2,732,023 of record NC_136641.1, on the reverse strand, counting down.
AGTCTGCACCACAGTCATGCGGTTGGTGGTGAGGGTGCCGGTCTTGTCGGAGCAGATGGCCGTGGCGTTGCCCATGGTCTCGCATGCATCCAGGTGGCGTACAAGGTTGTTGTCCTTCATCATTTTCTACAAGTGAGATAGTGATGGAGAGCAGAGGGATGGATGGAAGGAATGATGATGGATTGAGGGAGGGCAGAAATACAGAGGTAGAGAGAAAGGCACGGTGAATTCTAACTGATAATTCAGGAGCATTATCATCCAACATATCTTTGAGCAGTGCATATAACTTGGTGTGTTTAAAGAATGGTAATTAATGTACGCTGAAATAGTGCAGCAGGCCAATTACATAACAATAACACATTGATGAATTACCGTTTTCAAGTGGATTCATACACAACTTTATACAGTAACTTTGCTGAAATTAGCTACACACTCTGATTGTGGATCTGAATGATATTAGCTTAGAAACTAATTCAGGCAAGATTTGAGTTATATTCTTATCAGATCAAAGTGCTGCGTTTTACACAGTTGACCATACAATATGAAAACTGGATTGGGCTCTCAGCCACAGTGCTATCCCATCTTCACAACATTTTCTCTCAATAATTGGTAATTACGCATCTGAAGGGACCAACATGATGTGTGGAGCTCCTCAAGGCTCAATCATTGGTCCTCTTCTTATTAACATTTACACATCATACAAACAATAACATTAACTATCATAATTATTTAGACAAAACCCAAATGCACCCTTTTCTGTCACCAAGCCTCTACAGTTCCATAGATAGACACTGAACAAATGATTGGATGTGCCTAAACTTTTTTTCAACTAAATGCAGGCAAATATGTACACATCACAAGAGAAATAGCCTTCATGCATCCGACGACCAAATACCAAGTCCGAAATCAGGTGCAATCTAGGACTCAGGGTTCAACTTTAACAGACACGACATGAAATGATAGCAAATCAATGCCACCATCTTAAAAACAGAGCAAGAATCAGATGACTCATGTCCACTCAAGACTTAGAGAAATTGATCCATGCTTTCATTTCCAGCAGGCGACATTACTGTAATTATCAGAAACTGGGAATAGTCTGGCACATAATCCACCTCAAAACCAAAAAACAATCAAAAACAATAATTGCCAATTTTACAAGTTTAAGATTAAACAAACAAGACATACAGTGTTACATTCTGAGCTTTAAACCCTACTGGTACGTGCATTTTGTTAACTTTGGACTGAGCAAAACAAGCTGTGTTTCCAGTCTTTATGCTACGCTAAGCTAACAGGTTTATGGTTGCAGCTTCATATTTAATGGACAGGCAGGAGAGAGGTATCAATCCCCTCCCGAAAATGGGCTTCATAGAGCGCCTTGGCAGCCGAGCGGTTATAGCACATGCCATATATCCGTAGGGGTGTGAGGAAATATCCATGCACTTGAGTATCACGATATTATGTTTTGTGAAACTGTATTGATTCTCAAAAACAATGTTTTGATTTTTAATGAATAGTTTACATGCAAAGATTCGTGGCAGACAGCGGCTCAGATTGCCCAAAGTAGTGCTATAATGTTGGACGTTACATTGACTGTGATGTATGCAAATCCCACTGCATGAACAAAAGTTATCTTTTGTTTTTGCTCAGATGTTTTGCATATGGTCAGTCTCTGACAGTGATCCTACAGTCAGCTTTAAAAAATACAAATATCTCGCCTTACTTACAGTAACACAATGTATTGAACCCTAACCCCATATCATCACACATTCATGTCGCCACATCGTGGCCATTACACAGTCCCATAGGGCATTCAATGGAATCATATTGTAATGGAATCATATATCGAGATATCCTGATATACAATTATGTCAACTAAATTGATAATAACAAGCACATACTGACTTATATTTCTCAAAAGAGTATCGTGATGAGAATTCTGTTTTTGAGAATACCCCAGTATAGTTTAATCAAACTATAGCTATAGCTGAAATATATATTTATTTTTTCCTCTATGATTTCACTTGAAAGTGTTATATTCATTTTGCACCTAAGTTCTTAGTTAATGAGAAAGCACTCCCTACTTTGAATTTGTCAAGTATTTGGTTCACACAGGAGTATACAAAAATATGCTTTACCATGTGGTAATTTCATATTGACGACTTATTGAATTACCAGAAAACATTCTACATCGTGACATATATTGTTATCAAGATATGCAACAACCTGTATTTGGATAGAAGATTGTGTCCATATTGCACAGCCATAGTCCTATGTAGCTACAACGTCCTGGGTTATAATCCAGCTTTGGGACCTTTGTTGCATGTCATACCCTCTCTCTCTCTCTCTCTCTCTCTCGCTCTCTCCCTCTCCCATTTCTATACTGTCCTCTGTCAAATAAAGACAAAAATGGCCATTAAAATAATTTAAATACTTAAAAAATGTACTGACCTATCCTTTTAATATTTTTGCAATCCTTAAAAGCATGCAAAGGAGGGGGAGAAGGAAGCCTTTACAGCTCTGAGCAGTGTTTGCAGCTTTTTGTCTTGGGCTGCATTGAACCCCAACAACCTTCAGCGATCATAGAGAATGTAGCCCTGTGTGTAGAGGGGAAGCTAGGAGCAAGAAAAGCCCATATCTCTCACTGCTGCTCATGAAGCTTATTGCTATTAATGCACGGCAATAATTGAAGACAACTCAGAACAGCAGCATCAAAATTTGTTTCATCTCCTCTCTTCCATCATCTGGATTTCAACCGCGCGACAGTCATGAGGCAGAGCTTAGAGAGATTTTAGTGAGCAAATCATACTGAGACTGTAAAAGTGAGGAGAGTAAAAGTAAGATTTTGAAAGGCGAGGGGACCATGCACTCCTTCACCTGGTTGTCTCCGGTGGGGTCTCTATGCACAGTTACAGTCGTTAAACTGCATTTCCATTTGCTAAGCATTCAGTAAAGTGGATGAGTGGGTCTACCTTGACAGAGTAAGCCAGAGAGATGGTGACAGCGAGAGGTAAGCCTTCTGGGACCGCCACCACCAGCACAGTGACTCCGATGATGAAGAACTTGACAAAATACTGGACGTAGACCGGAGTGCACTCTGCCATCCACGTGTGACCTGCAACACACACACCATACTATATATTGAGAGTGAGTCCAACTCAGCAGAGTGGGAAGTATCGAGAATTTAAAATGTGCCAGGAAGTGAAAGAGGTGCATTCTGGGATAGTACGTGTGTCTTTTCGTCACGTTGTTTACACACAGACCTTCAACGACAAACGTGTTGATGACGAAGAACAGCACTAGGATGATGACGGTGATGGCCGACATCACCAAACCTGTGGGGGAGATTCAAAGAAGGGAATCAGTCACTCAGACTTTACTCAATATCTATTAGGGCTGAGCTCAACCAAAGGCATTCGGAGTCGACTAACTCTCATACGATCATGTCAACTCATGGATTTTTGATTTAATCGACAGATCTGTAAAACTGAGTTTCTCCACAAAGAGTCACACAAGAGCAGCACTTTAAAGCTTGTGTTTACCAAAGATGTGCTCAGATGTGTTTGGAAATGAGTTATTCGGGATGAAAAATGACTAATTGATGAACGAAATCTTGGTTGACTAACAGACTGAGAGGGGGCAGCCCTAATATCTACGTTTGATTTTGGGTCTGAAGTGATGCGTGCCTGGTGAATGAAGAGCCACTCAGTGCTTCAGCATTCACTTCACTCCTCTATCTATGGTTTCACATTCCATCAGTTTATAGCACGTGAGAATATCATCTTTTACATGTCTGTTATTGAGCAGCACATCATTCTAAATATGAATCTTCCCACCTTATGTGCAAAGTTTCACACAACTCCCACAATTCATTTCTCATATTCAGAGAGCTCATTGCTACATGCCATTGCCCCAGTAGCTCCGTGGGACAGAATCGACTCTACATGTTTTTAGTGTAGATAGTTCTCCAACGACTGCTTAAAGGATGTGGAACAGAAGGTTCTTTACCTGCTTTGCCAATTTGAACAGCTAGTTTGGTGAGCTTGCCCTGCAACACACTCTTCTCTTTCTTCGGAACGCTGGTCTTCTTCTTCTCTCTGTCCTCTACCTCCCCTCCCTCTGCACTTTTTAGGGGTTGCATCTCCATGGCAACACCCCCGTCCTGCTTCTTGGCTGAAACACATACAAAAAAAACCATATACACTCTCCTCAGTACCGTACCTGCAGATGAAGTAAGCTCATCCTACATCCAAGCCAAGCTTTACACACACACATGCACACGTCATGAGCCTTTACCTTTGTTCTGATTGTTCTCCACAGCTCCATCAGGTTGTTTTCCTGAGAGAAAGGGAGACTGATTTAGACACATGGATACATAGAAAGACAAGTGTTCACATGTGTGCATATTCATATGCTGGAAAAACTGTTCATATTTCATATTTTAGGATGGCCAAAGACACACTTCCAGAGACAGAAAAGCACAAATTAACAACACTAAAGGGAAGAATAATACAGGTTCACACATCTTCATACACTGGGTGAAGAGACTGAGAGACATATTTCATATGTGTAAGCCCATCATAGGTCACTTTCACTGCACTGTGTGCTGGGGTCCATTCATTGGCTGAGGAAAGGAGCGGGGCAGGCAGACAACTTTGTGCTCACATACCATTGGTGACTGTGCTGAAACTGGCATCTGTAGAGATGAGCAACTGAGTACTGTCCTCTGTTAGGGGAATGTGTGAGGAAGGAAGGTTTTGGGGCACGTGAGAGGATTTGGCAAAAAGGGAAAACAAAAGAGAGCAAAGAGGGAAGGAAGAATAAAAAACTCAAGTGGTGAATGTGTTTGTAGACACTACTGTTCTAGCAGAATGCTTGTAGATGACTGTATAGAATGACAAGAATGATCAGAATATAACCTCAATCTCAAATGAGACAATTCAAAGAGAACAGTCTATAGCACCATAGCAAACCCACATTGCATGAGGAAAAGAAACTAACACGTAATGGCATTTGTAGAAGTCTTATGAATAATGTATTAGCTCCAGTAAATGACTGTCTGAATGATGTAGCCCACAGAGGCTGCTGCACTGAGCGTGAAACATCCTAGTGTGCAACTAACACTTTGGAAAACAAGCAATAAGAGTACATTTCTTTCATAAAATAAGCATCATCAGCTGTATCGTTGCTGTCCATTTCTGCATTGTAGGATGCTGTACATGTTTTCTTCTTTTCAAGATGCCAACAATACGACACACATTCCCATGCACGAGTGAGAAGTGCAGTGGTAGAGACGTGGATGAGTGCACTGGCAATGATATTAACCTTAAGTGCTTCTGAAAGTATATGTAGCCTCAGTTGTTGTCTCTGCTCTGCTCTGACTGCAGGGCCCGTCCAAAACTAATTTGAGCACAGACTAATGCTGCATGCATTGACCGACCAACCAACACTCTTCCCTGAATCTTACTGGCTCCCTCGCGCTCCCCTGCTCTTTCAATAATTGATTCAATCTGCATGCTCTCTCTCTCAGATTAGGGGAGGGACGGAAAAACAGGGGAGAGCAAACGGAAGGATAGGAAAGTGAAAGAGGGCAGAGCGGTAGGGTAAACAAGAGACCAAGTGAGAGAAATAGAGAAAAATGGATAAGCAGAGAGAACAAGAGGGATGAAGAGGATGTGGGCTAAATTATCGATGAGGTTAAACTGGTGTGTTTCCTGTTGAAGCTCTTATCTGAAATCAGTTAGGCACCCAATTAATTCTACACACACAGGCTGTGATATGTGTACATGGACGGATTATGAGACAATGGGCCCCTGGGCACAGACATGTAAAATTGTAGTTGCTTTGAGTGTGTTTCTGGTCGTTTAGAGTCTCTTTATAGTCATTTCACCTCTCTTTGTAGTTGCTTTGCGTGTATTTGTGGTCATTTTGAGCCTCTTTATAGTAATTTGGTTGAATTTCCAAAAATAAATATTAACAGTCACTTCAAACAGAGGTTCTGAGGCCCATACATTCAGGGGCACCTGTGCCTGTGACTGGTGGCCCATTCAGTAACTAACTAACGAAGGTATTCAACCACAGAGATGGTGGACATTTAAGAGAAAGACTGTCTTCTTTCCCGGGTCTGTTTACTTCCTCTAGTTGGTATATTTCAAGAACAAAACCATTTTTGCTTCTGATATCTTACTAACTAGTTTGTTCATTTTGTTGTATGAGTAAATAAAACGATTAAAAAGGCACGGCATGTCTTCAAGAAAGAAATCTCTGTCTTTCTCTCATTAGAGCCCCAAAAAATTCGGTATATTTTCTGCGTCTCTACTGGTTTGTCTCTTTCACATACCTTTCTTGTCCTTCCCTTCTTCCTCTATTTCTCCAGCACCCAGTAGGGTGAAGATGATGCCCGTCTGTGAGTTGACACCTACAGCTGTCACCAGCATCCTTCCGGAGCCCTCCATCACATGAGTACCTTAAAGTCCAAATATATTACTGGTGTAGAGTCAAATCAGAAATCAGTGGTGCTTGCAAAGTGGCAACCCCAAGTGGTTACAGAAATGAAACAATAACTTGTGACATTGCAAATTTTTAGCAAGGTTCTTTGTACGGTTTTGTTCATGCGCAACATTGACAGATGGCCTGAGCTGCTCTCACACCTTGAGCTCAGCTCAACACGATACTTCATCATTTAGGCAAAAGAAAAAGCTCATTTGAAAAACGATGAAGCCATTTGGAGTTCACCCAACGCATAGTTCTGACAAGTGGGTCAGACAAGAAGGAGTTTGGTCAAATAGTTTTGTAGAAGGCTTGTCCAGTTGAGTTATTTTGGTATTGACAGAAAAGCAAGCCAAACCTGGTTGTCTTAAAGTTCATCGTCTGCCATACAAGGCTTTTTGTCTAAACTCATTCAATAGGAAACACAGAGATGCTTACAATAGGTTCCTCCTTTTATTTTATTCATTTCAGTTTTAAACTTGAGTGACTATATTTTGGGACACTTGTGAAAGTACACACTACACCAACATATTATCCCCTTATAAAGATGCTTAATGTTAACAATTGCTTAATTACACATCCAGCAGACACAGAGTAACTTTAGAATGATCTTTGGAGCAGTGGCTCTGGCCACCTTATGAATTTAATTCAAATATTCACTCCTGACTCTTAACCTGCTAAATGCTCCACTTGGTTCACCAGGTGGTCGGTAACTTGGTCTGCCTGCTGTTTGGTGGTAGGCAAGTTTACCAAAACCTTTTCACTGAAAATAGCTGGTTTCTGTGGCTGGAAATAAGGTTGACGAGAGCAGTGACATTCATAGACTTCAATTTGTCCAATTTACATAACAATGTTCGTACCCTGTCTTAACCAGCATGCACTTTATATAAATCTTGCTAGTTGTAAATTGAATCTCCCTGCATCACAGCCTATTGTCAGGCATGTCCACCGAAAATCAAAACTGTGAAAACAAACCTGAGAGCAGCATGGGGTCCTTATCCACAGACTTGGTTACGTGGTCAGACTCTCCTGTAAGAGAGCTCTCATCTATCTTCAGATCGTTCCCTTGGACCAAGATACCATCAGCTGGCAGCAGGTCCCCTGAACACAGACCAGCACAGATCAGTGTTTGATTCAGCTTGTAGTTTATGTCCTTTTTGATTTGGGACAAGTCAACAGGGACGTTTATGCATCTCTTGTGGACATTAAGTCATCAACACGGTAAGAAATGGGCTTTTGCTGAAGGTTAGATGAGAAGGGCAATACCACCTTTATGTCTGTGCACTAAATATAAAGCTGCTTACAGCCAGGAGGTGACTAGCTTAGCATACAGTCTGGAAGCAGGTCTAAACAACTAGCCGGACTCTGACTGAAGGTTCAAATTCCAACTACCAGTACCTCCAAACTAATTGCCACATGATGTCTCGTTTGTTTGACTGTACACAAACACAAATGTCCTGTTGAAAAAGAGCAGATTCATTATTTTTGTCCTCCGCCTGCAGGCGAACCCCAGTTTTATCAATGTAGTCAAAGGTGAAAAGAGTGCTCAATGAGGAGGGGTTTCAAATTGCAATGCATCAGTTTTGCTTCTTGTAGCTTCATTTTTTATTTCTTTAGATATTATATAGGGAGTACAATTAACCAATTCATTAGAAATGAATTGGTTAATCAAATATTTGTAGCTGCTCTTTCATACAATAAGCGTTTGTGACGGTTCCTTACCGTATTTGACCTGAGCCATGTCCCCCACCACCATGTCAGCCACGGGGATCTGGATGACATTTCCTTTACGCACCACAGTGAACTTCTGTTCTTGTTCAATCCGACTCTGTAGGCCCCGGAATTGCTTCTCTTTGGACCAGTCGTTAAACGCCGTCACCAGGACGACACACACAACAGACAGCAGGATGGCCGCGCCCTCAATCCAGCCGGTGTCACCCTCGCCTTCATCCTCTGCGGACCCCGACAATTCTCCACAAGCTGGGCAGAGGGGAACAGAGGGAAGGCTGGTTAGATATACTGTGCGTCACACAGCCAGAGACATGATATCACAACTGAATCAGATGGTATTTAACCCACCTGAAGAACCAGCAGATTGGTGGTATGGATAGTTTGGTTATCAAATGTAAGATGGAAAGCAATCTGTGATCCAAATTTTAATAAATGGTATAAAAAAAACTGATTGACATCAAAATCTCGGGAAGACATTTAGGTGTGAGCTAAGACAAGATGGCGCCGCGGCTGGCAGCCTCGGCACTGCGCTCTCTTTGGTAGTTAAATGTTTATGCTTACCTCTGCTTTACTTTGTTGTCCTTGTTTTTGGTTTATTTGCCTATTTCTGTGCATGAACGTTGAGAGCAACGGAACAGCTGGAGTCAAATTCCTTGTATGCATACGCATACATGGCCAATAAAGCTGATTCTGAGTCTGACAAACAATATGGTTGAGGTTTGAGACTGCAGTGGCTCTTAACAAGTGGCTGCATTTGACTACAGTCATCATATCATTTGCTATTCAAATGTTTAAATCAGTGACAAACAGTGCATTGCTACAAATGATTACCTCTACCTCACGAAATGAATGTGAGGATAGTTTGGATGTGCTGCTGTTATCTAGGGCGCACCAACAGAGCCGCAGTGTCCTTCTGTTCACTGAGCCCACTTCCTCTCTACTACGACCTCTTACTGTGGTAAACCCACCCAGACAGCTAATGGCAACCATTTGGCAATCCCTTTTGCTTTGTATTCCTTCAGCTTTTGTGTATTTCCATATTCTAACTATGAGACCAATAAAGATGATTTGATCTTCAAGATCATTGAAGATATTTCTGATCTACCCAAACAACATGAACTTTGATCATGTTGTTGATTTATTAACACCATCTTGAGTGAGATAAGAATCATACTGAAGGATTTTTTGCTGAAAGCTGTTTGATTTTGAAATTTCAGTTGACAGTTGTTTCATTACATCTGAGGCCGATATAGCAGCAGCATATAAGTGTCAGGTCAGCATAAGAATGCCATGTGAGCCCAGCTGACTCATATGCTTTGGTAAAACTTGGTTATTTTCTGTAACCAAGTGATGTGTACCTCCCTCAACATTTGTCCCATGGGGACTGTCCATTGTTCCAACAGCTCATTATTACGAAACAACAACAGTCTAAAAAGTGTCCTATTTGTCCAACAGCCCTTTATCCTGAAAACAAAGCCAACTGCTCTGAATGTACACACTCTCCCTGCAACAAACAGAGGCACATGGCTAATCATTATGCAGAATGATGTCATTGGACCTTACCAAATATTTGCTACTATGGTGAAGGCATGACCCGCCCCACTCCGCCTCTGATTGGCTGTACTTGTTGCCTCCATTGCTTGCATTGTTAGGTTTACGCATGAAAAGCAAGATTGGTTAAGGTGAGAATATCAGGGTAAGCCAATCAGAGCCAGAGTAGGGTGAGTCAAGCCTTCACCATATTTGAAAGAAAATATCGCAATCACGAAGGACCATGAGGTCATTTATTCTTTATAAGGATTTCAGAACAATGGCATGACACCCTTCCCACTGTACCGTAAATACTTTACCCATGAAGTGTTGATCAATTCAATAAACTCTGGGGGTTTGCTGCTATACTTACTTAACTCTTCTTTACTTGTGCTATTGTTGAGTTTTATAACTGTATATTATCGAAATATTTGGTCTGGCATAACCTGTAGCATAAGAGATAATATTAGCAACATTTTAGATATATGTTGCTGTGACATCACTGAATCAGTTTGCTGATTTTATGACTCTTGAGAATTAAAGTACATTTTTGGACCAAGTTACCTTAAAGGTGCAGTCATTTTGTAAAATCTAGTGAATATCTCCTCACAGCCTGCTGGCTGTCCGTTCTGAGTTTTTACACGGCCCAAGCTCCATTATTGGGTAACACACCACCATTCCAGCCAATCAGCAACGTGCTCGTACACAGGACAGGGGAGAGGACATGGACGTATGAAGAGAAAGGCATTGGGAGTGAGAGGGACGGTGTATCTGGAGGTTTGTTGACTTCACATCTTTCTCCAGAATCACTGGCTCCACCTTCAACTCAAGGTCCACTTACTAGGCTCTTTCAACAGCATCTTATGGTCTTAACCAGCAGATTGGATTTGCATGGATTTTGCTCTTTTGTGGAGGGTAAATCTATGTCTCTCTTCTCGACTATACGTTACCGATACATAAGCTTGATTTAGTGATACTGTTTCGTCCTTGTCCCTTTACTTTATCTCTCACCTTGCTCTATGAAGAGCCAAACTTGTCTTCTCTTCCTATAACCGTAGCTTCCTCCCTGTCTCGTTCCTGGTCCCCTCTTTAACCAGGATACTATAGGGTGATACTGTATGCTGATGATGACTCATCTTCTTTGTTACCTGTCTATGGCTCTCCCCTTCTATTGCTCTTACTCCCCCTTGTCCTCTCACACCCTCCCAAATCATCCTCCCCAGCCCTCTCTTCCCCTGCCCTCACATTCGCTATCCTTTCCGGGAGGCTGGTAGAAAGAGAGGCCGAGCGAGATGATGGCGGCGGCCTCCAAGATGATGAGTGTGACGTCCTGTAAGGCCTCCCACACAAGTTCCAGGAAGGTCTTGGGCTTCTTCGGCGGGATGAAGTTTTGGCCGAACGTTTGGTACCGACGCTCCATGTCTGCCGGATCCCCACTGAGGCCTGAGAGATGGAGAAGGAGGATGGTGCAGAGAGAGAGAGAGAGCGAGCGAGAGAGAGAAAAAAGAGGAGGGAAATACAGAAGCCTGGAATGTTAGCTAATTTCTTTCTATTAAAATAAATCAATCAAAAAATTCACATGCCAAGAGGGATACAAACAAAACATATCTGCACACACACTTACAAATTCACAATTCAAGAAGAATTTTGTGAATCAGTGACCTTTGAATGGTTTAGGTTCACCATCATCCATAAAAGTGTAGATGTAATTCCATAGCACTGTTTAGCAGTATGAAGGCAAATCTCTGTCAAAATCCCAGAGCACAAATGAGATCCGTGTGCGTGTGTAGAGGTCCCGCACGTGCAAATCAAACAGCCGCGCACGTATATTACTTTTGCGAGCACTTTTACGTCACTCCGCGCAAAATATCTCGGCTCGCGCGAGCAAAATTGCTCGACATTGATTTGCCTTTATATAGTAGCTTATCACAAGGACATGCTGAGACACACATGAAGAATCACCCGAAAAAAGCCCAAAACCTACGAGACAATCTTTCTCCATCCACAACACGTTCAGATCTCTCCCCTTCAACCTCACCCCTTTGTAATTCAGTTTCCATGGTGACCATGATATCAGGTCCAGGCTTCCTGTCTCTAACAGGTTTCTGCCCAGCAACAGGTGATATCATTCCTACAGTGTGATAGGTTTGGAGCAGAGCTTTCTTTTTTCCCTTCTTTTTTTGATTGGCTGTTGGGGAGAGGGGGAATGGCAACTTGTATACTGTGGTTGGCCAAGATTGGTGACTATCTTTGCGTCCGTTTGCCCGTGTGTGTTCGGAGATATCCCAGTGCAGTGTGCTTGCTGCAGGGACTCATGTGTGGCCAAAGAGATGTGTAGCAATATGATGCTCAACAGGGTTTCTCAACGAGAGAGAACGAGAGAGAGACAACAGGCTTTATGCTGAGTAATCGTAGTGAGCTGTATCCTCCTTCCATTAGTCCCTCCCTCCCTCCATTTCTCACCCATCCCGTTGTTTATCCCTTCCTCCTCATCCTCTTCCACAGCCTCTCTCGTTCGCTCTCCTCTCTTTTTCTCCCTCTCTCAATCTCTCCTTGATGTGTCCTTGACAATGCGGCAAGCTGTTCTAGCCCCCCCCCTCCACACACACACACACACACACACACACTCTCTCTCTTTCTCTCATTCCCTCTTTTTCCTTCTCATCGTTTCTCCGCCTCCTCTTTTCTGTCTCTTTAATGTGGATATAATGGTCACATGCTGCAGTGCTGGGTATCCATATCTGTGTGTGTGTGTGTGTGTGTGTGTGTGTGTGTGTGTGTGTGTGTGTGTGTGTGTGTGTGTGTGCATGAGACAGCAAGGGAAAGATCCCATTCTTTATTGGTTTAACCCCCACTCTGCTCTGTGTATCGTATTACAGAGGATGCATCACGTCGTACAGGCATGTGGTACGTTCACCCCGGTGTGTGTGTGTGTCATATTTATTTGTGTTTTACTATTGCAACATAATATGCATTCCTGTTGGCTATTTCTCTTCTGTATGTACCCTCATTGTTCTATCGATCTATCTATTCATGTTCCTCCTCTGTGATCACGTTTATTGTAATCATACTAAGAAGAGGCAGCAGCTTCAGTTGTGTTGTCAGACGCCTCAGATCAGAGGGGTGAACGACGGAGTGAGTTCCACACAGTCTGGCCCAACAAAAGCTAAAGACCCAATCAGAGATAGCGGGTACCACGACGGTGGTTATTAGCTTTCTTTGCTAACCTTGACTTTCTTCATCAGGCTCTGTGTGTGTTCTCATAAAAAAGGAGTGTTTGGCATTGGAAGTGTGGAGGGGGCCATGGGTGCTGCAGCACCCTTTTGTTCTAAAGGCCTACAGTTTAACCGCAATGGAAATTTAAAATATATATATAATTAGAATATGTTTTCTATTGTCTCATATGAACTCCGTGTGATGAATGTGTATCGTTGTCTCCTCGCTTGTCTCCTGTATGAAATGTCTGTCTCTTCACTGTCCTGCATTATTATACATTATAGTAACCGGCTCTGGGTCATCCATTCACTGCCTCACTCCCTCTCACAGCTCTCATGCATTAGCTCCGTGTTGCTGACTGTGTAGTTGCTGTGACGGCTTCGACATACAGCGTTGAGGTTTGCTCTTCTACAATCAGGGTTTTCGTTGCCATTGAAGCAGCTTTTTTATGCTGCGTAAAAACAACATGGCGAGCGTCAGGGCAAGCCGAAGCATGGGACGGCACGGGGGAGGGGGATGAGAATGAGGGTGCTGAAATTCATGGATACAGTGTTCACGTCTCGCAAAAGCAGGACATAATATGGCTGATAACAGCGAATCATCAACCAGTCATAATGCCGGGGCACAACTGGCTGTTTAGTAATGCGCCATGATGAGCACTGATATACCAATCTCTTGCTCTTTGATTTACAGAATATGATGTTACAGATCAAAAAAAGAGTTACATCTTCAAAGAAGGCTGTGTTACTTGTAAATAATAAAGGAATTATTCAAAGTTTTATCGTGGTAAAATTGCATAGTTTTACATCAAAAATGGTTGCACAGCACTTAAGCCCTCTAAAACCCCACGGAGACCTGGGAAATGGTGTAAAATGTTGGTAATAACTATTGAATCTAAATTATCCAGGCCATTCAAATTAAAGCAAAAAACATGAATGTAGTGCAGCTTTTAGTACAATGTAATTATATGGACAGACTTTCTCAAGCACCCCCAACTCTGACTGACCTCCAGTGTGCCTGTCGTTCGGTGCACCAGCAGATAGCTTACACTGTCCCATACTGAAGGATACGTGGAAATGACTTTAGGTTTGGGCTTCATTAAAGTAAAATGTATTTCATTTGATTTAATTGCACATTATCTGTGATATATATCAATTGACGAATCAACTTTCTATTCTTAGTTCTGTTATCTGCAATGCCGGCAGTGTAAAACAGACTTCAGCCAATCAGGACCAAGCACAAAAACATCATCCATAGTGCTTAAGTATGAAGTCACTTGCCTTCATCATTATTTTCATGTATGATTGATATGCTGTGTAAAATGTGAAGTGTTAATATTACCTGAAGCAAACAGGAAAACAATTACACTTGCAGCATATAGAATTCTTGATCAGATTTTCACCAACTGAATGCATGAAGGTTCCCGTGACGATGCATAGCCTTCAGTTTACGCTGCTGTAACTGCACAGCGTCGGTCGGTGGTATTACTAATGTAATTGCGTTACATAAAAGCTCAACAAGCTTTTATGTAACGTATTCTGCAAGAATGGTGACGCTGTTTCCAAAGGAGCTGATTAGTGAAAGATGCTTTCAGAGCCGACTTCAATCCAAATCTCTGAACATAACCTGGTTATACTTCCGCCTTCACGATTACGTGCACAGCATATGAAATCATTTCCTGGGATTTCTATGAATTACGTCGCATTATGGTTTGTTGGTTTGTTGGTATAGCTACAAATGCTGGATGAGACCACTGATCTGGAGCAAATATCCAGAGTGAGTTGTGTGATGCTTGCTTGTGTCTGTTCTGCATCAGTCAGCTGTGGTTGGCCTGTGCTGGTTTCAAGGTATCAGAGGAGACTGCAGCCCTAAGCCAGATGTTTGTTGGTTTATTACGGCCTATGACCTTGACATTCAACACGTTAAAAGAAAAGACAATGTCAGAGCTGAGGCGTTGTCTTACGTGCCCCTGTGCACTGGACTCTGCCATTGTGATCTCCGGGCCTCTATAAGTCAGTTTGACCTGCTGCGCCTGTTTGTGTGCTTCTCAGGTACCAGGGGGGCTGAGGATGGGTGGGGGAAGAAGCAGGCCGAGGAGGCAGGGCAGGACAATGCTCACGGAGCGATACATGCTTTGTATTTTGTTTTTGTTTTTCCGGGACAGAGAAGCCAGATCTGGAGCGCCTCACACCACATGGACACTGCTAACGTCACTGACTAACTCACCACACCTCCAAAGTGACTTCTCACTTTATATTCTTTGTTACAATAAATCGTTGACATGATTTGCCGTTTTTGGTCTTGACAGTTCTGATTGATCAGTTTTGAGTAATGACATTAGATTGCTACAAGACATCCTTCTTCATCAGTGTTTGCATTTGGCTGGATCGTCACCACAGATGACACCATATGTCATCTGTGGGAGTCAGCGCAGTGAAAAGGAAACCTGTCCAAGAGCAGCGTCAGTGTGTGTCCGTGTCTGCTGTTTGCCAACTGTGCTCTGTAGGGACAACTGCAGACACAGACTCTGTGTGTATGTATCTGCTGGGTTTGTTGGGACCTGCTGCACTGATCCCTGACCAGCCCGCAGTATCAAATTAGCAACACTCAACACAGACTTACTGTAACTTAACACCCACCAACTCTCTCACCTTTTCGCCATCTCTCTCGCACACGCACACACACACACACACACACACTCACACACACTCACTCACTCACTCACTCATCTTTCTCTCTCTCGCTGACTTTCCCAGCCAACTTCTCTGTTGTGTTGCTAGGCTACAAACTAGCTGAAGGAGTGGGCGTAGTGTGGTGACACACCCCTGTTAGAACACGCAAGTGTGCGCACACACACACACGCACACACACACACACACACACTATAGACACAGAAAACCAAATTCTACCCTCACTAGTCATTACAAATCTTTCATTATTATATCAACCAGAGTGATGACTATTATTTTCATTGTAGATCAACCTATTGACTATTTTTACAATGGTGCACAAATTGTGAAAAGCTGGGAGAATGTTTACCATTTGACAAATGACTTTATATTCTTGGATTATTAAAACTGTTACTTATTAATTTTCAGTCAATCGATTAACGGACCAATCACTTCAGCTCCAATTATTATTCTTTATTTGTCATTAAAAACAGAATAGATGGATATAGACCAAATGATTTAGAGCTGAAAGGATTTGTCAATTAATTGATGACTTCACCATCGTTTTTTCATTAAGGTCAATGTAAATGAAAAACAATTGCTCAATGTTCTTCCGGGTCAGTTAAGCACCATGGAAACAACCAGAACAATTGAGCGGCGTCAGCTCCGGATACGGGCCTTCACTGAGAAGCTGTAGCAACTTTAAACCAGCAGGGAGTCAGGGCGGTCCAGGATCAGTGACCTCTCTGCTGCCGCTACACAGCTTAGACCTGCTGAATTTGACTTGCTACATCTGCTAACTGAAGGTCCATCTCCGGAAGCTTGCGCCTCTTCTCCTTCCGGAGGAGAGACCGCGAGGTGCGCTAGCTAGTGAATCTCGCAGAATCTTCCAAAAGTGTTTCTGCATATATGTATATACATATATACATGAACACTGACAATAATCAGAAGTTGCAGTTCTGTACATGGACCTATTAGAGATTCTAGTCAATCCTTGCCCACTTTAACTCCATTCATCCATATATGGATTTACTCTATCAGCTTCCCATCCATTCATTCAGCTATTATAATCCCATCATCCATTCACCAATCAATTCATCCAGGAGTCCATCCCAGCCAGGATTACAGTCCAGAATAAAATGTGTTTTGACGGTTTGATGGAAGTACTTCATTCTGTCTGAGATGTGCTGCACTGCAGTAATTGTAGCATTTTTTTAAATGCAGTCTACTTGTGTAGTACTAATGCATGAGTGAAACAGAATTCATTCAGTTTTTGCGATCAAAACATTGTGTCAGCAGGTTAGTGATGACGGTGTAGAAATCAGACGGATGATTTGGACAGTTTGCAGAAACACCACTCACGTGTTAATGTGTGACTCCACCCAAGAGTCCAATGTCATCCCTCCTTCCACTCCTTCTCTCAATCATGTATCCACTCTACAAATCCATTCATCCAGCAAGCCAGAAGTCTATTCACCCATTCATGTGTCCACTCATCCACCCAACCATTCCTTCCATCTGTCTTTTCATCAAGACAGATGGAACTAGCTTCATCCAGCTAGCCATCTCCTCCTCCATTATTCATCCATCAACCAATCTACTGTTTTTACAGTTCAACAAGCATTCTTCCATCCTGCTCACCTTCAGTGGTGCTGGACTGTAGTCTCTGGCAGAGCCCCTCTGTGTCTCCGTAGCTCTCCTGGATCTTCTGCAGGGCATCGCTCCCTCGGAGCTCCATCAGCTCCGTGAGCTCCGTCACCGTGGCCCCAAAGTCTCCCCCTGCGAGGCTGCCGTCTGCCCTTCCTCCTCCGCTCACGCCTCGCGACCCTTTGGGATAAAACTCCACTGCGCTGTTTGCCATTTCACCCATAGTGGCTGTTGTTGACATGTCAGTAAGGTTCTTTTTGTGTTTTGTTCCTCCTCTCGCCCTGTAGTCTGTTCTCCAATCAGTTCCCCTTTCGTTTGGTTGGTGGAGGGTTGTTCATGTGCTCAACAGTGACAATCTTGGTTTGGTCTTGATTTCTTATTTATAAATGTGTAATCATAATCACACCTAAACCCGTTTTTAATTTAATTTAAGGGCAATGAAGGGGCATTGGTTTTGTATTTTTTGTTCGCCTCACTATCTTGGCCTAGCCTCCCACTGCTCCTTTAATTCTCCATAACTGGAGGAGGAGGAGATGAGGGGGATCAAGGACAGCAAGCAGGGGCACTTCAGAAGCGTGAGGTCTGAAGGAATCCAGCTTTCTATTCCTCCGACTCCGCTCTTTCCTCGTTTCTGTCCCCCTCCCTCCAGGGTCACAGCCAGTCCATGGACAGATGGACGGACGGGCTGACAGACTCACAGACGGGGACAGAGGGGTGATGGACGGGTGGAGAGAGGGGCGGCTGATAAACCGGACACAGTAAGTGGATCCAGTTCAGAGGTAGCTATTGCTGCACCACCAGGACCTAAGAGAGAGCAAGAAGACATACACCATCATTCAGCTGAGACTCAAATCAGTTGTGAAATGTGTACATTTGATTCAGTGGCTAACACCACTACATCAATCTTAATCTAAACAAATACACATAGTAAGTATACATTCATGGGGTACAAACATGAAACGTTCATTATCTATTAGGTAAAATCATAATTTAATGCTTGTTGGAGGCGGGAGGCCTTTCCGAATGCGTGCCCATTTGAAGCGGGCTGGAAGTGCTGCTTGCAGCACTCTTAAGAACCGCTCATCCCTCGTTGTCTGCAGGTAAGTGAAGAAGAGTCTAGTTGTAACGTTAGTGTACACAGCATCTAGCAGCAAAAGTGAACTGCAGTCAATGAGCCTCGGCCTGTAAAGGTCTGCTGTAGACGACATGCTCCACTCATTCCATAGAGCCCTGAAGCCCCGCCCCCGCTGCTACACACAACGCCATCGCTTGTTCATTTATAATGTATTAATATTGAATGTGTCACGTGTCCAAATTGCACTTTGACACTGCACGTCCTTGTGTCCCAAACAATACACCTACCAAGTGTGAAGTAGATCGGATGGACGGTTCTGGAGATATGCGAAGGACACACACACACACACACACACACACACACACACACACACACACACAGATAGCTAGCTTCATAGACAATCACAGCCCTGTAAGTGAACCCAAACCTCTCCTCACTTTTGTCCACACATGTATCCATGTCAACACCTTTGTCTCACTTCATGCACTGTTTAA
This sequence comes from Melanostigma gelatinosum, assembly GCF_949748355.1. Lineage (NCBI taxonomy): Eukaryota > Metazoa > Chordata > Actinopteri > Perciformes > Zoarcidae > Melanostigma > Melanostigma gelatinosum. The sequence goes on along the minus strand of NC_136641.1, from coordinate 2,713,175 downwards.
ACCTGCATTCATTGATTCATTTTGTTTTTTCCAAGAAAAATAAAGATGATTACCATCATCCTCGTGTAGGTTAACCAGGTAATGTTACCTTAAACCAGGTGTGTCCAATCCATCCACTTAGTCACAAAGCATGCTGTGCCCGGACACGTGCCTCATAGGTGCGATTGATTCAGGATCACTTTGTCCAGTCTAATGAAAGGCTTGTGACGCCCGAAAGAGGGAGATGTCCTGAAGTGAACTGCTCTTGTTGAATCCCCTGAAAAACAATTTCCTAATCACTGAATTAACATTTCAACCCATCTCTGACTCTGATTTAATTCAAATACATCTCACATCGATGGCGTTCCAGTAGAACGGCAGCTTCAGCCTCACCGCGTGGGACCAGGCTTCACCCCACATGAGCAATTAGCTCTGCGTGTAACCAAATATCCTCAGCATCACACATGACACAACATATCCTAAATGCCTGGTCCATTTTACATATGGATGAGCATTAAGAAAAGAATCATGAATTCCTTTTTCTCCTCCCTCCTCCCTCCTCTCCACTCTCCCTCAGCTCCCTCTGTCTCTTCTTCTCCCTCCCTTTTTTCCTCTCTGCCCTGCCATGGCTCTATCCTGACTGAGAGTGTTAGTTTATGACTGAGTCACCCTGCTCTGCCTTTGAAGCTTCCTCTTGCTCCATCTTTTCTTATTTGCCTACCCTCCCATCTATCTATCTTTATCTGTCTCTATCTATCTGTCTACCACTCGATCTAAACGGGTTTACTTGGTTTGTCTCATTGCTTGTTATTATTTTACCATTTGCTTTCTCCCTCCTGACTCCCTCATTTTGTTGCTATCCCTGTCTATCTGCTTCCTGCTACTGCAATCATTTATTTACTCAGCCAGTCGTGCATTTCTTCCCATCCCGATCTCTTACTCACTGATTCTGTCTGATTTTATAACACTCACGCAAGAAAAAAAGAAAAAAAGCTCTTCTGTTCAGCCTCCCAACTAACTCTGACTGTGTCTCGCTGTTTGTTTCAGAGCTTTGATATGCACAGTGCACGTGTGTGTGTGCACACATGTGAGCCTGCATTACATAAATTGCAAAAAAAAACTTTGTTACACAATTGGTTATGCCGTTTTAACTCTTACACACAAACACACACACACACACACAAATACAGTTCAGCCACAGGATACAAGCATTGCAAATGTGCAATACACAAAAAGGCACCAAGAAGCCCAGAGACATCCCTTACATGATCACTGCCATGACGCAAACACACAGATGTGTCATACAGTGCTTTCAAAATGAAAGTAAGAGAGGGTGGGGGGGCTGTACTGGCTGAAAATGTGTTTGAACATGAAAAGAGTCAGACAAAAGGTCACCACAATCCTCAGCGGCCTGCCCATTTATCCTGAATGGTGTCCTGCTTCTCTGCACACCATCCCTCGGGGGGGTCGCAGAAATTAGATTTTCCTTTTTTTTTGTTGCAACAGAAAGTGGCCGTTCTTTCCCTCGGGTATTTCCCCTTTATCGCAGAGGCAAGAAAGTTGAGGAGGGTACAGAGTGGGGACACAAGGGAGAGGAGGTCCTCACGGGATTTGATTCGAAGCCAGCATGGGCCTCACACGCTATGTGACTGTGTGTGAGCTGGATGGGGCAACCCGGGCTACAAACACAATATATGACTTAACAAGTAAGTATGCATCCATGCGTTCTTGTCTGAACTCTATATGCACATAATTGGTGTGTGTGAACTTGTCAGCATTCCGTCCGCGGTGCACCTGTGCACCTGCAGTTCTACTTTTCGGCAGGCATCTGAAGGGTCACCTCTGGCGGAGGCACTTTCATCTGGGCTGCTGCCTGCCGTCGCTGGCTCGCCGCCAGCCACACACTTCTGTAAATGCCCAGCGGGAATAGCACACTTAGAAGTGTGGAGCCAACAGGGCACAGATATCTGCATTTACTGTGGAGCACATTAAAGCAAGTGGATGATGCTGACGATGACGAGGATGATGATGGTGACAGCTTGGCAAAGGGAGGGGTGTGTAATTGGACTTGGAACAGAACAAGTCCCAGTCCCAGTTGAGACTGGCCGATGTCCACACATGCAAAGACTCACAAGTCCCATGTCTGTCCCATGAGCCACTGTCCACCTCCACCCAAGGCTACACGCACACACACACACACAATACTGGCATTTGCCAGCATACTGTGCACTTCGGTGCAGGAATGGCCCCATGAAACAGTGCTTCCCACACAAAACGACCTTTCCTGGTCATCTTCAGACGTGCCGGAGCTTCATCCCTCTGCTCATCCTCATCACATATAACAACAGGCGGAGGTGCTGATGAGTGCCGGGAACTACACTACACTGTAGGCCGTCTAAAAAAATCAAGGAGAAAGAGAGTGGACCTATGGTGCGCCACATGCCTACCCTATGTCCCTCTGCAAGGTTACCGGCCCAGTCCAACTCAAACCGACCCTGAGCAGGGCGGCTTATGAATGTCCCCCCGGCTACAGATCATTACCAGATCACCGCAGCTCAGCGCTGCAGGTGCGACGCGCCGTAACCGAGACAAACAAGGCAATTGATACCCACTAGCTTATAGCATGGTGCATACTGGCGCCCGGGAACACCAAGAGAGCGGCAGCCCTTTATCAACTGACACGGGACACGACCGGATGGATGGAAGGGTGGATGGATGTCATTAACCCTACACAAGCGCATACACGAGCGCACACGCATCCACACATACTCCCTCATAATGGCATAGCGCTGTTTGGCAGGAGAATGATGGTATGCCCTACAGGCTATTATGCCTGTGGGGAGATATGCCACATCAGGCCTTGTTTCACACTCTGCAAGTCCGTTAAAAACATCCATGCTACATGCTACTATTGAATCACGGCGCATCTGCGCGGGCACGCACGGACTCACCGACTCACCGTGCAGGCCGAGCTCAAGGACATCAGCATCGGTGCGCGAGCGGGGAGGCAGAATCCCCGTTAATCTGCGTGTGCGTGGAGCGGAGAATGTCCCAAGCCGGATGAGAGTCGCTATACAGGGGGGGGGGGGGGGCACCGGGGCTGCTCCGGTTGCCTGGCGTCCGAAGGACTGGAGGGATGAAAGACGACAACGGTGCTGATGAATATTCCGCTCCGCGCGGTCACCTGACGGTTGGTCGGCGGAGTTCTGCGGCGATTGAGGAGAGAGACAGACAGAGAGAGAGAGAGAGAGAGAGAGAGAGAGAGAGAGAGAGAGAGAGAGAGAGAGAGAGAGAGAGAGAGAGAGAGAGAGAGAGAGAGAGAGAGAGAGAGAGAGAGAGAGAGAGAGAGAGAGAGAGAGAGATCGAGAGAGAGAGAGAGAGAGAGCGAGATCGAGGATGCGCGGGGTTTAAACACCTCCGTTGCAGGGAGGGGGGGCAGTCCGTGCGCCTAGACGAGGACTAGCTGCTCCCGGTGGTGAGAGCTACTAATTTGACAGAATTAGGTTAACTGTTAAGGGCACTGGCAGAAAAAGAAGAGAAAAAAAGAAAAGAGACGCCGCGTTGAGAGGAGAAGCTCATGCGACATCTTCGGAGGAGGAGGAGGGGTTGAGCCACTGAGAGAGCCGGCGCGCACAGGAGCTCGGTCTCAGCATCCGCGAGAGGAACCGAGTGACGAGGGGGGGGGGCTGTATACGTCAACCCCCACCTACTCGGCTGCGTGATGGCGGCGTGTCTCGGGTCGTCATCACGCACCAGACACGCCGCAGTGTAGCTTTACCCTTTGGAGTTTTATCAGTTGGTGTTTATGAGCCATCTTTTAAAAATATCTATACTACTAACACAGATGATGCATGCAGATGATCCCAAACAAGCATGTTGGGCTGTAAACTCACTTTGTGATTGAGTAGATTGAAAATATATTGGACAGAAACTGGATAGCCTCATGAAAGAAAAGATGCATGGGAGACTTGAAACGACTACATTTTAAAACAGAACTTAAATTAAATCAACTAATATTTTCTATTAAACATGAGCTCACCTGACACGAAGGTGTCAATTTAGTTAATTTAATTTCTCAGAATGATTGCTGAAGTTCAGTTCATTTTTACTTTTTAAAGAATTTTTAAGACAACAACTTGTGTTTTTAAGTTTAAAAAAAGCTTGAAATGGTTTACAGTGTGTGCATAGTGTAGGTCACAGACGGATAATAAAAAACTGTACCTCTAATTAAAACTTGTCATCTTTATTCACAGGGTAGAAGAACATGGATAATTTAGTGAAATATGCTAAACATGGAATTCAGAGCATATCTATGGCCTCCACATGGCTCAGTGCAAACGACGACAACAGTGTCAACTGTTTACCGTAGGGGGAGCCGAGTGGTGAGGTGCTACGCATCCATGACACCGTCAGTGGGGGCGACCTTATCAGCTGTAACAGCCGAATGAGGAGCAGAGCCCCCTCTAAAGGGGCACAGGATACATCTGAGGGGTCTGATAGTTGATGGGGGGGGAAAACATTGCACAAATTTGTAATCTTTTTTTTTTTTTTTTCTCAAATTTGATTTGTTTGGTGAAATATTGGATCTTTCTTGTCGTGGACCTCGACCAGTTGTTCAAATGAAACAATCTAAGAAATCAAGAAGGGAATATCTCTTTGGTGGAACTGATAACAGCTCATAGACGTCTGAAACTAACCATTGCTTGTTTTTTAACCCCAAAATGTTGCGAGCCATAATCTTTGGCATTGTTGATCATATGTCTATCAATAAAATACTTTAAAAAGTAACTGAATGAATGATTATTTCACTCTGAAATGTGGTGAAGTAGAAGTGTAAAGACGCACAGAAGTGTGGTACATGAGCAAATTACTTGAACTTCTAGTAAGTCAGTAGAAATTCAAACATCTAACATTTATATTGTTTGCGCCTATATCCTTGACCACATTTGGGATTCAACATGTATCCAGTTCATGAAAGCTTTTCCATTTGCTGTTCTAGTTCTGGGAGGAGTCCTCGAGGGCACAGGAGAACGATAGAGAAATGGACGCTTTGTATGTAGCTGAAGAGGCAAAGAGTGCCACCGACTAAAACTTTAACTTGTTGGATACAATATTTGGTTGACAAGTGAACAAAAGTGCAAAAGGTGCACATTTACTATACCTGGGGACGCCGTGGAGCCCACACAAAGAGCACTGGAGGACAGGGTCCCCCCTGTGGGAGGTCCACGGATCATGGTTCTGGGAGAATAAACCCATGATTGTGTTTAGAAGCAACAGACCCTTCCTCCTCTTCTCTTCCTCCGTGTGACCAAACTAAGCAGAGGCCCGAGGCGCTGTCCGTCGTGCTGAAAGCTAGCACACCCTGATGCTGAAGAACAAAGGACCATATACATTCATTTCATACAGCACGCACACACACCAGCCCCACTCACCCACACCACCCCATCCGCATGCATGTCTTTACCCAACTGGCTACTGTCAAAGCTTGTTATGCAGTGAGCCAGTGCGAGGAGAAAGAGGAGAAATGTATTTATAGATGAATCAGATGAACTTATTAATAGATATCATCTACACACTGCAGGGAGATGGACCACAGACTTGTCGGTCCATGCAGCACACACACACACACACACACACACACACACACACACACACACACACACACACACTCATGCACACACGTGTACACTTCTTGATGAAAAGCTTTGTTGCTGATTTTATCTTTCCCTTTTCTTATCTTTAACTGTTACACACCATCTCCCATGCAAATATAAAGAAAATTCACACTTTATTTGTGGATGGGTACTAATCTGTTTCATAATTTCCACAAATATACACAGTAAAGGCATCATTCTCCTTTCAAACCTCTCATCTAGGAAGAAGTGGAATCTTCTAAGAATAGAGTTGTGCCTGAGTAGTGGCCAAGACACAAATCTTGTGCTTAGGCCCGCTTAAAACACCCTTAACTGGCATTTAAAATTGGACTAACATTACACTGGAACTGATTTCAAACACACACACACACACACACACACACACACACACACACACACACACACATACAATAAACATAACCAAAATCTACAGGGTCAATAACTAAACAATATGACAGCAACTTCTCTTACTCAATGCTACCGGCAACATGCTAACATGCTAGGTATAGTGTTATGGCAGGTCTGATGTTTACCACGTTTAACATCTTAGTTTAGCATGTTAGCATGTTCAACTTTGCTAATTAGAACTGAACACAAAGTACAGCTGAGGCTAAGGCTGATGGGGATGTCATTGGTTTTGAAGTGTGTGAACTCATGGACTAGAGGCCCGTGCTCGTGACAGCATGAGATGTAAACAGTTGGTCTCCTTAGCTGAGCTATAACGTTAGCTAGCTGGTGCTCAGTATGGTTTAGCTATGAGCCTGTTGTCCAAGAGAAGATGGGATTCGGTTGGCGGGTGTAGTTCGGTAGAAAGAAACTCGTTCCGACATGAAACTGCTTCCAACAAGGTCTGTGGATTATCTTGAGTTATGTAAATAAAATATATTCATTCAATGTTAAATAATATGCGCAATACTTGTAAGCTTATATTGCGGAGTTGTGAGGTCACTGTAAGTAGGTAAAATACTCCGAGCAGGGCATTCCTGCGCCTGTTCGCACGATAGAAACAGATACAGTGGCCCTGAAAGAAACACTTGCTTAAACCACCAGATTAGGGCGGAAACTGCCATCTTAGAGTAGGAGAAGAGTTCTCTTTATCTATTCACACAGAGAGTTCGACATAGCTTAGAACTGCACCCTTTCCGGCACCTTAAGTGTTAACAACATGCATACACACTGACCTTCCAGAGAAGGCGGGATCCGGACGTGAGCCAGTGTGGGTGGAGATGCCCAGTGCTCCAATCAGGCTGCTGTTCTGCTAAACACAGCCCCGCCTGCAACTTTGCTTTAACCAATAGGCTTCCATCAGAATAACCTATAACACGCATGCGCACTCTGCTTAAGCGCTTTTAGCTTTCACTTTTCTAGGTCCGTGCACGTTTAACTGCTGGACATAATACTTCTGTTACAAATAAATGTTATTGCTTGAATTGAGCTAAACGCCTCGATCTCAGTCTGTTCACTCGAGTTACATCCTCAACAGTTACCAGGTCATTATTTCTGGAAAGAGACATTGCTGTTGAGTTTCTCAAATGTTAATTTTGGCGCTTTGAGCACCACAAGTTGAAAGCCATCTAGTTCCATTATAGTGGAGAGAAGGCAGACATCTCTACGGCCGATACCTCCAACACTAGGAACTCACACCAAAACAAATTGATGAACAACACTACAGGTAAGAGGGAAATGTGTATTTTAGATTTTGGGGCTGTCCCTTTAAGCTCTCAATAAATAATAACTTAAGTTTCAGAGCTTTTCTGCATTTTACCTATCTTTGGTTGAAGAAAAATACTTGAGATTAGAAACCAAGCTTTCGGGGGCTCGTCTCTAACAAGCGATATTTGTATTTGTTGAGCATATTCCTTATCTTAGTAGCAAAGCCATGTTGAGTGACCTGTGCAGTGATGTCACGTGGGAGGATGTGTACCTGTGTGCACTGGAATGCTGTTGTGCGCATGCACAAATAAACGGGCGTGAGTTGTGTTCCCAGACCAAAGAAACAATGGCGGTGTGTTCTTTTTCTCCCGTGAATGCTAGCTACTAGGAGCTACTAGCTAACTACTTTGGCAACTAAAATAATGTAGAGAGCTGCAGGAATGTCTGACGCTACAGTATTAATGTTGCCGGTAACAAAGGGTGCATCTTGAAAGGTCTTGATAGACTTTTGACTGATGGCTTGGCCTATCTGCTGACCCATCCATCGGTTCATCGCAATCATCGTAGGCTGTCTTTCAGCTCTAGTCCATCCCACATAACTAAGAGCGTACGTACACACACACACACACACACACACACACACACACACACACACACACACACACACACACACACACACACACACACACACACACACACACACACACACACACACACACACACACACACACACACACACACACACACACACACTTTCTTAAATCTATATGCATTTAGGCATTTAGTGTTTGGAAGTGGTTAGTTGATGTCTAATAGGTCTGAGGCTGAAGAGCTTTTATCGGTCCAAGGGCACTCAGCTCCTAGACTGCACGCCTGATATAATATTAACATCCCAAACTGTCATTTTGACATAAACACACATGCACACGGAGACATACACACACACAGCCGGTCGTGTGTGTGACCTTCTGACTTCCCCTCAAGCCCAGAGTAAAGGCTGAAGTGATGTGTAAGCAGATCAGAGGCGCACGGCGGAGAGGAGAGGCGATCAGAGCAGGCTGGAGAGTGTTGAATTGTGATGCATAGATAAGCTCCCCTCCATCCCTTGTATGTTCCCTCTGTGCCTCCTTTTTCTCCTCACCCATCCTCGCTGCACGTCCTTCGCTCGTTTTTCCCCTACTCCTCCCGACTCCTTTCCTCAGTACTCCTTCTCATATGATAGTTAATTCATGAAGTCTGGCTGAACATGCACCCTCTCCATTATTAATACAACATTAGGGCGACAGAGGGAGGAGGAGGCCGAAAAGGAGAGGGGAAAGATGTGTGACAGTGAAGAGGACAGAGGGTGAGAGAAAAAGGAGTGGAAAAATGACAGGAGTTAGGTTGAGGGTAAGACAGAAGGCAAAGGAGATGCAGATGGAGATAGAGAGAAGAAAAAGGTGGAGAGAGAATGACAGGAATGGAGCAAATGAAGAGAAAGACAGACAGATTTTACCCCAGCAGCTACAAAAAAAACTGGAGTTAGAGTGACAGATGAGAAGAGAGAGAATGTGTCAGGAAGAGGAATATTCTGACATGTGATGCTATTGGGATGCACGTAATGTCTCTTGTCCCATGAAGAGAGGCAGGCTGCATGAGACAGAAAGAGAGACTTGGGTGTGTCAGTGTGGATCATGTGACTGTGACTCCAGGACACACACACACCTGATTTTACAAGAGAAATACAGAAAAGTAAGTGAAGCAGTAAACAGAAGGTGATTAAAGTAACCTTTATCAGCATTCTTCAATAATAAAGTGCTGGCTGGGTTCTCACCACTCATCCATCTGGTAGGGTCACATTATTGTTTCTTTACATTCCCCTAAAACATAGTCACTATTAAAAAAATCAGGACAAGGTGCCAAAACACTTAGTGCCACTTAAGGCCAGTGGGATTACATAGTCGGGCTACCTCTCAAGGGCTTTTAGCTCTGGGCTGCCACACTGCTTCACACTGCTGCATTCACAGATGGATTGACGTCACCTACAAGCAACCTTTAGAATGATTCTACATTATTCGTCTTGGCAACAAATCACGATAAAAGACCACAACCAACAATGTGATTCTGCAACCACTGTATTTGTGTCTATGTCAAAAACATGGTCAAAGAGAGAAGAAAGAAAAACACCTACACATGTACAGTATCCATATAAACATACATATATCAACACATATACTGTATATATACATACATGTAGTATATGCTGGGTCCCTTATTGGGTTTTTGGTCAGCTGGTCACTTTAGTTTCCACCAAATGTTACTCAAGCAGGAGCAAATACAACATTTGTTGGGAACAGATTAATGCACGTTTCCCTCTCTAAGATAAGATAAAAAATGATTTATCCAAGGGGAAATAGTAGAATTAGTGAGTACCTGTGACAGCAGGGCAGTGTCTGTGGGACTGAGGCAACATAAACTAGTGAGGGATGAAGGAACTTGTCCCCCAGTGCAACACCGTGGCTCTTTCATGTGTTGTTGGACGACAATGGAGCTCACTGGAACAGAGGAACAACATAATAATCACAATAATCACAGACCACGCTTGTATTGTCAATTCCTTGCTGGTTTCAGTTTTTCCATGGCATTTATTGACAAGAAAATATAGAATATCACCAGACATGTTCTTGAAACAGAAAGGGGCAGAGTCTGTAGAGTTCATTTTGAACAACACACAGGCCAAATGTTATTTTAACAGCAGAGGCATTCGTAAAAAACATACAGCAGATTATGTGCCCACATATTCTTCATCTGCTTGGTCCTCCTCATAAAATTACAAACTGTCTTTTCGCAAAAACACACAAGACAATAGTTCATGCAGTCAGATATCCACTTCAATCACCATGATGACACTTACTGTATGAGGTCATTGTGCAAAAGAATGCATTCACATGTGAATTTATGTTTTATATCATAATATGCAATGTCAAGACAAGTATTTGTGCGTGAATGAATGTTCCTGATCATTTTGACTGCCATTTCCTCATCATCTCATATTATGCTGAACAGGTAAAGCAGCCGTGAAGAAGAGTTGCATGTTTGATAAATCACAACTTTGCTTCATGCATGTGTTGCAAACATATACACATGTTCAAATATGACCAAATAAGTTAACAGGCTCTCATTTCCTCTCATCAGTCAAACAAACAGAATGACCACTAGTCATATCAGATTCATTGTTATCAGTAGAATACAAACATTCAGGCTCCCTCATGTGGTTCAAAGGTTTACTGCAGATAGAAACGTTGAAATAATTCTGCTAATTTATTTGGCGACCCACTCCAAATCTGCGAGGACAATGCCACTCATGCGGTCATCATTCCCATGCATTTTCATGGATTTGTTGGAATTATTGATTATTATTGTTAGTATTGATTGAGAGCACATCGGGATGCAGCAGGGCTGGGTGATCAGAGAGCAGAAAGCAAGAAATGTCTCCCCACGGTGGCAGGAAGCGGTTGTGTTTTTTGCCACAGCTCACAGACTAACTGGGGCAATACAAAGTGCTCCTCTCTCTCACACAAACGAGTACATGAACGAACCTGAACCCCGACATGCAGGGAACGACACGCACATTTACTCATTCTGCTCACACGCAACAGATGCAACAACTCCCATGCGTCTCCAGTGAGGGCGTCTCGTAGGCGTGTCCCTCAGACACACTTGGCCTCCATGTCGTAGAGTTGAAGGAGGTCAGAGACCACAGCGTCGATGTGTGCTTTGGTCACGTCCACACACAGCACCTACGCAAAAAAAACACAGGCTTCAGTTCCACACCTGACTTCAACCAACATGGACATCAAAGGTCCACACATTGTTCAAACAATCTTCAAACGATCTTGTAGCCTCGAGGCTGGAAGCAGAAAACCATAACTAATCCTGACCTTTTCTATTTGTATTTAGTGACTTACAAAATCAAAGAGACCTCATTGGCCACCAGCCTTCAATTACAATGAACAATTACACGAGGCACTTCTGCTCTGAAGATTTACAGAAATGTTATTAATATGCACTGTCCCTCATCAAATAAACCAATAAATAACAAAAAATACGATGGAGCTGGATGGTCAGGTGATAATGTCCCTGTGGTTAAAGGGCACAGTGGTACAAAGCTGTATGGTTGCTGTTGCAGGGGCCACCTGTGCACGGCTACAGCTACGGTTTGTCTATCAACAGCATATTCTGTTTGGATATTCAGTATTAGGCCTTGTTCTAAAAGTAGCGTTTTCTGCTTAATGTGATACATGTGAGAAATGCTGATACTATTCAGGTTCAGGAGCACAGTCGGAGTATGCAGCTCAATTGCGTCTGCAGTTTTATTTACTGCAGTTTGCGACAGACACCTTCATTCCTGTTTACAGCAGTGTGTTGTGTGGAGGCTCTATACAAGGCACACCCCCTTAGATAACTTATTGGACTAATGTAGTTATTTTAACCCACTCCATGATCTTTTCTCCTAAACTAATCACGTAGTGTTGGTGCCTAACCCCAGGAGCGGACTGGGGGGAAAAAGTGGTCCGGGAGTTTACTGTCAGACCGGCCCACTCAATACACGGCGCGTTGCCCACTCAATGCATCGCACGTATCGACCAGTCAGTGACCTACTTGGAAAAATACCCATACACTTAACACTATTTTACATGATTACAAAGAAATTATATCATATATGTTTTGTTTTTTTTACAACATTTGGATCCACAAATTTGCCTGGATGGACAGATTGAATAAAATAATACTCGCTATTGTAACACTCCAAGGTAGGTATAGTTTGCTGGATGAATATGCTGAACTCTGGGCTAGTATCAGATGGTTATATGCAGTGGAGCTGGTGGAACATGTTCTCTGTAGGGCTGTGCCACATCCAATCAATTTCAGCAAACATCCCAGTATGATTTAATGCAAAACAATTAAGGTATCAAACACATATTAACACTTTGACAAACACGTCAGGACATCTTATTTGTGTCACCCACACAGGGAATTCAGTATAATATAATAATATATAAATCATAAAATAATATGCTGTATAATGATATATATATTATTATATGATATATATATATATCATTATATTATACAGCATATTATTTTATATATAATAATATATATATCATATAACAATATATATATAGTATTATAATATTCACTATAATATAAAACACACAGACACACATATTATACTGTGTGTCTGTATGGACCCCGAGTCTGAAATAAAGTCTATCTATCTATCTTTCTATCTATCTAATTATTTATTTATAAATATATATCGATTATATATCGATAGAATCGATTGTGCCCAAGCTGAATCTATTTGAGGACGCTGATTGGCTAAATTGTATTTCACTCATTTATATCTTTAATCAGCATTAAAGCATCATTGGCTAAACTGCTTCATAGACCCGCCTCTTTGGGGCAGATTGCATGCTGGGTGTGTGAGTGTGCGTGTGTGTGTCGGGGTGCTTCCGGCTCACAGATGGAAACCACGAGTGTGAATACAGATCGCGAGGAGCAGTATAAATATCAGTCAGCGATTATTGACTTTAAGTGTTGGAGTAAATTTAACATGTTCTGTGAAGCATAGAATACAGTCGGGGTCGGCGATCTCAGAGCGAGGGCCGGTTAGTGATGGAGGTGCGGCCCAAAACCCCGTCGGCCTACCGGGGGAATGGTATCCCCTATGGCCAGCCCGCCCCTGCCTAACCCTAACCAAAACATGACTTGTTCAATAAAGCCTGCTGTAGAGCTTTCTTTGGTCTTTTTCTTGCCTCTCTGATTAATGTCCTCCTTGCCTGCTGTGAGTGTTGGTCCTCTCTTGGCAGGTTTGTTGTGACGTCATATTCTTTCCAGTTTATAATAATGGATGTAACGGTGCTCTGTTAGATCTTGTGACAGTCAGATCACGTGACACTTATACTGCACACAGGTGGACTATAGTCCGATTTCTGCTAACTGATGACGTTATTGGTCTACCCTGAGACGGAGTTCTTTTGTGGCGACTTTTTGGGTGAATGTTCAATTTTATTTTGCTAAGTTATTGGTCTGCCTCTGATGAAGGAGAGCTGCTCAGCGGGCAGAGAGCACAGCGCGTAGCCACAATATTCTCACATCTAACTCTGTGAGTTGAGGGTTTATCTCCAACAAATCAGAGCTGGCGATTGTTGGAACAGTGGAAAGACTAACCAACGCAGCTTCGGTGAGTGTTTCTTCTGATTCTGTCGACTCTGGATGAATGAGTTAAGAAGGCAATTCAGCCTGTCGTAGATGAGTGAAAGAGAGGTACTTCAATTCAGAAGGTGTACGGTTGAATTTTGTTTACTAAAGAGAACAGTTGTACGAGTATTTCCTTTCTTGACATTTTGTGAGTTTATTAGAGCGTGTGGAACCTAGCTCGAACACATCTCCCATCTGAAACTACCGCCACACACACACACACACCTGCTAATGTGTCACATTTGATACCATCTTAATAAATCCACCTATAACAGCCTCTGTGGCACACACATAATCATTATGAACACTTAACAGGGAACACACACCTGCCACCACTCCTTCTCCCCGACAGGCAGCTCCACTCCGTAGCTGTTTAGAGCCAGGTGCAACGTTGCTATGGCGATGTGTTGTGGTATGTGGCGGATGCACATGGCGCCATGGTAACAGTCTCGAAGCAACGCCCAGGAAGTCTCGGCAATGGGGGTTCGAGACCAAGCGTGGCGGTTCACGAGTGACTTCACGGACAACAGGTAGTGGAGTAAATACTAGAGAGAAAAACACAATGTATTACTGTACATTATGCACAAATGGATTGTGTGAACGGGGATCAGCCAATCACAGGTCAGCTAAATCATTTCTGAGCTAAGCTCAGAAAAGTGAAGTCAAATCTGAAAACACTCCTTTGACCCAGACCGTACTGTAATGGCACACACACACACACACACACACACACACACCTAGACAACAACGACGACAGTTATAGACACAGAGGCTCGACGGCAAATAGGGGGAGACAGGAGCACGCACACACACCTTGTGAGGGTGTTCAAAGGAGACTTGGAAGTTGAGCTGTCGGAGGATGAGGAGCTCACACTGCACCACGCTGTCCCTCAAATCCCAGAACTCCTTGTCACATTCTAGAGGAGCACTGCCACTGTTGAAATACCTGTGAGTGAGGAATGGGAAGTGAAATTTGACTTTGCCAGCTAAATAAAAACAGACACATCTGATGATGATGATAATGATGATCAGTTGATACTTATCATGAGTTCGGCATCAAATACATGCAAACATTGGCTAGTTTACTAAGACGTGTAAAGCAGGGCTACAGTTTAAAATATATTAATTATTGGTTTATTTATAAATTAGTCACACCATTGAACAATTAATCACATTTCTCACATCATGTCTATCACAATTTCCCAGAGTCCAATGTGACACGTTTAATGTCTCGATGTGTCCATCTAACAGTCCAAACCCAAAACATATTCCACTGAAAATGACATAAAAGCAAAGTCATGTTGCTGCTAACAGTCAAAAGCTCCAGAACAAGTTAGTAAGTGGACTCAACTTTAACAAAGCATGGACGAGAACTCCTCAAAGACGAATAGACAGTGATGAAACGTATCCTGTTGATGAAAACTGTCTAATATGTTTAAAAGCTGCAGAGCAAACGAGTGAGTAAAGATTGTTCCGAATCATTTATTTTTAACTTCCCATTCAAAAGAATATTCCTGCTGAGCCGTCTCAAGAGTTCACAGACACGGTCCTGGGTTATTGGTAAGAACATCGTTGATCATGTGAAATCAAACTAAAGCTGAAACACTGTCGATTAACCGATTGATTAGTTGATGGAATGTAAAAAAAGAGGCCAAAAATGCACTGGCTCCAGCTTCTCAAATGTGAATATTTGCTGCTGTCTTTGTATTCTGTGAAACCAAGCGGAGTAAATTTGGCTTTTGGGCTGTTGGTTGGACAGAACAGGTGATTGGAATATGTCAGCTTGGGCTTTGGAGAATTGCGATGGATATTTTTGGCCACAATTTATGACATCGACCACACACATATCGAGTTCCCACCATAGAAACAGAATGCATTTCTATGGTTTCCACTTAGTCTTGTTCACTATTTTCTGACATTTTACAGAACAAATTAATCAAATATTTGTAAAAGTATTTTGCACACAATGTAATTAGTTAGTTCTATATTATGACAATCTATTATGTTATTGGTTTGAATGAAATGCACTCACCATTGAGTTCAGAAAGTCAAGACAGAACCTCTCAACTAACATTCCACCTTAAAAAGGTGACTAACTGTGTTTCCATGTGAATTACGGTAGGTGAAGTGATACTTCATCATAATAGCAGACAGTTTGCTGAATTTTCTTTTTGCTCCCAGCAGTATGATTTAAAAGTGGCCATGAAGATCCGTGGTCACTTCAGGTAGTGTTCACTCTTCACAAAGCATCTTACCTGTGGCTTACGTTGAGGATGTCACGGGTCCTGGTGTGCTGCTCCTCCACTTTGCCAGCCAGGTACACACAGCTCATGGCCACCAAGTAGGGTTCATAAGCGTGCACGCTGGCACGGTCCCAGAAGCGGTGGTACAACACGCAGGCTGTGGCTACGGGCACCGAGTGCATCCCCAGCTTCACTCCTGAGCAGGGAGGACGAGGCCGGAGTCAACTCGTTAGAGGAGCACTCATTTCTAAATCAAAGTTGTATCATCTTTGACAGATTCATGCTAAACATATGCATGTATTGCATTGGTTGTAATCTATTCCAGATCGGCAATATGTCCTGATAATCACACGGAACTGCCATTAAAATTCAACTTACTTCACATTCTTTATTTGAATCACTGAGAAAAAAATCGGTGCAGCAGGCCAGTATGATTATGGCTCCGTGTCCATTTCTAACTTGCTTACAAATATCACAATCTCCCTCCATTCAACAAAAAAAACACAGTAGTAAACAATCAATAGTGTAGAGGCAAAAGCAAAGCTGAATGGGTGCTGTCTGAGGGATCAGATGTGTGGTGAATTTAACAAGACCTAAATAATTAAGAAAAGCAAGCAGTTACATTAAATTGATACATTCTCTCTAAATCCACCTCGACAAGAAAAATTAATCTGATAAAAATTCTAATAAAAAAAAATAGAAATAGAAATTTAATTAACGTTAAATTAAAATAATGCGATAGTAAGTCCTTATTATCTCAACAGTCAACAAAAGCTCTCTAATATCGCGTCATGTTTACGTAGCAACTCAGAATGTAAAATTATAATTTTCAGTTTTTTTGTATTCATAACTTTTCATTATTTTCCTTAGTACACTGTGAATATACTGAGGAAATTAATTGTTGACACATACACACACACCTCCGTAGTTTACCTGTCTCCATTATGAAGCGACAGACGCGAAAGTGTGTTTTTATGTCCCGGTCTGACTCTGCATCCCCACCGGAGTCTCTCCTGCCCACCATCCAGTCTCGGGACGCCGGTAAAAGAGAGGGCGGTAAACGAGAGGACGGACCCTCCATGGCTCCTGTACCATCCGCAGGACGTTGTATAGTGTATCGTGACTGTGACAGGGGGCAGCTAGCGTTAGCTTTAGGTTGGTTAGTACATGATATGCCTGCAGAGTTTCTTTGTAACCCGCTGTAAAATCAGCCACCAGTGGCTGCAAAGTTCCGCTACGACGGGCCTTGTGTTTCTTCCTAATTTAGGAACGTTTTAACTCGCTTCGGTCCAGCATCAATGTGTTGCTAGCATATAACCATACTTTCGAGACGGTTACTTACCCGGAAGATAAATAGTTGTACTTCCGGTCAATTCTCCAACAATAAATTAATTTGCGAATATCTTTCGAAACAAGAGGATAGAAAGGACACTTTGTGCAGCACGCAAAAACACGTTAAAATTGAAGTTGTGCAAAAAGGAAAAATATCTAAACACGTCAGTCCTTCTAATTAACATACCACAAATACTTCCGGTTATCTTCCAAAGTAAAATTATCATTTGGGGACAGGGAGCTAAATAAATTAGAATAATGGCATTTGAACAGCGTATATAGACAGCAGGCACATTCATTTATTGTTTTTGTTTGTTTGTTTTTTTCTTGCGTATGCACCCAGTGCACCCAGTTTCCCGTGTGTTGTTTTCAACTACAGTCAAGTCCGGGAGCGAGCGAGAGACTTTGTAAAGTTAGCGAAGGGATCGACGTGAGACAACTTCCGGATATCAAAATATGGTGTCAATAAAGCAAATATACAAATTGCATATATGGAAAGAACATTGATTGAACTTTATTTACATTAAGTATAAAACATGTTACCTGCATCTCGTGAGTTAAAGGAGACAATACAACAAAATTGTGCGTGAAATGTCATTCTTTGATTTGGGATTTGCTGGAAAGATAATTAAATCAGAATCAGAATCAGAACCATGTATTGCCAAGCAAGTTTGCGCCTATAAGGAATTTGTCGTGGCGGGGTGGTGCGTAACATTTAACAGTAAACAATAACATTAAACTATCACAATCAGCACAGTGCAAGAAAGAAACATTCAATTTACAATAAAACATAGGATAAAGTGCACAACAAAACAGATAACAGGACCTAAAACAAGTGAAGTGTAAGTGGAAAGTTAAAAGTGATGAGTGTGTTTAAATGAAGAAACAGGGATGTGGGGATGACAGAGTCAGTGGACCCGGGCTTTGTTAATTAGCCCGACTGCGGACGGGAAGAAACTGTTTGTGTGGCGTGAGGTCTTGGTTCTGATGGACCGCAGCCTCCTGCCAGATGGAAGGGACACAAATAGATCATGTCCAGGGTGAGAGGGGTCAGCTACAATCTTTCGTGCTCGCTTCAGGGTCCTTGAGGCGGACAAGTCCAGGAGGGATGGCAGATTGCAGCCAATCATCCTCTCAGCAGAGCGAATGATGCGCTGCAGTCTGCCCTTGTCCTTGGCAGTGGCTGCAGCGTACCAGACCGTGATGGAGGAGCAGAGAATGGACTCAATGATGGCTGTGTAGAAGTGCACCATCATTGTCTTTGGCAGGTTGAATTTCTTCAGCTGCCTCAGGAAGTGCATCCTCTGCTGAGCCTTCTTGGTGATGGATCTGATGTTGAGCTCTCACTTGAGGTCCTGGTAAATGATGGAGCCCAGGAAGCGGAAGGACTCCACCACGTCGACGGGGGAGCCACACAGGGTGATAGGGGCATGTGGGGGCATATAATGAATAATATCTGACTGACTGATATGTATGTGTTCAGGACATTTCTGACCACACCCATATCAAAAATCAAACATCTTACCTGCACCAATTAAGATATTTTACGGAGTAAAAGTCCTACATTTTTACCTTCAAATAGCTAATGTCAGAATTTTTTAAGGTGCTATAAAGATATTTTTCTCAATAATTCCAGACAATGACTTTAATGTGTTCAGGCCATCTCTGCCTCCAGTCAATTAAAAATCTAACATTTTAATCTACCAATTAAGATATTTCATAAATGTCTTACATTTCTACCAAAAAATTGTTAATTTATTAATATTTGAGGTGCTATAAAAAGTATTTTCACAAAATTACAAACAATGACTGATATATTTGTGTTCAGGATACCTCTAAATCAACCATTCAAACATTTATTTTTTATGTTTTGGACATCTCTGACTACAGACTTACTGAAAGTCAAAACATGTTATTGTTCTAATTAAAAGATTTTACTGAAGTAGAAGTCCCTATTTTGAACTGTGTATACATTTATGAATATTTGAAGGGCTATAAAAATAATTGTGTTGATAATTCCTGACTCATTGTGTTAAGGACTTCTCTGACTATCAATAATGCAAATCAAACATTTGTAATGTACAAATTAAGAGGTTTAATTTTTTTTTAATCGGGCAAAATACAGGTAATTAAGGCCACCACCCCACTGTACACACAGACCAACATAAGAGTGTTGCATTGGGAAAAAAACTGACTTTTTGTGGAATTTTTATCAACACAGACAGCAACTCCAGTCAGAAGTATTTGCTTTTTTAAGCTGTTCCATCTGTAGGCACTGGGCATTAAACCTGTAGCAACAGCTGTTACACTGAACCTGAAAAAGGGCAAATGAACCACCTTTAAAAGACAGAGGTTCCATGCCGTTTCCTCAGTTTGATTTAAAGCAGGCTTTGTCAAGGTTTCTGAGTTTTAATACACTTTAACCAAACCTTCCATTTCTGTTTTCATGCTGTAGCAACTTAGACTGTAATAACTGCCCACAATGTAATCTTTTAAATGTAATAAAAGTCCATAATGTAATAATCAGCGCACATTGTAGTAAAATAAATTCAGAAATTAGCTATTGGAAGGTACAAATATGGGACTTTGTTTAGTTAAGATGTTTGATTTTTAAAATGGATGTGGTCAGAAATGTCCTCAACACATACATATCAGTCAGACAGATATTATTCATTATTAATGTAATTATCTTCACAGCAACCCTCAAATCAAAGAAAGACTTCTGTTGGAAAAATACAGAATGATACATGCATGCTTGTACTTTTCCACAATGCTTCGAAACAGACTGTGCATCTGTTTCAATATAGCCATGACCTTGCTAATCACAGATGTGTTTTTGAAGACTGATATCACATTCGCTTCAAGGAGGTGGGCGCCAGGGCAGGCGCCCACACAGCCACACAATTGACAGCTGTGTCAACCGAAGAAGATGGTTCAAACTGGACTTAGAGACAGAGCTCTGAGCAGCAACTTGACACATAACTGTATGTGATACAACTCTGCTCCTTCTTGCAAGAATAAATCTCCTGATTATTGATTTTACATTTGGTGTCGAGTCGAATTTTTCTAAGAAGTACATTCCACACATAATTTAGCTGTATTTTCCCCTTTAACTCACGAGATGCAGGTAACTTGTTTTAAACTTGATGTGAATATAGTTCAATTCATCTTATTTCCATATATGCAATTTGTTTATACGCTTTGTTGACACCGTATTCTTAAAACCGGAAGTTGTCTCACGTCGATCCTTCCACTAACTTTGCAAAGTTGGATCTGGCTGATTTGAGCAGTCTTAGTTTCCCATTGGCCGTCAGTACTCTGGAAAGGATAGGCCTGTTTGATCGCGTTGCTATGCAACGAGTCAACAAAAACAGACACAGATGCAGACATGTCCATGTACTCTGCAAACCAGGTAACCTTTGTACGATCTGAGAAATACAAATTAGGAAGATTACACATTCAGCTGTTGTGTTTTACTGTGACGGACCTCGTGTTCACTTCCACCCTCAGTATGACAGCGCCTTCAAGCCGCAGAGGCTGCAGAACTGGTGCGAACCGAAGCAATTCAAAGAGGTAGCCTGATAAATGTCATACATCAGTTCTTGTTGACTTTGCTGATGTATTAGCTATACTGCTTGTATTTCATATTGCCTGGTAGTTTGAAGAGTAGCATTGCCATCTGAAAATGTGTGTGTGTGTGTGTGTGTGTGTGTGTAGAGACCCGCTGCACAGGAGGGTCACACCACCTTCATTGCTGATAATAGAGGACATCTGCTCCCAGGAGTGAAGAAGGTTAGAATATATCAAACCTATTTTTCCCCTCTTAATTAAATATTGCTTTCATTGTGAATCTATGTTTGACTCCAGTCCTGTGTGTATGTGTGTGTGTGTGTGTGCTGAAGAGGGGCAAGACATGGCCAGACTTTAAGGGGACCTGGGACCTACCTGCTCGTATCCCGACGCACCGCATCAACCCTACAGGCCGCTCTGTGGAGGGCCTCAACAGGCTCAAGTCCTGGGGCTTTGACCTACAGCACTCTGGCAGCAAAAACACAGACAGGCTGCAGGATGCTGACACCCACACTACGCAGGTAGGTTTCTGCTATAGAGAATGCAATTAGCACCTACTAAATACAGAGTAAATGCTGGCTGTGGCAGGTAAAAGTATCAGGTCACCTGTCACCATGGCAGATAGCTTTTCCTTCTTTAGAAGTATTATTTTTAAGTGAAGTGATATGTTCCACACTTCTACTGTCTACAATTCTAAAGCCTTCTACGCAGATTTCAGAGGTGGCAGACACAAACATTGAGAGGCTGATGGAAACGTTCACTGACCTGCCTCAGTGGCCGGTCAGAAACAAAACCTAATGTCAGCGTCGACATACATGTTGGTGCTGCCTTATCTTTTCACAAGATCTGTTTCAAAAGCAATACCTGAGTTTCAAGGGTGTGACAGTCATCAGAGTTACAGTGTAATGTTAAGGCAGACCTAGATTTTTCTAGTTTAATTTTCTTTTAAGCATAATTGCCCTTGTATTTCTATTTGACTTCTTATACTAGCTGTATATACCTTGTATTTATTTGTTTTCTTCCCTATTGGTCTGTATTGATTTATGTTGTTTGTGCTGCTGAAAAACCTGAACTCCCTCTCTTGAGTTCTTTCAGACCAATGGGGATGAACAGCAGGACGGTGCTGCCCTGTCAGTGAACCCAGCCAGCCAAGAAGCCCCCTCATCCTCCAAGCAGAGACACAAAGACGAACATCAAGACCAGTGAACTTCATTCAATTCTTAGTGGATGAAAACCAATGGCGACAAAAATCTGCAGTCTCAGTGTCGACTTATTTTAGCATGTCTGACTGTTACTCACGAATCATGAAAGGTCAACAGGTCAAGGTAAAAAGCATGAAAAGCTTGTTGTTACAGATGTGTTTTACCCTTTTTACACTGCCTGTGTTCACCCATCTCCTCCCTCCTCTTAGTCTTCTACCTCTTTTATGGTTTCACTTTGATGAGTTGTCCCTCGCTGACCAAACCAGACAAAGTCTTTTTCTGTGAATGACGTATCTATTTCGACCACCCAGAGTTGCTGATTGTCAGAGCAGTGGAGAGACTAAAATACATGTTTGGTGGAGTTTTATTTTGTTTCTGTCCAGTTTGAATGAAATGTATTTTCAGATTTAACAAGCTGAACGGTTCTATTTTCATGTTTACGTGTAGGAATATTTCCTCCACTGACATTTTGTGATTTTTTTTATTTATTTATCAGACAAAAAAAAACGATGAGACCTTGCGTAACAGCAGAATCTCTGCTTCCTGGTACATAGGCACAGTCAACACATCACGAGAGATCAGCTTTCTCTGTCCATATACTGTAGCACTCACTGGGGACATTAGTCCTTTAGTGCACATTTACCGTCCGCAAATGTTCCATTCGAAAATACAATGATGAGCATCTTGTCCAAGAACACTCTGACTACATCAAGTCTAATGAGATAATGTGTACTGCATTCGACCATCGTGGACTGGACTTTGTGAGAGCACAGATGAACCCATTTTGTGAGTGTAATAAAATTGTAGTTTACAATCAAAATGGAGGCATGAACAAAGTGAACACTGCGAGGCTCTAGGTCTGGTCCTTCTAAAGTTGTATCCCAGTCCTGCACACAGCTCAATCCATGGCAACACACACTGTCCCTGTCCCAGTGACTCATGACTCAGCGTTATAAAACCACATGACTTTCACAGAGTAACTTCCTTCCCCACAACGCAACATTTAACAATGGACAATACAAATAACTTCCAGTATGTGTGTCCTAAACTGTCAGCCTGATACATAATGCATTTATATTAGTGCATAAAACCGTGTGTAGATTCACAGCTACAACTGTGTGTACACACGGAGGCATCCAAAAAGCCTGGTCCTCCTTTATGAATCTCAAAAGCTCATTTTAATGCCTCATCACCCCAACCAATCAGATTATATGTCTTTAATGTGCTGCTGGCAGTAGACTTCATGGAATGCATCATCCAATGAGATCTTATAGCGAAAATAATTATCTCAACTCTTTCAGAATAAGTAGTATCTAATTGATACAAATTAATATGAGGATATATGTACTGTATGCCCTTATGTATCATGTAGCCTACTATATATGTGTATATACATGTGTGTGTAGATTACCATATAGAACTAGTTTGAATATGTGTGTGTGAGAATCTGTGTATGTGCGGATCAGTATGTATGTGTGTATTATTCATCATCAGACATTCAATCAATTGAAGCAGTGAAAAGAAATCGTGTGTGATTCTCTCTATTCTTATCATGAGTCCACCTTAATCATGTTCTACAATAATGATGTGCTGGTGTACTAATAACACTGTCATATCATGATGAGTGCTTTAACCTCCATGTATGCAACCAGCCATCAAGAGGACATGAGAGCAAGTAAACACTCAGCACACACACATGACTCAGAATGCTGAGTCAATACAATATGTGCCATAATGTAATGAACACATCCATAAGTTTATTAAGCGCCAAATGAACTTTGCGAACAGCACGGCATGCAGCGGCTTTCCCCATGTTCTCCGCATCGCCGACACTGGACAACAACGCAGCACTCGCACAACAGCGCAAGGCTGCATCCAGTCTGAGACAGTCAGTGCTCGGCTGGGCGTGTGGTGTTCAATGTGTGGCTCGAGAAGCTCTAAATAAATGATTCCTTCTCGGCAGAATCGATAGCGCTCGTACAGGAAGTCATCATGATGTGATAACGGATATTGGCGATGTGTTCAAGCTTTTGGATGTGTTGCCATGGTGATTTTGCCGAACTTGCTTCGTGGAACCGAAAAGCCTGATCTACGTCATCTTATCCTGAAAAGTATCCGGCTAACTCAGTCAGACACGTACGTGGAACGGGGCCCAGGTTAATTCAACATGGACAACTGATTACGGGCGATGCTGAACTTGTTGTCTTTACAAGCAGCTGTTGTGCAGTTAAAGTCTGCATCATGAAGCAGCTGTTATTGGAGCAGTGTGTCCAGCGGCGTTATCAGACCTACGGAGCGGCCGTCTGAAGTCACATTAGCGGCTTTAGGGAGGGTGATGGACACAAAACGGAGGACTTTCCTGTCCTTATTAATGCTTATATTGTTGTGCACAATTATTGTGAAGTCCGCAGATAAAATGTAAAAGGAACAAAACATGAATTGCTCTTTAGTAGGACAGAGACTTCAGCCACCAGCAGAGCTACGAGTGAGAACAGAAACAATGAAACCGAGGGAACGAGTGAGAGACGTGTGTTGACCACATTTATGGATCCATAATCTAATAAACTGTGTTTTGTTGATTTTAAAGTAAATTTGATGAGAGAGAGAGAGCGAGAGAGAGAGCAAGACCCCCAGCACTGTAACTAAGTCTGAAAAATAAAACTTCTAAAACTTTCCACGAAATGTGTC
Organism: Melanostigma gelatinosum; assembly: GCF_949748355.1. Classification (NCBI taxonomy): domain Eukaryota; kingdom Metazoa; phylum Chordata; class Actinopteri; order Perciformes; family Zoarcidae; genus Melanostigma; species Melanostigma gelatinosum. Next base: position 2,688,608 of record NC_136641.1, on the reverse strand, counting down.
TGTTTGTGTGAGGATGTGTGTCTAGCTCTGCTGTATTTCCCTCAGTAGGGTCCTCCTACGAGTCCCACCCACTGCCGCGCCTCTCTCCGCAGGCACAGCTGTGCCTCATCTCCTGTGATCGCCTCCAGCCAGGAGCGGACTGGGGGGAAAAAGTGTCCCGGGAGTTACTGTCAGACCGGCCCACTCAATACACGGCGCGTTGCCCACTCAATGCATCGCACGTATCGACCAGTCAGTGGCCTACTTGGAAAAATACCCATACACTTAACATTATTTTGCATGATTACAAAGAAATTGCATCATATATGTTTTTTCCATAACATTTGGATCCACCAATTTGCCCGGATGGACACATTGAATAAAATGTAACACTCCAAGGTAGGTGTAGTTTGCTAGATGAATATGCTGAACTCTGGGATAGTATCAGATGGTTATACCAGTGGCGCTGGTGCACATGTAGGTAGGGCTGTTTTCTATTTCCCTTTAATAGCTTGAGGGTTACCGAAATAATTCCCTTCAACAGGAAACGATACAATCTAACTATATTAAGGTTACCTTTAATTAGAGTTTACAACAAACGCAACACACACAATTTGGAAAAATTAAATGAAAGAAAACCCCTCGTCGCTGAATCTATTTGAGGACGCTGATTGGCTAAATTGTATGTCACTCATTTATATCTTTAATCAGCATTAAAGCATCATTGGCTAAACTGCTTCATAGACCCGCCTCTTTGGGGCAGATTGCATGCTGGGTGTGTGAGTGTGTGTGCGTGTAGGGGTGCTGCCGGCTCGCAGATGGAAACCACGAGTGTGAATACAGATCGCGAGAAGTAGTATAAATCTTCGTCAGTGACTATGAGCTTTAAGTATTCGAGTAAATTTAACGTGTTCTGTGAAGCATAGAATGCAGTCGGGGTCGGCGATCTCAGAGCGAGGGCCGGTTGATGATGGAGGTGGTCCGGTATAGAGTGGTCTCGTGTGACGTCACAGTTTTAGCTGTCGGCCATGTTGGAGTACACACAAAGCCACTGGCATGCACGGCTGAGTCGCATAACCTATCGGTGGTGAACTTTTGTGCTGTCTTTGGTTGTGGCAGCAGAGCTGATAGAGACAAGAAATCATTCTTTGGTTTGCCAGCGGTCATTACACATCAAGGAAATGACACGAAGGAGCTATCCAAGCGACGTCGCGAGAAATGGCTGTCACGCATCTCTCGAGATATAAAGGAATGGAATTTGGCGTACACTAGAGTATGTGCGGATCACTTTATAAGTGGTCAGTGATTTTATTTACTAATTCGTTTGTGAACAGTATTTAATAAAGGAAATATAAATTAAACTTGGACATGAGAAGGTTACCGAAGCTTCATTGGCCCGTGACAGCAGTCGGTACCAGAGACGTGTCGAGCGTGTACAACAGGCGAAACACAGAGATGCAGCCTCAGCGTTGCTTGATATGAGTTTTGTAGATGTTGGCGTAGTTTACCGATGGAAGATAAGTAGGATCGGCACTGAAACCATCTGCACTCATCGTATAGGGATCCAAGTTACCAATAACCTTCAATTTGGCCAGGTAGCGAACCTTTGATGCACTATCCAGTGATTCAAAGTATGGTATTGTCGCCGCACTTCCTTGTTTACTCGCCGCTGTTGGGCTCTGGCCTATGGCTTAAACATGTGCTGTGGACAAAGAGAATCGGGCCTTCACTGTTTCAAGCACAGGTCTCATCCTGACTTGTAGTTTGAGGAGAACAAGCCTCCTCTGGGTGAAATTTCACACTCAGGTGTGAATTCCCCCCCCCCCCCAAATAACCATGGTAACCGCGGCAATCTCATTGGCCGAGAGCCAAGAGACCCGAGGACCCCTGTGGTTCGGCCACTGTTCTATAAAACTCTCTGCTGCCCCCACCTCATAGCTTTCCCCCTTCGACCTCGGTTGAGTTAGGGAGCACGCAAACGCTCTCTTCGCCCGGACCCCCCCCCCCGTCCAGGCCACAGAGAATCCAGCTTTTTTCCAACTCTCCCTCCGGGGTTAACAGGAGGCACACACCGCTCTCTTCGCCCGGACCCCCCCCCCGTCCAGGTCACAGAGAATCCAGCTTTTCCCCCTTCGACCTCGGTTGAGTTAGGGAGCACACACCGCTCTCTTCGCCCGGACCCCCCCCCTGTCCAGGCCACAGAGAATCCAGCTTTTTCCCGTCGACCTCGGTTGAGACAGGGAGCACACAACTCTCTCTTCGCCCGGACCTTCGTCCTGGACGCATGAAGACACATCGGCCTCTCCTCCCCCCCCTCCAGCACGACGGAGGCCACGAGGAAGCAACGGCCCTTCAACCCTACTCAAACCCTGACAAGCCGTTTCGCTGGATGAAACAGCCCGCGATAACGAATCTGCTTCAGCGATCAGTTCAGCGCTTTTTGCTCCTTTTTCTTTTGGTGCACACATTCCGGCGAAGGAAAGACGACAACGCCTCCCTCCTTCACCGACGATTCCCGGTAAGACGCACGGACCACGCCGTCAGCCGAAGTTAGATCACCCTCCCTGCCGCGAGGACAGATCACGTCTGCGTTTGCTCCAGAGCGAGCTGCGCCACGACAGACCGAAACAGCGCCAGCTCAACGCCGCGCTGAGAAGCACCCCCCCCCCCTTCCTCTCGAAGAAAAAGAACAGCTTTGCCACGAACCCTTCCACGTTGCAACGAAGCATCTACAAGTAAGATTCTTGGCATTTGGGCATAGCTTAGCTTAAATTAACTTAAGTTTAATTCAGGCCATTCATGTATATGTTGATATTCCCGTGTTTTTGTGTGTTTAAGACTGTCGCGTGATATTGAGGTATTACGCAATCATTACGGAGCAGAGAAGCTCCGCTGTATTTGTGTATCAACTATGACTGTTTCTTTGGGATTATTTTCATTCATTGTCTTCCACTCCGTGTGGAAGTTCTCTTTTCATTAAACTCGACTCTGTGAGTGAGCTGAGGTGCGTGGCTTATCACGGCATATGTTACCGGCAGTTCAAAGACGACAGCGGTATATTTATGCGTGATAGAGCCAGCCAACTCAGGCTCACTACAACGCGGACCGCGCGCAGAAGTCTGATTCATGAGCCCCCACCTTTTTTCTCTTTCCTCCTCTCACGTAACACGCACACACAGCTCCTAGCTCTACCCCTGGGGAACCTCGTTCAAACGAGCGCCTCACACACACACGTGCTGCATCGGCACACGTGAATTACGTACAGCAGCCTAACTGCCATTTTGGTCCGCGTCACTCGACTCCGCCATCTTTGTAGTTTTTAGCTGTAGTTCTTAAGGCCCCTCCCCTTTGGCCAGCGTCACTCGACGCCGCCATCTTTGTAGTCTCTAGCTGTAAGACTCCCCCTCCTTGTCACCCACAGACCCACACACACACATACACACACACACACAGACATACACTCTCATCCATTTTATTCATTCTTTAGTTTAGGCATATAAAATTGTATGATAACGTTTGTTGGTTGCAATATTAATTGATTTGATCATTTATTATTTTGATTCAATAAACTCTGTTGTACTTTCAGGAGCAGTCGTCTGTGATTACTTGTGCATATGTATTTGATAAGACTGTATGTAGTAGCCTGTGCTCGAACTTAAAAACCTTCACTGTCACTGAATGTATAGTCATACGCAGACTATTGACATTATGAGTGACTACTAATTATGAGACTTAGTTTTATCGTTTGGTTATTGGTCCCTGTTCGCAGGGTGGTGCCCCGTTTATATTAATAATCATTAATAATTGTTACATACATCAATAATTCTATTGATGTCAAGAATTCAGTTTCTTAAATGCTGATAACCCAAACACGCTCCTTTAGTTCCCAACACCGCCATGTAGGATCTGTATGTACTCCAACATGGCGGACAGACCTCGTAACTAAGGAGATCGTGACGTAGGTGAGACCACTCTATTGGACCGGCCCAAACCCCGTCAGCCTACCGGGGATTCCCCCGGTATCCCCGGTAGGCCAGTCCGCCCCTGCCTCCAGCTGACATAAATACTCCTGCCACTCGCATTCCAGTTGTCAGTCCGTCCGTTTACCTACCTGTTATTCCGACCCGTGAGTAGTCCATTTGTTCACTCTCTGAAGATCCGCTACTAACGATGCATTTCGTTTTTTCAACTTGCCTGCCGTACAGTGTCGAGCCTCGGGTTTTCACCTGTACGAAGAAGCCTTCCAGTTAGTTCCTCGGAGATCAACTGTGTAGTCTTGGCGTTCCTGTGTCGAGCCTCGGGTGTCACACAGACGATCCAGCCTCCCGGCTAAGATCCGAGCGGAGCGCGAGGACGCGCCTCCGTACTGACGTTTGATAGTTTTCCTGTCGGCTTCGTCGGCCGCTCAGCAGGATTAACCACTTTCCGGCTTGGAACCGTGCGGAGGCGTGGAGACGCCTCCTATTTGTCCATTTCCTGCCTTTTCCCTTGACTGAGAGAAATAAATTATCGTGGTTTTGAAATAGAACTCTGCTGTCCGAGTCTGCATTCGGGTCCATGAACACACCACATCATAACAGTTTGAGTTCATAGAGGTAGATTTTAAAGTTAGATCTTAAGTATCAAACACAACCTTTCATTCTCAAAGACTACTTTATATTGTATTTTTTTTTAACTAAACAACCAATCTACTTCCTGTTTACACCGGCACCATCACGCCCAGTGTACGTGAATAGTCACGTGATATTCGTTTAAACCGGAAACGTGTTCGTGTGGATGTAGCCTACATACTGGGTACAACCAGTTTAAAAAAAAGGAAGAAAAATAGCATTTGTTTGACCCATTGGCCTTCCCTCCTTTCTGCCACTTTAGAGTAAAGATGCCACCACCGCTATGTCCCTGTCAAGTCTAGGGATAAGGGAAGAACACAAGCCGGTGTAATCAGGCGTTGATTGTCATTTATTGCCAAAGGACCCCAAAAAACAAGCAACAAAACAGAAAATAAACTCACAATCACAGATAAATCAACTGATGTTGGCACGTAAAGAAAAGGCCATGGAATGGTGCCACATCAGTAACCAAACGAATCAATCTATACTATGCATCTTAAATTCACAGCTGACGAGAATACAAGTAAAATAAATAGCTGTCTATCTTAACTTCAGGAGCAACCACACAAATGACACAAATGAAAACACAATAACAAACTAATCCCTGTCAAGTCCACAAAACGAGTGCCTCTTTGTTAACACCCTGTTATACATCAAAATTGAAAACACAAAGTTCAAGGACACAGCATCCCAGTTTATCGATAAGAAGCACAATGGCGAACTGTTCAATGAAGATCATCACCTCCCCGGTTGTGAGTCCCAGATGTCTGGATTTGAGAAGACAGCCGTGGGATTGGGGGATGGGGCTGATGACATCAGAGCAAAGGGAAACCTCCACGGTTTGGACCGATCCCAGGGAGTGAGGCTGTGAGAGGAACAACAGTGCATCGCTGTCTACAGAGAGAGGACGTAACACACATGATGGGCATGACACGGCTTCATGTTGACCGAGATATTCCAGAACTGTCCGCCAGCCTCCTCTCAAATGTCCCTCTTGCTAGGTACCCTTCCCTGAGTAGGTTGTCGGTTTTTGGGCTCCGAGCATGGGTTGAGCTCCACCTAACAACACCAACACCACACATCATCGGCAGCAAAACGCTGTATGACGCTATGTTCACACTACGAGCGACAAAAGCTGTAAAACGGCCAAGCTACATTGTCAGAGAATAGCCGCTGAAGTGTTGCTCAAGCGCTTGTTGATGTAGTTGTTGTTAAAGAGACAGAATAGATTGGAAAGGAATTACCTTGGATTCCTCGGACGCCTCAAGCATGAGGTAGAAAAATTAGAACCACCTCTAATACTTAATCTCGTCTTAAAGCCGTGACCAATACGCACAGCTGAAGCTAATTATAGCACCATAACTGTTATTTACAAATAACCTAAATTATCATCAGCAGTGATGTTTCAATTCTCATCAAAGGAAGAAACATCTTCTTATTGACAGCAGCTTCACACCGTTTCATTAGGCACTGGAATGTTGCTACGTCAGTGAGAATGTTTAACAAGGCACAAAAGTCACATGTTCAGCTTGTATACAAGATCCGGCAGGTCAAATAAAAAAATACTCATCTGGCCTGAAGAAAGAAATCACTCCTAGGTTTGGTGTGGAATTGTATTAGGCTTTGTTGAGATCCTGATTTTCTTGATGATCACCCACTCCTTCTGCCCAGCTGTAACTTTTATCCTCAGACAAGAAGAGCTAAAACTATACTTTTTGTCCATCTCTAGCTTCTCAAACCTCCCATTCTCTAACGTCCCCACTGACTGGAACTCTTTACAACTCTTCTCCCCATTCTCTGTGGTAATCACGTCATAGCCTATCTCCACCTGAGCTGACTCCAGGAGGTCTTTGCCCTCTGATCCTGTTTCTACAAATATCCCCATCACTACCGTAGGCTCTGTGAACACTGCAGTCAGGTAAGTTCCGTTTTCTGGGGAGCGTCCCCAGAAAAATCCCTCACCAGCATCAAAGGCCAGTTTGGGGTAGTGTTTCTTGTAGGTGGACATATCAGAATAAACCTCAGCTGACGGATTGGTGTATAACACCTCCTCAAAGTTCTTGTCCTTCAGCTTGTTGTAAGTCCCTCCGAAGGAGGAGTAAGTCCCCATGTGTTGGAACAGTGAGGGTTTGAAAATGATTGGCTCCCTTTGTGTCAGCAAATCTCGGAAACGATACATTAACCAGTCGCAAGGCATTTCCTGGTAGAAGAGAAAGAGAAAGCGGGCCAGGAGAGGAAGATGGGCAGATTTGTATAGTTTTCCAATGTAGCCGAGGACTGAGAATTCCAGCATTGCCCAAGTGGGCTTCTTCGCCTCTTGCTCCTCAACGCGCTTCCTGATGGTGGAGAGGAAATTTTTTGCGGAGGAGACGTCGTCCTCCAGCTGGAGGTAGTATTTGCCAAGACCGGCACTGTAGTGGATGAGGAAGGAGTAATCCAGGTTCTGCTTGGAGCGGAACGATACCCTTTCTGGAGCATCATTGTAGTTCCTCTTTAGACCTACAGGAGAACCAAAGAGACCTGTATCAGTATCCAGGCTACAACCTCCGGTTCTGAAAAGTGAAGCCAAAGCTGAAGTGTCTTAAAGCTGCATTCTCTCTACTGACCAGCAGGGGGCGACTCCTCTGGTTGTATAGAAGTCTATGAGAAAATGACTCCTTCTCTCTTGATTTATTACCTCAGTAAACATAAGTTTATGTCTCAATCTCTAGTTGCCAGCCTTCTTCAATACAGTTTGATGTTCATTTAGTAAATTATGGTCCATTTAGAGTCAAATAGGCCTAAATATGTCTCATTCAGAGTTTGGTTGTACTTCGCTCCACTTCTGTCAATTCTGGTTCCAAAAAACAAGATGGCCACAGCCTAAATGCTTAATTCATGGCTTCAAAACAGTAGTTCACAAACCAATGGGGACATCACTGTGACTACGTCCACTTGTTATGTACAGTCAGTATCACACGTCAACCAGACGCTCATGACATAGATGTGAATCAAATAGTACACAAGTAGGAGCACATGTGCTCCTACACCTGTACACAGTACTACACCTGTAAGAGAAGGGTACTGATCCTGAGGAACATGGAGGACCACCAGCTGGCCCTGTTCCAGCTCCAAAGCAAATGCACTTTTGATCTCCACCGCTGTAGTGACTCTCCAGCTGACATCAAAATCTGCCAGCAGCACTACCACCACCATGGAAGAGCGCTCTTCAGGAGATGACTGTAAGAAGAGGGACTTCAAGGTGGGGATTAGATAGCTGCCCTTCTTCCTCTTCACTGACGATAATCCAATGGATAAATACCCTGAAACATGTCCGGACAGAAAAATGTGATGTGTAACCAGATTCATCTGTTGAGTGACCATTCCAGTAGAAGCCCGGTAATAATGGTAAATCATGTTTTTGATCTATCACTCTGCAGTTAGTAATCAAGCCATCATTAATACTTACCTCTCTCTATTCTCTAACCCTTATCTAATATACCTTTACACTGTCCTTGACTCCTACTCTCACCAAAGCAAAGAGTAGATACTCAGCTACATAATCAGAATTGACATTGTATTTGCTCAGGTGCATTTGAACCAAAACTAGCCCTGTCGGGTTGCAGCTGAAAAGCTAACAGAATACAAACATGAAATTATAGTCGGATCTACTTGTGCCCTAGATGAAGCAGTGATATTATAAATCTATTAATTTAAACACATTCACACAGTTGGCGGGTTTTTTTCCAGTTGTCCTTCCTGCATTCATCAGTATAGACTGTGTTGCTTTCAGGCAGAATTATGTGTTTAACTTCTTCATATTTGTCTAATACAGTAGTTTACGCTTCATCTGTAAAATATGCAGCTCTGCTGACACCAGACATGTCCATGTTTGGGACCCACACACTCAATACAGTCCCACAAAAGAATCTTCAGCAAGCAACAAAGCATACCTTTCTGTCCATAACACCACCAGCTAACACCTCAAGCTAAAACCAACTAGCTATTGACCTGCTAAGCTATGGTGGCGCCCAACCAGTTCAGTTGAAGGAGCTGTATTTAACATTCTGAACATTAATATAGCAGCAAACAACTATTGTCAGTGGAACGATATCGTGTAATAATGTCTACCTGAGCAGAGAATGAAGTCACTCTCTCTCTTTGTGTGTTGTAATCCAAGCTGCTCCTGGCTTTGTTGACATAGCCGGGCCGGCTGCGCATGCTTTGGGTGCATGTTAGTGCACGTTAGTGCATGTGAATGATTACGTACGTAAGTGTGTGCACAAAGTTTGGTAAATGAAGTACACAGAGTGCAATAGCTTGTCATGGTATGAAGGGCATTTACCACCAAAGATGGCAAATTGACTTTCCAGATCGGTGTGCTATTCGTGAGTGAGCAGAATACATAAGTGACCTAATATTCAATGATAAAGACATATAAATACACATAATATACAGTAAATATTCAAATGCTGAAGTGTATACTAACATGGTGTGTTTCATTGAATTACAATAAGCGCAAAAGGAAAAGGAGGTTACCCCGAGTCTGTAACAGTTCACATTTTATTTTCAGCTTGTACAATGGTCTTGGACATCATTTTTGCACAAAGTTAATGACCATCACATCAATTCTTCTTTCACCAAAAGGGACAGACAAGGTGTGTAACTCACTCTGTTGAGTAGATGGGGCTCCAGCAAGCACCTGATAGGACACATTGAGAGGCAGGTAATCTCCCCGTTCCACCCACGACTCTTTACTAACCAACCTCTCTCCTTGAAAAGTTAATTCTTTTGGAATCGGTTCGTGTGAAATTATCCGGCCCTGCAAAACAAATATATATATTGATCGATCAGAATTAATTACAGTTGTGACACTGTTTCCATACACTGAAGCATGAAACAAAGTTAGGGAGGCATCGATCAGGCTTTTTCAGGCTCGATGAGGATACCTGGGATTCAAGTGTCGGCCAATACGAGTACCGATCCGACAGCGTTTCATTAATAGGCTGTATGCCTCACTGTGTGGAAGAGACTGTGTGGAAAATAAAGGGATCTTTATTTTACGTGTAAGGCAACACCAACCATGACTTCAAAATTGCTTTCCTAATTTTGTAAATCAAAACTTATTGTAATAATAAATTGTACACCAGCAAGTTGGTAAATCTTCAAAATGAACAGGAAGTGTAAACATTTTTAATGCAAACTGGTCAAACAGGAATTATCGTCACAGTAAAGAAATCATATATTCTATAGAATTGAAGTGAATAGATCAGCCCCATGGTCACCGAAACGTGTTCCAGCTATTTGAGTCAGTATTGGTGCATCCCAGTGGAAATGTGAGTGTTGCAACTCATGGCCAGAAATGTAAGCCTTGTGTGTGTGCGCGTGTGTGTGTGTGTGTGTGTGTGTGTGTGTGTGTGTGTGTGTGTGTGTGTGTGTGTGTGGTACTCACAGCAATTAGGAAGTTAAGAAAGTACAATACTCCAACGAGAAGCACCACTGCCAAAATATTCTTCTTTGAATGACGGCGCATTTTCCTGTCTCACACACACACACACACACACACACACACACACACACACACACACACACACACACACACACACACACACACACACACACACACACACACAGGATTATGCTGGTGTGTAAAACAGTCAGCACAACAGTAAATAATTCAGTTAATGAATGCTTCAGAAGACCCAGATACAGCAACAGGTTAGAATGGACTTGGACCTAATTTGGCACAAACAAGCAGCTCTCTGTGCTGCTGCAGAGCCTTATGCATGTAACATACTATGTAATGTAACGCATGTATGTATCAGATTAGGGATGCACCGATCCAAACTTTTCAGGATGAATATACGTGAATATACGTGCACTCAGTATCGGTCGATACTGAGTTAATAATTAATAAGCCGTATGCCTCACTGTGTGGAATTTAATGTAAGTAAACATCAGCCTTGACTTAAACATTGCTTTCCTAATTTTGTAAAACAAAATGTAACTCAGTAGAGCGCAGATCTCCGTCTGCTGTATTGTGTGACTGAATAGTGCAACCAGCGCTGTGAAATGAATGGTTAGTTGTTCTTATAAAAATTGATTGGGATCCAGCCAATTGGTAAAATATCTTCAAAATGAATAGGAATCACAATTCAGGTGTAAACCTTTAGCTGCGGCATCAAATTGGTCAAAACTTTAACAGGAAATAAAACCACAGTAAATTATGTATATTGTATAAAAATCGTAGAATTTAATTGAATAGATCTGCCCCATTATCACAGACACCCGACCCAGCTATTTGAGTCAGTATCAGCCCAATATCTGATATTGTATATGTGCATCCCTAGATCCGATACTATGGAGAGTAATCCTCTAATATTACCCCACAGCTCTAGTCCATTATAAGTATTTGACAATACTGATGTGATAGCTGATAAGGATTATGAAACATATTTTTTTTGGCTGAGACTTTAAGGAAATTAATCATGCCTCCTTCATTTCCTGTGCTGCTAATTCCGTGGTAAAGCCTGTTCCTGACTTGAATCCGTTCAGAAAGCCGTGGCTGGACACAACAAAAAGGCCTGCACTGGCTCTCATTAGAATAGATTTGAAAATGTAAATAGGTTTACACCATTACACAATGTAAATGTCATTTTACCAGCAATTTTAATATTACCAGTAAGTAATTCTCAGAAAGTGCATTTCATTTACACTGGAATAACCTCCCAGCAAAATGCTAAACAATACAAAAAATATATATACAACTTTCATAAATGTTGATTCTTCTTATTCACATTTCTACTCGTTTCCATTGTCATTGTGCCCTTTGACCTTTCTTTTCTTCGTGTGAACTATTGCCACAACAATGGACAGACACGAGGAAGAGCGGGACTGAACGGGAGGTTACTGAGTAAACACGGAGGAGAGGAACCGAATGGAGGGTCACCCTTCAATCTATTTTTAGCGAAGGCGGGCCCGCTGTTTACACGCACTGACGGACAGGGACGTCATTCTAATGATAAAAGGAACCCCGGTAGTTGAATTATGGTCCGTCCTCTGGTGTTGGGGCACATGACAGGCTTCAGACGTTTTGTAAACGAGAATACCGAGCCTCCGTTACAGCCACCAGTCAGATATCCGAGTCATAGGCTAATAATTCTTCTTCAAATTCCCAAATGAAAATGCTTCTCGTTACCGCGTAGAGCGGGTGTTGAATTGCGTGTACAAACAGGATTGACAGGGACAGGTGTGTTGAAGGGACGCGGGGTTTTTTTACATTGTGACGTTAGCAATAACGTCACAAGACAACTCTAGCTAACGTTAGTCCAACAGTACCGTTCTAAAGGGATGTCTAGAGATAACCACAGAATTTTCCATCATTGAAAGATACACAAAGTTGTATTGTTGGTTATTATCGAGAACCAGTATCTACGTGGATAGGCTATTCATTGAAAAACATAAGAATGACTGGTATGTAGGAAGTTACGTGGATTCTGTTCCACTGAAGTACGTTTCCGACACTTTATTTAACTACGTTGTTTCAATAGCGAACCTAGCCAGCTGTTATTTAGTCGCCTAACTACGTTCAACAGTAACTATCGTTTTCACCAAAAACACATCCGGTACGTGTTAACACAGTAATAAGAGAGTTCATTTCAAAAATACTAAATATGTACACATAGCACGTACGCCTTCATAAGAAAAAAACATTTAAAAGAGTTGGCCAAATGTGTCCTACATGCTAACCCCGTCACTGGATATATAAAAGCGACTGGTTTGCGTCACTTATCGTAAAGGAAACTGTTAAAAGTAGAAACTTGTGTCCACTCACCTCCCTCAGCTTCAGCAGCGGCACGTCAGTCGGTGAATAAACTCCGTATAGTGTGCTTATAAGGCACGGAAAATCACGGGAGAGGAAAGAAAAATGATTCGCCCGCTGTAGTGCACTATCGCGCTTCCTAGTGATACATAGGCGAAAACCCGTGTTACCACATTGTGTTAATGCTACTTTTTCTTCTCCTGGGTCCCACACGGTGTATGGGCGTGAGTACAAACCACCTGGTGGCCGGGGCGTAATCTAATCCAGCGCGTGTCATCACTGTTGAACGGTAACCGCCTGCGTGACTACAGACAACCCGCAGAGTTACAGTATTTAGTGAATTACCTCATTGGCCTCTCACAACAGACATACTGACTTATTGAAACAGAAAAACAACAATGCAAGAGGAATCCACATGTTTTATTATTTTAAGTCACTTCATGCGTTGCCTTTACCTTTACCCATCCGTTATAATGACAGATCAGTGAGATATGAACTACATTTAAGGCTAAGTCTAGACATCTGGGAGCCTCTGACCACTGCTCACAGGTGTACACACAACAAATAAAAAGAACCTCCCGTATCAGGGCCCTTATCTAGCTCGGCATCCTGTATATGAGTAAGGTGGTTACTTCTATCAGGGCATATAAACTATATTTTCTCTCAGTCCTTAAGAGGAAACAAGAAACCAGAGAATCTGATTTTGTGCAATGATTCAGCACAAGTCATCAATAGTGCCTCCATCAGGCCAAAGCCTCACATAACCTGAATTTATGCCTGTGAAAACACAGCAAACTGAAGAGATGGCCACCGCCTAAAGTTGATTCATTCAATGCGATGTTGTTAAATCTCATGCTACACCTGTAAAGACTCCACTGTCACATAAATTATTCCAGCTAATACAACTTAAAATATGCAAAGTGAAAATGCTTTCATCACTCATTCATGCAACTTCTGTCTGTGGTTTCCTGAAGTCCAATTTGAGCCTTGTAACTTTTGCCATTGCTTAGGGGCTTTTTAAAGTCATGGTTAGGGAATGAGTGTGGTCAGCGGGCATTTTCAGCAAGTACAATGTGTTTGTATGTGTGCGTCGTGTATATTTAATTGTTCTCCGGGGACAGTGTGTGCAGCACAGTGGTGAGGATGGAGAGGAACCCCTTCAGAGCTTTGTCATCTCTTGGTTGCTGTTTAACAGTCACCTTTACTTCCTCCTCTTCCCCATCTTTGCTCACCAACTCTCTCCCACTGAGCCCAGCTTCCTCTTCTGCCACATCCCCATCCTCCGTGCCTTTCTTTAATTCTACTACCCTCCGACTTGCCTCTCCAGTGTACAGCAGCTCGCCGACTATGAGCGTGATGCGGGGTGCTTCGCCAGAGTGTGCGTGCTGGGTGTGTGTGTACAGGTAAACCCTCCAGGGGTGTGTGTGTGGCGGCGTGAAGGCCAGTGTCTGGATATTGACCAGCTGCATCGCAGCCTGAAGGCTTTGTGGTGAGCAGTGAGGTATGGCAGGGCATTGGATTTGTTCTTCCATGCACACATAATCCTCCTCCTCTTCCAGCTTCTCAGCACCTAGCCGCAACAAAACAGTCAGAGAAACTGATGTCAAGCAGACCAACTGAAGTATAAGCATTAAGTAGCATGAACAGAAAAGATTTTAAAAAGTACACGTAAATCCAATTTGTACTTAAGAACACTACTTGAGTAACTTTACTTGGATACATTCCACAACTGGAGATTTCACACTGGTTTTGGAGTTTTTACAGCAGGCCTGTTTGCGCCTGTCAACCACAATACCTGTCCCATGAAGAGGAAGCTTTTGGCATTCAAGGATCTCCTTCCATTTAATCACCTTGGTCAGCATGCGAAGCCTGTCGCTGCATCCACAGACGCTCAAACTCCTCTGGGCTGAGAGCAGGGGAGAGGGACAAACTGAGGGGGGCTGCGAGGCTGGAAGCCAGGACATTAGCAGAGGAGTAGGTAAACCCACTGGCACTGTCTGAGCCTGGAGAAGACATGGGAGGACAAAGAGATGGTGGAAAGGTTATAGGGGGAAAAAAGAAATAAGGATGCAGCAACAGGGAGCCAAATTGTGGACAAAGGGAGTGGAGTTAGGATGAGTGCCAGAGGAAGAGATTTGTGATTAAAAATGGCACTGCATTCCCAGAAATGGACCTTAACCTTGGGGGGGGGGGGGGGGGGGGGGAGAAATGCTCTCAGTCTTTGACCAAAATAACACAACTTAATATGTCAGCTTGATCCTTGGGAACCCATTTAAAGTAGCATGACCATATTTGTGACCTTCTCAGTAGTACCACAGTGGAGACGAGTAAGCTACAGTGGCTTCAGAAAGTATTCAGACCCTTTTACTTATTGCACACAATATTGTGTTAGTTTATTTTGTTTATGAAGTTCATTGAATTTTCAGTTTTTGCACACACAAACAAGAAGTAATCCACCAATAGGGCAAACTAAATTAAAAAGAAAAAGAAAAAGATGAAGCGAAACCACTACATGTATATGCATACATTTTGAAATCTGCTAATATAATTCAAGGAGGGAGGCTTTTTGTCACCATCTGTTTTCCCTTAAGTTTTCAGTTCTTTGGTCTAATAACTGATTAACTGGGCTGCAGTATGTTTTGCTTGTTATAAAGAAATATTATTTTCTTATCTGAAGATGTGAAACAACTGCTGGCATTATAATATGTGTATTTGCATTATTGTTGTAAAACTATGAATCTATGTAGTGTGCAATGTAGAACTATCATCATGGGTAGAGAGGGGACTGAACTGGTTGGGGGGAAACTTTTGGGGGAAACTTTTGCGTTTGCTTCATTTCTCAGCACCAGAGGCTTGCTGATAACCCACCTGACAGCTGGACAAAATGCCTGAGCAATAAGACACTCATTTAACCAACAGCAATGTAAAACAATTCCTCACAAAACACACCAGTGCTGTTCACTTGTTTTAAATCCATTCCTCTTTTTTAATGCAGCGGGTAATGAAGGCTAGGCGAAGGACCCAGTGCAGCATTAGGGATCTGATACGACTGTGGTGTTGTCCAACCTCACCACAGCGTTTTGCCCCTCAGTTGTGGAGCAAATAGGTTCAAGAACTTCTCAAGTGCAACAAGCGCCAACCGGCTGATGTGACAGGGGAGTCCAGCATCGTGCTTTCTAACTTCTTAGCACCAAGAAGTAGTGCTGGGCGGTATACCGGTTTTAATTTCTCATATGATATGAATTGTTCACACACCGTCACACCGGTTCACAGCCGAAACAACTGCTGTCGCTCTTCAACAGGCAGCAAAATGTATTGTTCGCCGCTAAGGGCGCTACGGTCGGAGCTAGTTATCTTAAGTGTATTGAGAGGGAGCCCTAGTCATGGTTATGTAAATAAAAATATATTCATTCAATGTTAAATAATATGAGCTATACTTGTAAGCTTATATTGCGGAGTTGTGAGGTCACTGTAAGTAGGTCAAAAACTGCAAGCAGGGCATTCCGTCGCCTGTTCGCACGATAGAAACAGATACAGTGGCCCTGAAAGAAACACTTGCTTAAACCACCAGATAGGGCAGAAACTGCCATCTTAGAGTAGGAGAAGAGTTCTCTTTATCTATTCACACAGAGACTTCGAAATAGCTTAGAACTGCACCCTTTTCCGGCACCTTAAGTGTTAACAATATGCACACACATTGACGTTCCAGAGAAGGCGGTCCCCGGAACTGAGCCAGTGTGGGTGAAGTTGCCCAGAGCTCCATCAGGTCATCTGAACGCTAAAAAACAGATCCACCTCCTACTTTGTATTCAACCAATAGGCTTCCATCAGAAGAACCTTTAACACACATGCGCACTCTGTCTAAGCGCCTTTTAGCTTTTCATTCGCTCCTACAGAGTGAACTTTCTAGGTCCGTGCACGTTTAACTGCTGGACATAATACTTCTGTTACAAATAAACCTTATTGCTTGAATTGAGCTAAACGCCTCGACCTAAGTCTGTTCACCGTAGTTTTCTCCTCAACATGAGTTTTATTCTCAACATGGTAGCAGAGGATGGTTTTAACGATCAGTAGGAGATACATCTCGTGACGGACTTTTTCTTCTGTCCACAGACAAAACAACAGGTGTTTTCCCGAGAGGCTGGGGATTCCGGCTGCCGACCGGAGCAATTCTTATCACCTTGGGAAACTGATCAAAGCAGCTGCAATCAAAAGGTAAGCAGAGCTTATTTAAATTAATTCTGCAGAATTGTCTATAGGTACTAAATTGAATTGATCAGGAGTACCGGGTTGTGAGTAATGAATTGCATTGACTAAATTTCTAAAGATAAACTACGTAGCATTGTGACAGAATTGTTGTGCCAGCAGTGGGGGTTTTTTTAGTATAGAATGTACATGTGTGTGAGTGGGTCTAACAGAAATTGATGATTGTGAAATTGCATAGGCTGACATTGTGTTCACCGCGTAAGTTTTGACAAGCTGTTCGGAGGTTACACAGCCGTGGCGAAAGCTTCGGTTTGCTGACCAATGACGGTCTGAAAGACTGAATCCCGGGCCACACTGTTGATTTATGCGATGTAGCAAGCTGATGTTTGGACCACGTATATAGAAATTGTTGTTGAAATACGCTGATGTGAAAGTAGTGTGCCTGGAGACTGCAAAACGCCATTTCCTTAGGGACCGTGTTCGCACAAGGCGTACACTGTAAACAATAAGATCAATAGATCTTTCCTGACGAGGTCTGTGTGCGATTATTTGTGGAATACGGCTGTGTGTGGTCGATTGAGTGCTGGGTAATGTCTCAGGGAGGCACAGGTCCGAATTCAGAGAATGCACAAGATATCGCCATTTCCTTAAGGGACCGAGTTCATACGAAGGCATACACTGGAAAACGCAGATCGGCAGAGATCTCTTCCAGACGTGGTTTGTGTATGAATAATTCGTAGAACTCGGCAGTGTATGGTTGATTGCGTGCAACATAATGTCTCAGAGAGACATAGACTCAAATTGTAATTGTAAAACTGTGGCAACATAATGTCTCAGGGAGACATAGACTCAAATTGTAATTGTAAAACTGCGGCAGTGTATGGTTTCAATTTGGTATGGATGAGTGATTG
Source organism: Melanostigma gelatinosum (assembly GCF_949748355.1). Classification (NCBI taxonomy): domain Eukaryota; kingdom Metazoa; phylum Chordata; class Actinopteri; order Perciformes; family Zoarcidae; genus Melanostigma; species Melanostigma gelatinosum. The sequence goes on along the minus strand of NC_136641.1, from coordinate 2,671,101 downwards.
CGTGAAGCGTACATGTGTGAGAGACAGCTGAGATTTGGAGTTGAAGTGTTGCACAGGTTCGTGTGCTTGCCAGTGATTGACGGTCAGTGGAGCATAATACAAGCATAAGACACAAGCTTTGCACTCACCACAGAAACACAAAACACTAGGATAGACTGAGGGAAGCTGAGGGTTAATATACGTGTCAGTTTTACTGGTAAAGTTAGAAAGATTACAGATTTATTGGGAATTCTATTGCTTAGGGACCGTACAAAATTTAGGAGCGAAGACAGTCAGGCAAAGGCACAGAGGCTAAAGGGAGTGAAAATTGTAGATAAGAACCAGGTGCAGCTCTAGGGAGTGTGAAAGATTGTAGCTAGGGACAGTTCGAGTCTCGTTCAAGGTCGCAAGGCAGAAGAAAATTTGGCAGGAGCTTTGGCTCCCTCTGGTGGCACTTCAGGAACTGCACAAGAACATTTGGGAGAAGCTTTGGCTCCCTCTGGTGGCACTTCAGGAACTGCAGGAAGAAAATTTGGGAGGAGCTTTGGCTCCCTCTGTTGGCACTTCAGGAACTGCAGAAGAACATTTGACAGGAGCTTTGGCTCCCTCTGGTGGCACTTCAGGAACTGCAAGAAGAACATTTGACAGGAGCTTTGGCTCCATCTGGTGGACATTCGAGAGTACTTCATCCAAAAAAAATAGAAAAAAAAAAAATATATATATATATATGTATTTTAAATTAGAAAAATTGAAATTTGAAAAAAAAATTGAAATTCGAAAAAACTTGAATTGAATTGAAAAAAAAAAAAAAAAAAAACTATTTGAAAAAGAAGAAGAACAAAAGAAGACATGGCTGGAGCTGGGGCTCCATCTGGTGGCTATTCAGGAGAACTGCGTGCAAAACTGGAAAAAGCAGTCACAGACACAGGAGGCAAGACTGCATGGAAAAGAGACAAGATTCATGGGGATAACTGCATGAAACGATGGCCAGAGGAGGGGTGGTGGAAGGCGGCTAGTCCACTACCTCCGTCGGTCAACAACCTCCTGCTCTTTACCAACGATTTGACAAAACGAGTGGCTCAAGCACAGACTGCAGAGAGAAATCAAACGACAAATCAAACCAAGCGATGGGGGTTCGCTAACCCACTGAAGCAAGCCCGCAAAGACAGAGAAGAGGAACAGCGAGTGGCAATGATGGCACGAGGAACGGCCATGACGGATCGGATGCAGGTGGACATGTCGTCCGGAAAAGAAAAAAACCAGGCCCCATCTGTCACTCGACATCACCCCCCTCGACATCACCCCTACCACTCAAGCCCCGGTAGGTCTGGAAAAGACTGCACAGGAACCGGGCCAGGCATCTCTGGCCTCGGCCCCTCCCCCGCCCTCAACTGGCCTGTCTCCAGCACTTCCTCCGGTTCCTCCCCCCCAGTATCACCTTCGGTCCCATGGCCCGCCCCCCAAAGGAGAAGAAGAGGAGTGCCTGGAGACAGAGGAGCATCCTATTTCTGCTACAACTGTGGGAAACCGGGACACTTCGCAAGACACTGCAGGGCAGCACCGCAGCAAACACAGAGAGGAAGAGGACAATACTATGGCGGACATGGCTATGACGGACAAAGACCACAGCAAGGGGCCCATCAGGCTCCTTGGGACAAGGGACATGGTCCCCAAGGCGGGGCCCATGCCACACAGGCAAGTAGCCAACAACAATGGCCTGGAGGATACAACAGCCCTCCCTATTGACACGCCCCTCTCCCCATCACATTTCAAGATGCAACCCTCATGCACAGCTTTCTCTCTGCTCCAAACTGCCCAGTCAACCTGCTAGCATGCGATCTGATCACTCGCCTCAATCTGATCATCTGGAGGAACCAAGACGGTGTCCATGTCTCGTCCAACCCACCAACTAGTACGTTGTCCATGCCAGTACGCATTCTCTCCCTTGCTCCCGTTACAGAGACGGTGTCCCCCACAGACGAAGAGGTTTTCTGGCTACGCTGTCTCCAAACTGGCCCCCAGACCCCTGCCATCCAATATTGGTTCAACATTCTCAAACCAAAAATCACTCAGCTTTTCCCATACAAAACTCCCCTGGACCACGTCCATTGCACTCTAAATATCACACACGCACAGGGTCACCATCTTGCAACATCCCCAACCGCTCACTGTTGCCGCTCTCCTCTCATTTCTGGGCTTAACCGGCTACTCACGAGCCCATATCCCAGACTACACCAACCACACCACCATTCTCAGAGAGATGTTGAAGGAAGTGGGCACCAGAAATCTTACTGCCAACCTCACATGGACAGCAGAGGGTGAAACAGCCTTCACCCGCTTGAAGCAAGCACTTGCACATGCCGCCGCACTCATGTCCCCAGACTACTCCCTACCGTTTCACCTTGATGTTTCCGAAAGAGACAGCCTACTCAATGCTGTACTCTTCCAGAAAAAGGGGGGTGAAAGACAGGTACTGATGTATCATTCATCAAAACTTGACGCTGTGGAAAATGGTGAAAGACAGGTACTGATGTATCATTCATCAAAACTTGATGCTGTGGAAAACGGTCAATCCACGTGCGCAAGATATGTTGCAGCAGTGGCAAAAGCGATTGAAAAAACTTCTCATATTGTCATGGGCCGTCCACTGAAAGTACACACGCACCATGGCGTTTCTGATGAGTAAAGAATTCACGTTCAGTGCCGCAAGGACAACGAAGATTCAACACACTTGCACCATGCCACACATCACCTTTGTGCCAGCCACAAGAAATATGATGGCTAACTTTACAGATGGACAACCACGTGTGCGAGGAAGTTGCAGTACAAGAAAACAAATTGAGACCGGATCTTCAAAACACTCCCCACCTCACAGCTGATGCCTGGCTGTACACGGATGGTTGCTGCTACAAAGGAGAAGAAGGGAACATTGCATCCTATGCAGTGGTGGAACAGAAGAGTGATGGCTATCACCAAACAGTGGAGTCAGGGATACTGCCACAACCCGCTTCAGCACAACTAGCGGAAGTGGAAGCACTGATTCAGGCTCTGAAGTGGAGCACGGACAAAATTGTAAATATCTTCACAGATTCGGCTTACGCCCATGGAGCGGCCCACATCGATGGCCCTGTATGGCGAAGACGGAACTTCACCACTTCAAATGACCACCCCATAAAACACAAAGCAGCTATGAGAAGGCTGGTAGAAGCAATCCAACTACCAAAGGGGGTGGCCATCATGAAATGCAAAGGACATGACACAATCAGATCACGAATCAGCGCCGGTAATGACGCGGCAGACAGAGCAGCAAAGAAAACTGGAGGCTACACACCTCGCCAAATGGTTATGAAGCCAACATCCGGCCCACCTGAGCTCACAATCGAGCACATCAAAGATCATCAAAAGAAAGCAGGACCTTATGAATGGTCCGAATGGACACGAAAAGGAGCCTCAAAAGACAAAGAAGGTCTGTGGAGAACCCACGACTGCAGAGTGGTTGCCTCAGCAGAACTGTGTGCAGCACTCCTACCAGGGGCCCACGGACCTACACACGAGGGAAAGAAACGGACATTGGAAAATTTAAAACAACTATGGTGGCATCCGCACATGGAAGCGATATCTTTCCTCTTCTGCGATGAATGTCAAATTTGTGGCAATCACAACCCAAGAAAACCATTCAAGACACCGATGGGATCTTATCCCGCCCCTTGGCAGCACCTGACACACTGTGTGCCAGCACCGGTACCAACCAGAACACTGGGAGAAATTCGCACTAATTTGGAAAATGCTTCGGGAACTTAGACGCTGTCTAGGGGACCCTTATGCAAACCCCGCCGACCGAGGTCGGCAGCGCCTCACCTGGAAAGGGGTGGGATGTGGGAAGAAAACTATAATGGGGGTGGGTATGGGCATACTAGTTGCCCTCCTGATCTGGGGACTAGAAACCAAGTATCAGACACACCAGCACCCATCTAATTCAACTGCCCCTTTTCCCTCTCCATCCCCGAATCAGACACACACCCGAACTTGACATAGCACCCCACCAGCTTCCGATCCAGACAATTCAGATGATAGGGACCTAAACATCGAGTTACAGCCATTGAATGAGTAGTTCCAAGTCTAAGAAGTTCACACCTAGCAGGTGTGAAAAGGGGGATTTGTAAATAAAAATATATTCATTCAATGTTAAATAATATGAGCTATACTTGTAAGCTTATATTGCGGAGTTGTGAGGTCACTGTAAGTAGGTCAAAAACTGCAAGCAGGACATTCCGTCGCCTGTTCGCACGATAGAAACAGATACAGTGGCCCTGAAAGAAACACTTGCTTAAACCACCAGATTAGGGCAGAAACTGCCATCTTAGAGTAGGAGAAGAGTTCTCTTTATCTATTCACACAGAGACTTCGAAATAGCTTAGAACTGCACCCTTTTCCGGCACCTTAAGTGTTAACAATATGCACACACATTGACGTTCCAGAGAAGGTGGTCCCGGAACTGAGCCAGTGTGGGTGAAGTTGCCCAGAGCTCCATCAGGTCATCTGAACGCTAAAAAACAGATCCACCTCCTACTTTGTATTCAACCAATAGGCTTCCATCAGAAGAACCTTTAACACACATGCGCACTCTGTCTAAGCGCCTTTTAGCTTTTCATTCGTTCCTACTGAACTTTCTAGGTCCGTGCACGTTTAACTGCTGGACATAATACTTCTGTTACAAATAAACCTTATTGCTTGAATTGAGCTAAACGCCTCGACCTAAGTCTGTTCACCTGAGTTTTCTCCTCAACATGAGTTTTATTCTCAACAGTTATAACAACAATTAATAACCCACAACTAACGCTCTTTAACAGGGCAAAACACCACGACACAACAGTTTGTGACACATAAATAATTTGTAGCACTAATAATTGTACATTAATAAAATTACACCGCCAAACAGCATGCTGGGTACAGCCCGCTAGCCCGCTAGCCAGCTAGCCCGCTAGCCAGCTAGCCGGCTAGCCGGCTAGCACGCTAGCCCGCTAGCCGGCTAGCCAGCTAGCCAGCTAGCCCGCTAGCCCGCTAGCCAGCTAGCCCGCTAGCCAGCTAGCCCGCTAGCCCGCTAGCCCGCTAGCCCGCTAGCCAGCTAGCCAGCTAGCCCGCTAGCACGCTAGCCCGCTAGCCCGCTAGCCCGCTAGCCCGCTAGCCAGCTAGCCCGCTAGCACGCTAGCCCGCTAGCCAGCTAGCCCGCTAGCACGCTAGCCCGCTAGCTAGCTAGCCCGCTAGCAAGCTAGCCCGCTAGCCCGCTAGCCCGCTAGCAAGCTAGCCCGCTAGCTAGCTAGCCCGCTAGCACAACAGTCTACTAACAGCTAGAAGAAGCTCCGTCGCTACATTAACGTGACATTAAAGAACAGAACAGAGCGATGCAGGAGGAGAGAGGAGCTGTGTCTGCTGTTTGGAGGTTTTTTGGTTTTTAAAAATCCGACATAGATCAAAAGACGATGTATTGTAAAGTTTGTCGAGCCACTGTTATTGCCTCTGGTGGCAACACCAGCAATTTACTCCATCACCTCAGCCGAAAACGTGTTGGAATACGAAGTGTATGCTATTACAGTCCTCGGATGCTTTTTTGGGTATTTTGGTCAGAGACATATACAACGCTGATTACCGTGTAATATGTGTGGTATTTGTTATAAATGTACGTTGGTACATAGAGGGTGATAAGAAGCTGTACTTGGAGGGACTTAGGACCCAGGGGAATGTAGGTGAAGGAAATAGGAAGTGACAGAACGGAAGACACTTCACACAAACAGCTGTTCACCGCTCGCTGGCCGGTTGGCCGGCCGACCAACTTGTGTTAGTTTTCTGCATTAATTAATTAATGTGTTAACGCAGGGGAAAAAAAATACCGAAAAAAATACCGTGAAACCGCCAGAATCGTACAAAATACCGTGATACGCATTTTTGGTCATATCGCCCATCACTACCAGGAAGTATGGTCCGCGCCTCCAAGTGGGGAACAGCTGCTATGACTCCCCACCAGAGGAGAGCGACTAACTTGCCAACATCTTGAACAACCTGTGTGTCTCAAGTTGTAGTGCTAGGAATGAAGCTCTTGGAGGCCATGTAAAATGTATGCCCTTTATTGGAAGAATGATTAGGGTAAATGCTAAATGGACTGTACTTGTATAGCGCCTTTCTAGTCTTCCGACCACTCAAACTGCTTTAACACTACATGTCATCATTCACACCCATTCACACACTGATGGCAGGGGCTACCATGTAAGGTACCACCTGCCCATCAGGACTGTAAACTAATTCACATTCACTTCCTAGTCATTCCAGAGCAACTTGGGGTTAAGTATCTTGCCCAAGGACACATCGACATGAGGAGCTGGGGATCGAACCGCCGATCTTCCGATTGGAAGATTTAAAAAAAGTCACAGCCGCCCTTTGAGCCACAGGGTGCTGATGCTGCTTCCGACTGCGCCCCCCTTCACCCCTGCTTTGGGCATTCAATCTACATTTTCAAGGCCTTGGAAGAGGACTTTAGCTTTCCATAAGCACGTAGCAACAGCTGAAGAGAAAATCACACTCTGTTATCGGTCCCTGTTGACAGCAAAGCTTGATTTTAATGTCTTCACTCACCTGAATGAACTTTCTCAATTTGGCTAGAGTTCAGTGTGTCCGAGAGGTCAGTGTTAGGCTTGGGGTCAAAGGTCACATGTTCAGGGCTTCCTCTGCTGGCTGGCTCGGTCTCTATGCAGCCCTGCATCAGAGGCTCTAGAGTGTTAAAGCTGTAGGCCCACTGGCTGATGAGCTCCGCGGGGCGGCCAATCAGAACACCCAGAGAAGGATCTGACCTCCGACCCTGGAGGACTTTACGCGTCTCTTCTGTCCCACAATGCAACAGGCGGTAGTAGAAAAGTGCCTGGTCACGCACGCACATGTCCGTCTCCTCCTCTGGAAAACACAAAGTGTGACAATGTCATCTCTTTTGCTCCCCTGTTCTGTTTTACACCGCACACGCAAAACACACACAACCCTGTACTTCTATACTTGTGAGGACACTTATTGATGTAAAGGCATTGCTGAAAAAACCCCGTACAGTTGTCACAAACGAGGATATTAGCTATAGAGACCCGTTTCTGTATCAGGCTGTACACCCCATTTCTGCTGTAAAGTTGGAAATTGTAAAATGGCGGTCAATCAGAGATTGAGTCCTTTTTGGAGCCAGCCTCAAATTGCCATTTGAGGAACTGCAGTTTTGACACTTCCTTAATTTTTCATCACTGGTGGTTGCCACTTGGTGAGGACAGGCCAACATGTCCTTACTTTCCAAAAATGTCCTCACCCTCAAGGTCTAAAACTCAAATTGGATTCTAACAAAGATAGATGTACAAGTACGCTCACACCTATGCAGTAGTGCAGCAGTCTTCCGAGCATGTCTTGTGTCTCAGCAGGTCGGCACAAAAACAGCCTCATGGTGGTCGTCAGCAGCTCCATCTTGACTCCCAGAGAGGCCTCGCTCCTCACTCCATCAATGAACACCTCCAACGTGTACGGGGCGCTGGAGACTCGCTCTCCATACACAGCCAACAACCACAGCAAGGCTTGCCTGCCCTAAACGAGGATCAGGAGAATGAGCAGAGGATTTAGACTAAATATAAAATGCCCTTGACACCTACTGATATGTTTTGCGTTACTCTGGGTGATCAGATTTCTGCTCACATTTGAAGGTACCCTGTGGAGTTGTTGACCACGAGTAGTGAGTGTGGTGACGCAGGGGACGTGATACACAGTCATAAGAGCTGGATATTAGGGGTGGGAATCACCAGAGATCCCGCGATACCATATTATCACAATACTGCGATATTCTGAGTATTACGATAACATAGGCCTATTGCGATTTATTACTTTTTTCAACTTCAAATTATGTCCCCAAAGGAAAACTGTGCAGCTGTATCGATTGTTTCCCCCACCCCTACTGGATATCATTTCAAAATCAATAAGCTTCTAGAATAAATGAGGCTGGTGTTTATGTTGAGGTATTGCTGCGATTACTTAAGTCAAGGATCTGGATGCTTCAACAAACACAGCAGGCTGAGGACGATAAACAACCGTAACAGAGAAGCAAGGAAGCGGTGGAGACTTTGTTTACACACACCTAAACTAAATTATCGCTGGATACACTGTATATACTGTCATATCCCACCTAACTAATAAAGCAACCTGTTACAAACAATTCCATATTTATTCCAAGACCCTTTGCACTCTGAACCATTGCCTTACTGGTAACACATGTCATTGTGTTGTTTAGATCTTATTTGTCGGGTTTCTCTTATGAGCTTTGCATGTGAAAATGTGGCAGTCATGCAGGTAAACCAAATGCAAAGTGATGTTTTCATATACATAGTGGAGGAGAGATGGGGGGGCAGGCAGGCAGGCAGGCAGACATATCCAAACAGGCCTACCAGGCACAGGGGCCCAAGGAACCGTGATAGAAAGTAACTAATTACATATACTCTTAAGTACATCTTGGAAGAAGTTTTTTGAGATACTTCCACTCCATTGAATTTCACGGGCAAATATTGTAGTAACTTTAGTTACCAGCAGCTTTGCAGATTTAGATAAATAATCTAAACCAGGGGTCTTCAATGTTTTTCAGGCCAAGGACCCCCAAACTGATAGAGAGATGGAGCAGGGACCCCCGACTATACATATTGTATAAAATTGTGTTATATATTAAATGGGCCGAGTGCCATGTATAAACATACCTCTTTATTGTGCATTCAATACTAAGCTATTCAAATAATACACAGGTTCATATATTCATGTCTTTATTTTAAACATGTGCAAGGTACAGTGAGTAGGGAGGTCGTGCCACTGCCATTCATGAACATACCTTGTCAGCTGATACCAATGCCAATATCAACATTGTCTGTCAATAGCATGATAATCATGCATACAAGCTATTCAAATAGACGTTTTCATTTTAAACATAAATGTGGAAACGAAAATGAGTGATGGCCTATTAGTGCCACTGCCATGCATAAACATACCTGTTATCTTTCATACGGAACTATTAACATAATGGACAGATTCATGTTTAGAGAAAAATAAATTACATTTTTTATTTTTTATTGTCTAATCAACCAAAGAATTTCGCGGCCCCCAGGGGGTCCTGTTGAAGACCTCTGATCTAAACTATTATCAACAAATAAATGCAGATGATTTATGATAGCTTAAGATAAGACTTTCTTGAAACTCTGGGAAATTCACAAGCTACGCTGCAGTATATAAAGTAATACAAATTTGCACCATCTTAAATGCTGCAACATGAAAGTGATGAGCATATAAATGCATCAATAATTACAATCCAATAATATAATACACATTCAGAAATGGGGCATTCCGCCCAATGAGCCCTTTTACTTTTGGTATATTAATGCTAATACGTCTTACTTCAGTCAAACTAAAGTTGGAAAATATCTCTGGGTTCAACAATTGGTGAATTCCACAACTTTTAGGACCTAATGATTTAAATAAGGGCTAATCAAGTGTTCACACTGGGAAGCTGAGGCGTCTCTTTCCCCACGTGCCCCATGGCATCACTGACAGATCGTTATCTTGCCCTTGCAGCCAGTTTAGCTGCAGCCAGCTGTAGCATTCTCCCTCAATACTATTAAAAAAACATCCCCATTAGTCAGAGTCATCGGAGTACTTCTTCCACCACTGTTATTGTCACTGGCTGACTTTACTTTTTTTTACATAGTACCCGAAAGTATTTAGTAAAATATCGAAGGAGACGGGTGTGAGAGAGCCTCTCTTCCCTTTGCACTCTGAACCAGTGCACTACTGCTAGTTAGTTAAAACCTGTACTGCAGCATTTTTACAAGCTGGAGCGCTTGTAAAAATGCTGCAGTACAGGTTTTAACTAACAACAGCAACATTGTGTGATTATCCTACAAAATGTCCCTGAAAGAGATGAAAATGACTGCAAGTGACCGAGGGCCATGTTCACAATACAATACCAGTGAGAAATGCTGATATCAGGGAAAAAAAAAAAAAAAAGAGTGAAAGGGGACAGGACCATCCTTGACCAAAAAAAAGAAAATGCAGAGGAATGGAAAAAACAACATCACTGGAGACTGCAAATGCTGTACAAGACCCTTTTCTACTGAGCCCAACCACTTCAAACCAGTGAGAAGAGCACACCTAAAACACCAAGATAAGAATCTCTACTGTGTGCGGATGTGGCAGCAGATCTGGTCTGACCTGTCTGTCCTGCAGCGTCTCCTCGCAGCCCTCTAGAGCCAAACACACAGTGTCACTGCACTGAGGACACACCCAGACCAGGTCACGCATCGTCTGCACCACCGCTGGGGAGTGGGGGGAGAAAGAGAAAGAGAGAGAGACACAGAATCAACAGCCTATTCTGGACAGTACAGTGTGGGTACAGCGGGTAAAATAAGTATTGAACACATCACCAATTGTCTCAGTAAATATATTTCTAAAGGTGCAATTGACATGAAATTTTCACCAGATGTCAGTAACAACCCAACTGATCCATACATCCAAAGAAATCCAAACAAATAAGTTCAGAAATTAAGTTATGTGTAATAAAATGGAATGACACAGGGAAAAAGTATTGAACACATGAAGAAAGGGAGCACTTGTGGAGAGCTTCAGACAGACCTGGAATGAGCAGGTACAATAGTTTCAAAGAAAACAATAAGTAATGCACTCAACCACCGTGGCCTGTATGCACGCTCACCACGCAAGACTCCATTGCTGAAGAAAAAGCATGTTGAAGTTCGTTTAAAGTTTGCTGCACAACATTTAGACAAGCCTGTGAAATACTGGGAGAATATAGTCTGGTCACATGAGCCCAAAACTGAACTCTTTCGATGGCATAATACACACCATGTTTGGTCAAATGGCACTGCACATCACCCCAAAAACACCATACCAACAGTGAAGTTTGGAGGTGGGAACATCATGGTGTGGGGCTGTTGTTCAGCATACAGCACTGGCAAACTTCATATAATTGAATGAAGGATGAATGGAAAAATGTACCGAGACATTCTTGATAAAAATCTGCTGCCAGGATGATGAAGATGAAACGAGGGTGGACATTTCAGCAAGACAATGATCCAAACACACAGCCAAGGTGTGTTAAAGTATTAAATACATTTCAGTAAGCATGTTTGATACTTTTTCCCTGTGTCATTCCATTTTATTACACAGAACTTAATTTCTGAACTTATTTGTTTGGATTTCTTTGTACGTATGAATGACTTGGGTTGTTACCGACATCTGGTGAACATTTCATGTCAATAGCACCTTTAGAAATATATTTACTGAGAAAAATGGTGACGTGTTCAACACTTATGTTGCCCGCTGTATGTGTGGGGGGAATGAGTTCTACCAGAAGTGATGTGCTCCTGTTTGAGGCCAAGCAGTCCAGTAAGAATCTCCAGACATCTGTCGCTGTAGCTCCGTCCAATACGACCTGGAACCAATCCACACAGGAGACGTTAGCCATCTGACTAAACTTCACTGGAGTCTTCCTATTAGTATGAAAACAACGTGATAATACAGCAGATGTTTTGTGTGTATAAAAGGTGTGTTACTGTGAGCTCGTAGAAAAGAAGATGTAAAAAAGCGACTGCCTGAAAGTGTTTGTCTTGTAATAGAGACATGGTTAAGAAGACAAAAATGTGCATGGTCAAGCATTATGCTGCCACAAAAGAGTATGGCTGTGTGTTACCTATAGCTGAGATTGCAGCCTGGGCAGTGTCAGTGTTGACATCAGTGCAGTATCCTTTCAGCTCATCCAGTAACATTGCTACATTGTCATCATTAACCAGCTCCACCAACACCTGCAAACACAACAGTGTTAGCTTCACTATTACTGCTTGTTCAGCACTGCTACTGGCAACACAGGCTAGTAACTGTGGATATCCTTGAATGGTGAACTCCAGCAATTTAGTATTGTACTACAGTTCCAGTTTGAAAAACTATTGCCGAACAAGTGGCTCGACAGGGTGTACAGCAACAGCCCCTTGTCAGAAGTTTGAGTTTACATTGGTGAGTGTGGGTAAGTTTTAAAAAGTAGGTGAAATACTGTTCCTAAACTCGTGGCTGTGTCCTATCATTTGTTAACTATTTCAACTTGCACTCCACACATCTCAGGTATGCAGGCCCAGGGACTGTGTTGTGCTTGTGTTCTTGTATAAAGTGTTATTAATGTTGCTCCTTGATCCCAGAGAAGCCCTCTGAGATGGATGGTAAAACCTCCAATAAACTCTTTTTGAAATCTTAACTAAAAATGTATATTTGATTCTTCAATCGGCACTCATCCAGTCATGCCTGTATCTATGTTTTCTGTTGATCCCTCTTGGTAATATCATACATCAACATGGTCTCCACTTCCAATGCTATGTCCAGCTCTACATCTCCACAAAAGCCATTACCACCGCTACTCACTCCACTCTGACCAACTGCCTCACTGACATTAAATCATGGATGCAAACCAACTTCCTCAAACTCAACTGTGATAAATCTGAAATGATCATCGGTCCCAAATCCCTCACCAAAACCAGTCACAACTTCTGCCTCACCATCGACAACTCCACTCTGTCTCCCTCCCCACACATCCGCAACCTCAGTCATGTTTGACAGCAACCTCTCCTTTGAACACCACGTCAACCAAATCACCAGAACTGCCTTTTTCAACTTCAAAAACATCGCCCGTCTCCACCCATCTCTCCTTATCTGCTGCTGAAACATTGATCCACGCCTTCATCACCTCCAGAATCAACTACTGCAACAGTATTCTTCATGGCACATCATCCAAAATCCTAACTAAACTCCAGTACACCCAGAACTCTGCTGCTCGCCTGCTCACCCGCTCCTGTGATCGCATCACCCCTGTTCTCCAGAATCTCCACTGGCCCCCCGTCCCACAACGGATCCAATATAAAAACCTTCTCCTCACTCATAAAGCCCTCCACAATCAGGCCCCCTCCTCACTGACCTGCTTCACCACCACACTCCATCCCGTCGGCTCCGCTCCTCTGATTGCAGCCTCCTGTCATTGCCGACAGTATTTGCATCAAACACATATGACTTATGAATACAACAACTATGAACATAAAAGGCACACAGATTGCATGTGAATGCAACAACATGGAACATACCACTGTAAGGGCTTTTCAGCCGACCCATAGCCCCGGGTTAAGTGAGCTGTTAGATTGGTGCTAAGAAGGTTTTCTCACTGGCACATTCCAAAGTTGGACAACCCTGGCGTTTGTTTAGTCAATTGTCAAGGTTACTCCCGAAAAAAAAATCAAGCTAACAAACTGGGCTAAAGTAAACAATGGAATGTGGGTCACCTTTTTGTTGTCCAATCTGTTTAAGAGTAGTCATTCTAGAATGTAAAAATGAGCAATGTGTTCCAACGGACATTTAAACCAGGGCTAGTAGAAGTGCAGCGTGAATATCGCCTGAGTCTTAGGTTAACAATGTGTGTGTGAAAAATGGCTCAGTTATCTCAGGGCTAGCCATAGCAGAAGAATTTGCAGTGTGTAGGCTGAACAGCCCAAGTGGTGCTGGCCTTTTTAAAACCATTAGAACTGGATTAAGAATAACGTGATGATTAAGAACCACATGGTTTCACTATATGGACTACAAATAATCCAGCACAAAGCAAACCATGAACCTGGGGCTAAAAACACAAAAGCATCCTCTAAACCGTGAGAGGAATGGTGTTAGTCCAGTCATCTGTCAGGTACATTCTTTCTGCCAAAATCAATCGAGCTTCCCTCTTTCAAAGTGACGCGTTTTAACTCTAGTTTCAGCTGGACGATACAGCTTTATTCACAAAAACAGTAAATGGCAGCATAGCTGTGGTAAGAGTAGCAACCCCAAATAATATAAAGGAAAAAAACAAACATTGAACTACCTGCATCTTTCTTTGCTTGATGTAGGCTGGCTCAGCATAGCCGCAGAAGAAACGCTTGTAGTGCGCCCCCATCAGGCCAGGGAGAGAACGCAACAGCAGCTGGAGAAACACACAGACACCATTTCATTCCTCAAAATAGGATGGGAGCCAGAGCCTTCAGTTATCAAGCTCCTCTTCTGTGGAACAAGCTTCCCGTAGGGCTGGGTTTATAGTTAGGGCTGGCTCAGGTTTATAGTTAGGGCTGGCTCAGGTTTATAGTTAGGGCTGGTTCAGGTTTATAGTTAGGGCTGGCTCAGGTTTATAGTTAGGGCTGGCTCAGGTTTATAGTTAGGGCTGGTTCAGGTTTATAGTTAGGGCTGGTTCAGGTTTATAGTTAGGGCTGGTTCAGGTTTATAGTTAGGGCTGGCTCAGGTTTATAGTTAGGGCTGGCTCAGGTTTATAGTTAGGGCTGGCTCAGGTTTATAGTTAGGGCTGGTTCAGGTTTATAGTTAGGGCTGGTTCAGGTTTATAGTTAGGGCTGGTTCAGGTTTATAGTTAGGGCTGGCTCAGGTTTATAGTTGGGACTGGCTCAGGTTTATAGTTAGGGCTGGCTCAGGTTTATAGTTGGGACTGGCTCAGGTTTATAGTTAGGGCTGGTTCAGGTTTATAGTTGGGGCTGGTTCAGGTTTATAGTTAGGGCTGGTTCAGGTTTATAGTTAGGGCTGGTTCAGGTTTATAGTTAGGGCTGGCTCAGGTTTATAGTTAGGGCTGGTTCAGGTTTATAGTTAGGGCTGGCTCAGGTTTATAGTTAGGGCTGGTTCAGGTCTATAGTTAGGGCTGGTTCAGGTTTATAGTTAGGGCTGGTTCAGGTTTATAGTTAGGGCTGGTTCAGGTCTATAGTTGGGGCTGGCTCGGGTCTATAGTTGGGGCTGGCTCGGGTTTATAATTGGGGCTGGCTCGGGTTTATAATTGGGGCTGGCTCGGGTTTATAATTGGGGCTGGCTCGGGTTTATAATTGGGGCTGGTTCGGGTCTATAGTTAGGGCTGGCTCAGGTCTATAGTTGGGGCTGGCTCAGGTTTATAGTTAGGGCTGGTTCAGGTTTATAGTTAGGGCTGGTTCAGGTTTATAGTTAGGGCTGGTTCAGGTTTATAGTTAGGGCTGGTTCAGGTTTATAGTTAGGGCTGGTTCAGGTTTATAGTTAGGGCTGGCTCAGGTCTATAGTTGGGGCTGGCTCAGGTCTATAGTTGGGGCTGGCTCGGGTTTATAGTTAGGGCTGGTTCAGGTCTATAGTTAGGGCTGGTTCAGGTTTATAGTTAGGGCTGGCTCGGGTTTATAATTGGGGCTGGTTCGGGTCTATAGTTAGGGCTGGCTCAGGTCTATAGTTGGGGCTGGCTCAGGTTTATAGTTAGGGCTGGTTCAGGTTTATAGTTAGGGCTGGTTCAGGTTTATAGTTAGGGCTGGTTCAGGTTTATAGTTAGGGCTGGTTCAGGTTTATAGTTAGGGCTGGTTCAGGTTTATAGTTAGGGCTGGCTCAGGTCTATAGTTGGGGCTGGCTCAGGTCTATAGTTGGGGCTGGCTCGGGTTTATAGTTAGGGCTGGTTCAGGTCTATAGTTAGGGCTGGTTCAGGTTTATAGTTAGGGCTGGTTCAGGTCTATAGTTAGGGCTGGTTCAGGTTTATAGTTAGGGCTGGTTCAGGTTTATAGTTAGGGCTGGTTCAGGTCTATAGTTAGGGCTGGTTCAGGTTTATAGTTAGGGCTGGTTCAGGTTTATAGTTAGGGCTGGTTCAGGTTTATAGTTAGGGCTGGTTCAGGTTTATAGTTAGGGCTGGTTCAGGTTTATAGTTAGGGCTGGTTCAGGTTTATAGTTAGGGCTGGTTCAGGTCTATAGTTAGGGCTGGTTCAGGTTTATAGTTAGGGCTGGTTCAGGTTTATAGTTAGGGCTGGTTCAGGTTTATAGTTAGGGCTGGTTCAGGTTTATAGTTAGGGCTGGTTCAGGTTTATAGTTAGGGCTGGTTCAGGTTTATAGTTAGGGCTGGTTCAGGCTTATAGTTAGGGCTGGTTCAGGTTTATAGTTAGGGCTGGTTCAGGTCTATAGTTAGGGCTGGTTCAGGTCTATAGTTAGGGCTGGTTCAGGTCTATAGTTAGGGCTGGTTCAGGTTTATAGTTAGGGCTGGTTCAGGTCTATAGTTAGGGCTGGTTCAGGTTTATAGTTAGGGCTGGTTCAGGTCTATAGTTAGGGCTGGTTCAGGTCTATAGTTAGGGCTGGTTCAGGTTTATAGTTAGGGCTGGTTCAGGTTTATAGTTAGGGCTGGTTCAGGTCTATAGTTAGGGCTGGTTCAGGTTTATAGTTAGGGCTGGTTCAGGTCTATAGTTAGGGCTGGTTCAGGTTTATAGTTAGGGCTGGTTCAGGTTTATAGTTAGGGCTGGTTCAGGTTTATAGTTAGGGTTGGTTCAGGTTTATAGTTAGGGCTGGTTCAGGTCTATAGTTAGGGCTGGTTCAGGTTTATAGTTAGGGCTGGTTCAGGTCTATAGTTAGGGCTGGTTCAGGTTTATAGTTAGGGCTGGTTCAGGTCTATAGTTAGGGCTAGTTTTTCCGATTCCAATGTGAGGGTCCTGGGACAGAGGATGTCGTATGTGTACAGATTGTAAAGCCCTCTGTGGCAAATTTGTGATTTTGGACTCTACAAAATGAATAAATGGCTCTGACAGCATTATAGCAGATGAGCTGTCTCATGCCTAACATTAACGCTTACTTTCTCACCCGTTTGTTTCCAGTCTTATTACTCTTTAAAGTACCCTCGTAGTCTATACAGATTTAGTTTTAGTTCTGTATCTCAAGTGTTTACCTTTACCTGTATGTGCACCTGCACTTTGCTGCTGATCCTTCCAGTATTATCTCACCTGGGCTGATGAGCCTATAGAGCTGTCCAGTTCTGTCTGCATGGTTCTCTCTCTTAGCTCCTCCGTGGTTTGTTGCTTGACAATGTCTTTTCTTTTAGCATCTTCATACACTATATTCCACTCAGTCTGGCCCTCACACACATCTCTGACGTTATTGATTGTCTCCATCTCATGGATTTGTTTTGTTGAATCAATATTTTGTTTCAGTTTTTGACCTCCATCTTTTTGTGTGCCAGTTCCTGACAGAGTGGAAGTCTACAGTGTCAAATTCTGCATTAACCCCAGGTGCACAAACTGGAATACTTTGACATCCTCTACCTCATAACTTGGATTAGCACTGACCTGTATGTGGCAGAGGGCAGTGAACCTCGTCTCTCTGGACACACTGCCGCAGGCGGCCAGCAGGGGTCCACGGACTCGCTCCAGGGCCGCCAGGCTGACAGCAGGCAGGCCGGAGCAGAGGCAGAGGAAGAGGCTGAGGGTAGCTGCCATGACAGGGGGGTGGGGGCTGACCAGAGAGGCATCCAGGAGGGACAGGATGTCAAACAGCTCGTTCTCTGACTGGGGACGGTAACGCTGGAGGATCTTCAGCACCTCACACTGACCCCAAACATCCGACTCCTTCAACCTAGGAGGACAGATAAACAGAGAGATGTAGACTAGGGGGCTGCCGGGTATGCTGCTGAAGTGTCTTTGAGCAAAATGCTGACCACTAGTACCTGCTCACTCTGTCAGTGGGAACATGAGCTAAAACCATAAATGCTTAACTGCAAAACTGTTGGGATGGCCGGTGCTCAATGTTGTAAACTTGTGTAAATATGATGAGTGCGAGTGTATCTGATGCTTGATACATCTTATTCCTCCAGATAACACTACACTGTAGTGTATTTTGACCCAATCCCACATACACTGTCCTGCTGATGGCAATACCCACTAGAGCACCAAGTGTGGAATCATCTACAGCTGAATACAGTCGCCAAACAAATGCACTATTTCCTTCTGTGTCAGGATTTAATAGGTCACGGTTGTCTACCTCCCTCCCTACCTGCCTGTCTACCTCCCTGCCTGCCTGCCTGTCTGTCTACCTCCCTACCTGCCTGTCTGTCTGCCTACCTCCCTATCTGCCTGTCTACCTCCCTACCTGCCTGTCTGTCTGCCTGCCTACCTCCCTATCTGCCTGTCTACATCCCTACCTGCCTGTCTGCCTGTCTACCTCCCTACCTGCCTGTCTGTCTACATCCCTACCTGCCTGTCTGTCTACCTGTCTACATCCCTACCTGCCTGTCTGTCTACCTGTCTACATCCCTACCTGCCTGTCTACCTCCCTGTCTGTCTGTCTACCTCCCTACCTGTCTGCCTGTCTACCTCCCTACCTGCCTGTCTGCCTGTCTACCTCCCTACCTGCCTGTCTGTCTGTCTACCTCCCTACCTGCCTGTCTACCTCCCTGTCTGTCTGTCTACCTCCCTACCTGTCTGTCTGTCTACCTCCCTGCATGTCTGTCTACATCCCTACCTGCCTGTCTGTCTACCTGTCTACATCCCTACCTGCCTGTCTGCCTGCCTGTCTACATCCCTACCTGCCTGTCTGTCTGTCTACCTCCCTGTCTGTCTGTCTGTCTGTCTGTCTGTCTGTCTACCTCCCTGTCTGTCTGCCTGTCTACCTCGCTACCTGCCTGTCTACCTCCCTGTCTGTCTGTCTACCTCCCTACCTGTCTGTCTGTCTACCTCCCTGCATGTCTGTCTACATCCCTACCTGCCTGTCTGTCTACCTGTCTACATCCCTACCTGCCTGTCTGCCTGCCTGTCTACATCCCTACCTGCCTGTCTGTCTGTCTACCTCCCTGTCTGTCTGTCTGTCTGTCTGTCTGTCTGTCTACCTCCCTGTCTGTCTGCCTGTCTACCTCGCTACCTGCCTGTCTACCTCCCTGTCTGCCTGTCTACCTCCCTACCTGTCTGTCTACCTCCCTACCTGCCTGTCTGTCTGTCTACCTCCCTACCTGCCTGTCTACCTCCCTGTCTGTCTGTCTACCTCCCTACCTGCCTGTCTGTCTGCCTGTCTACCTCGCTACCTGCCTGTCTACCTCCCTGTCTGCCTGTCTACCTCCCTGTCTGTCTGTCTGTCTGTCTACCTCCCTGTCTGTCTGCCTGTCTACCTCGCTACCTGCCTGTCTACCTCCCTGTCTGCCTGTCTACCTCCCTGTCTGTCTGTCTGTCTGTCTGTCTGTCTACCTCCCTACCTCCCTGTCTGTCTGTCTACATCCCTACCTGCCTGTCTGCCTGCCTGTCTACATCCCTACCTGCCTGTCTGTCTGTCTACCTCCCTGTCTGTCTGTCTGTCTGTCTGTCTACCTCCCTGTCTGTCTGCCTGTCTACCTCCCTACCTGCCTGTCTGTCTACCTCCCTACCTGTCTGTCTGTCTACCTCCCTACCTACCTGTCTGTCTACCTCCCTACCTGTCTGTCTGTCTACCTCCCTACCTGCCTGTCTGTCTGCCTGTCTACCTCGCTACCTGCCTGTCTACCTCCCTGTCTGCCTGTCTACCTCCCTACCTGTCTGTCTGTCTACCTCCCTACCTGCCTGTCTGTCTGCCTGTCTACCTCCCTGTCTGCCTGTCTACCTCCCTGTCTGCCTGTCTACCTCCCTGTCTGCCTGTCTACCTCCCTGTCTGCCTGTCTACCTCCCTACCTGCCTGTCTACCTCCCTACCTGCCTGTCTGCCTGTCTACCTCCCTACCTGCCTGTCTGCCTGTCTACCTCCCTACCTGCCTGTCTACCTCCCTACCTCCCTGTCTGTCTGTCTACCTCCCTACCTGCCTGTCTGTCTACCTCCCTAACTGCCTGTCTACCTAAATAAAGTGACTCTTAAGCAGTGAGGCAGTGGCAGTAGAGATCAGATATCTGTATGGTAAGAAGTTATGCCACCATATTTGTACAGAGTATAACTGTGACATATCTACTCCTCCTCAGATTAGTCTGGCAAATAAAAGATACCAAGCAAAAACAATTAGAAGGTACAAGAAAGGTGCTGAAATTTATCTGAGGTTTGGTTTTGTGCTAAAATGAAAAAGAACAAAAAAAGGGTTCCAGCTGCCTCCATCAGCCTCGTGAACGTCACCATGTGGCACAGCATCGTTTAAAAACCTCAACGCTGGCCACACGTTTCACTACGTGTACCACATAAAAAGACTTCCCTGTTTCAGCACCTTCAATTAAGTGACATGGTTCTCCTTCATTCTAACCTGTTGAGGAGGTGATGGGTGATCGGCTTATTAATAGCCACTCCTCCCTCCTCCTTCAGGATCTCCTCCAGAGCTCGGAGGCAGTTCACCATCACCACCGGGTCTGGGTCTCTCAGCAGGCCGTACAGCTCGTTCACCACTGCAGCATCTGGAAGAATCGTAGGATGCATACAAAGAGAGCATGAAAAGATATTTATCTTGGTTTTCTAACCCCTGCGTGCACATGCATCTCCCGATGGCGTCTCTAAAAAAATCTTTATGCACGTGTTGTGTGTTGAGACAATGGGAAAAAAAAAGAAAGAGACTGGGAATGAAAAATAGAAACAGGCCAGCCATCCATCCCCCCTACCTATCTCAGAGTTGGGTTGGAGATTATGTAGTTTGGCCCAGCCGAGAACAGCCACTCGTCGTACACAAGCGGCTCTGTCCCTCAGTCCTGCTGTCAGGGGCTGCTCCACATACTCCACCAGACTGGGTAACCTGGGAAACACGCAGACACACAATCAAAGACCGACTGCTTCCAGCAGTCACAGGCCGATGTGACGGCTTGTGCCTCACCTGAGGTTGGTCATGTTCCTCAGGGCCAGACTGCGCACCATGGGGTTTGGGTCCTGACAGTCTTTCCTCAGCGTGTTGATGACCAGCAGAGACAGCTCTGGGTTCAAAGTGGCATAGGAACACAGGAAGACATAGACCAGCTTCTTCTGGACTATGTCCACTGTGGCACAGGCTTTCACCATCTCACTGAACAGGCCTGACACATCCACACCCTGTGACATCGCCCTGGGACAGAGAGAGAGATGTTAACCCTAACACATATCTGCGTTTTACAGTGTATAGTGACATTGGAGCGAAATTCATAGGAAAACTTTTCCAAGTCTTCATTTCAAAGCGTATCTGGTAACAGACAACACAGATCTGAACAAGAATCCAATGCATTTTTCAGCATACCTCGTGATGAGACGATTTAATGTAAACTATGATGCGTTAGTATCAATTTGACTGAGAATTACTTTCCTGTTCATATTTTCTGAAAAGCTTGAACGTTACAGGACAATGATGCAAGCATGCAAGGACATTCTAAACTGGAATCCATTGAACTTTTCAGCAACACGTTTTTTGTTGATATATGAAAATTGTTGAAATTATGACAATGAATCGTCAGTGTAGTATTAAGGTAACGTTAGTGAGGCAAGTTATGCTTTCATTTTCTCCACAGCCGCTCATTAGAAGCACGTCCAGTATTTGGGGGGGGGGTGTATCTTACCTGATCACTTTGAGGATGGTGCTCCTGTAGCGCAGCTGGTCGGACTGGACGTTGGGGTTGCACAGAGCTCTCCTCAGCTCCCTCACCGTGTCCTCGCTGCCCAGATAAGGCATGGCGGCCGCACGCACACCGCAGCTCGGACCGTTACATTTACTGTCGCGCCATTCTTTTAAAAACGTGACAGATTAATACTTCAAGTGGAGGGGTTCATACTTGTCACAGCTCGATGACTCGATTGTTTACACACCGCACACTTCCGCATTTCTTCTTCTACGTTTAGTTTGTTTTTCATAGTATGCTGCTCTCTGCTGGTTGGTATAGGAATTACACCCTACCATTTAACATAACAGGCAGTTTCTAAATTTGCCCAATTCATCCTTTAGGTCCATTTCTGGGAGGCGAGACCTTGATGAAAATGAAGATGATGATGATTTCTCACAATACAAAGTCCATTTTGAATGGAATGAAAGTCTTCCTCTTCTCTCTTGTTTTCTTTTTTAACAGCTGTTAGAGTTTGTTCCACTCTCAAGATAGTGCCAGTGTTTACTGTTATTGGATCCTTCGATCCTGCACATGGTCGATATTTAAATCCCTCACTTACCAGACTCACTCACTTTTATTTCTTTCCTTATTTTGATTTCTGATCCACTACCAGAGTTTCTAGAAGTGATTAAACAGGGATTAAAGGCCATAACACAGTTGGATAAAACACCTTCTCGTGTTCTTCCAAATCTCTTACTGCTGCATGTCCTGTCCAGCCCAAACTTAATTTTTGTGTTTGCTCCCTTTCCCAGCAGGCCTGTAGCAATTTTAGGACCTGTAAGTATATCATACTGGCCACTTTCACGCCACAATACAACAGAAAATAACTGTTTATGCCACAGACCTGTGGAAACGAAAAATTTACACTTAAGCTGTTGGGGAGATGTGAGAACATTTGGAAAGATGTTATAGATCCCTTACAATTGTATTTTCCAGCATTGAAAGCAATATAAAAGTATTTTAATTTAGTTTGACTTACTCCCTCATTACTGCAGTCTTTTTCTACAGTTTCACAGGGACACCTACTGATGAGGCAGCGCATAGCATCAGCACAGTGTCAACGTCTATATTGACGAGCAGCATGTTTAGTATTAAAACATGAGATCAGTTCGCAAACTATTATTCAATTTAATAGATTAAACTGCCTACCAGCAGGGTTGAATAAAGTACTTGTTCTTCATTAACCGACCACGGGGCCCAAACCACCTGACTCAGTGTACCTGGGGCTTTTGGGCCCCTGGAGGTCTGGGGCCCCGAGGTATATGGGCCCTTTTTCTGGTTGGTAATCAAGCCTTGCCCAACACTATGTAAAGTAGTGAAAATGATCCCAACCACTACTACCTACAATATTTAAAGGCGTCTTTATTGTGTGCATGTCTATGCATCGCCAGTGATAATCCTTTTGATACTTGGAGTACATTTTGCTGTACTTTTAGTGAGATTTGCTTGAAGTTGACTTTTAATTGAATATTTGCTTTGTATCACTGCATGCTTTTACATGGGTCAGGGTAGTTCTGCCGGGGCCCATATTTATTAAAGTTATCTGGAGGCTTCAGTCTTTTCAGTTCTGGTTGATCTTAAAAGGAGTCCAGTGATTCACACATTTCAATGTATTCATTCAGAGATGGTGATATACAGCTCATCTCCATGTCCAGGGTTCTCAATATGCTGACGGCAGGATGACTGCTGCTAACAATGATGCGGTGCAGTGTTAACTGAACTGATAACATTTTCAAACATTTGTAAATTCAGCTGTTTCTTCCCTCCAGTTAGTCTGGGCAGCTATCAAGCTTCATGTGAACTCCATGCAGGAAGATAGAACTTGTTTTACTTTCCATGGAAAACACAGGGACACAAATGTAATCAATGAGAACACCGATCGCACCATTCAACTAAGGTGTTCCCGCTCCTGATATATCATGCACGCACACTTCCTCACCGGCAGGTCTTATGAGAAGCATCGATGCTGTACATCACCCGGGTGCTCCTCCTGCTGTGAGACAGTTATGCCTGGGTGACGATGGAAGTGGTCAATGTATTTTTTGATAAAACTTTAGCCAGGCCCAAACATAAACTTTACATTTGTCCACACTTTACTTACATAACATCCAAACAGTATTTCAGTGTGAGTTGATGACGTTTTTTTTTTATTGATTGTGAAAAACAGGAAATCTACGAACACAGACAGCTTTAGACCTCCAGCAGCCGGAGTCCCACCCCAATCCAAAGGCAAACATCCACTCCACCTGCCCCGTTGGCTGGGGTTTAAAGGCAGAGCTTCATAAAAAGGACGGGTGGGACTTGGTGCTGGACAGTCAATCAGCTGACACAGACAGGCATTCTGAACATCACCCAGCTGGTTCAAAGGAAGCTGCTCAAGCCTTCCTCTGAGCCATGTGGGCAGAGCCAGGTGCCAGGACCAACAAACCATTTATTTTCCACATGATACATTCACCAACATGAATGAACATTAACATCATCCACTTCAAAAAAAATAAATGAAGAAACACCTCTGTTCCACTTCTCCACAGCAAAGCACCCCAGCCAAATGATAAAATACTCAAACATACACACATTTAGGCGCAATTTTCATTATTGACTAGCAAGAACGATTTGGAATGTTTACTCTTTAGAATTGGAAGTAATTTAAGATGAGTTACATAATGTAGTTGTCTGTATGGATTATGGAAAGGGAAAAGGGAAAAGCAGGTCTAATAAATGCTGATCTAAATAAAACGGGTGGGGAAGCCCAGCACACTACCCTCAATTTACATTTGATTCCAAAATGGGGAGAGGTAGGCCCAGCTCTTTCCTAAGCTGGATAAATAATAGTGTATGCTGTCCATTCCCTCTGCCGCTGGAAAAGATGACAGTGATTTTGACGGGATGAGAATGACGGCAACACACACACACACACACACACACACACACACACACACACACACACACACACACACACACACACACACACACACACACACACACACACACACACACACACACACACACACACACACACACACACACACAGTGTCTATGACAGATTGGGGCTGGGAGCGGGGCTGGCGGAGTTGTTATCCTGATTGGCTGCCTGGCTTCCTCGTGGTGGAACCTCGATAATGCGGGGCTTGTCAATAATGCGAGCGCGGCGGTCGCCTTTCTCTACGATTCCGATTATCCACGCCCCACCCGCCGCCCCCTGACCTCCAGCTGCTGAGCTCTGGCTCTTCATCTCCGAGCAAAACTTGGCCGCCTGCTCTCTGGGTAGACACACCAGCAGCCCGCCTGCAGGGGAGGAGAGAGGATGGATTTCAGGTCAACACTTGTTTGAATAATATATGGTCTACTTTATATAGAAATACAGACAACAGTTTTCATACCAGAAGTCTCAGCTGAGGTGCCCTGAATTAGGTTGAACAGGTTTCCACAGGCTTTACTGATGGCAGCCATCTTGGCTAAGATTGGTAGGTTGTGGATCACGAAGGCCACCTCATTCTGTTGCTGTGCTGCCAGGTTGTTTGCGTGTCCCAACAACCCAAAACCTGTCACGTCTGTTGCAGCGTGAGCCTGGAACTTGTGCATTAGGCCTGCCGCTGGAGACATAAATTCACTTCAGAAACTTGGATCACAACAAAAAGTCACAGAAAGATTTCAACTGGACGAAACCAAATAGGCCAATGCATGTTCAGTCAACTTATTTGTGTTTATTGATTCTTGTAAAGTAGCTTAGTGGTGCATGACCGCCACCAGGTGGACTGGTCTTACCAATTAGTGAGGAGTGGAGGTGGGTTATAAAACCCTCCATCATGCTGCCAGCCAGCTGCCCTTACTGACCACGTGTGAGACAGCAGAGATGAGACTGTTCCTAACTAGATGCTGCAATAGCATCAGTCACATCACAACAGGATGATTATTTTTTTCTCGCTCTGTAAGATGTAAGAGTTTGATTGACAGATGGACCACCTTCCACGTTTTTTTTATTTTTATTAAAGTGCAGTTTCCAGTGACGGTTTCTCAGATGTTTCTTTGGAACAAACCATGTTCGGGCTGGATTGTAATTGGGCTTCAGTCTCATTATGGTTAACTTAGACACTTAGTGGTAGAATTTGGTACACCAGTGCGGTCCAGTGTTCGGCTTAATAACCGCTTTGAAAATGTTTACACAGGCCCAACCCTACTCACAACTAAAGTAAAGACCATGAGGCTGAGAGTGAACTCAGATAAGTGGTGCAGAACCACATAGAACCAGCCATTAAAGCATCCCTCACTTGTAATTGAAAGAGTCGGTACATATCTGTGACCAGCGATAACTGCAGAGCAACAGAGCATAACGACACAGTGTACCTGTGCGGTTGAGCGTTGCCATGGAGAACATGGCTTCCTGATAGGCCTCTTTGACTTCCTCTTTTGTGACGACTAGCTTGATCTTGTTCCACTTTTCAGTCTGCAAAAACAGAGACAGGAGTGTGAGGAGTGAGAGCACAGAAACTGGTCAGTATAATGACAACACGACTAAAGGTAGAAACGATATAACACACGATACTGTTCATGTGAGCGGAGTCATGGCTGACCTGATCGAGCCACTGGTGCGCATTCACAGCCACCTGCGTCCCCAGAGGTTTGGTTAGAACCAGGACGTCACCTGGAACAGCACCATCCGGCCTGAGAAACAAGATGGAGCATATTACATATCAAATAAAAGCCCTGATTAATAAAGAGGTGGAGTCCTTCAATGGGCCAGTTAATTCCTTCCTTGACCTGTGGACAAAGGTCTATAGATGAGAGGGACATGTTGAGGCTGTGGCAGTTGTCATCAACACAGAATAATTCTAGCAAAGCAGGCTTTCATTATTTCTATACAACCCCTTATGGCTGAAATCAACAAGGTCCACTACATTCTGGTAGGGGCTGATGTAATGCATTCTGGGAAACCTAAGACATCTCTAACTGAAGTTCAACTTACATGAGGCAAGGTGTGTGTACACGAAAAAGGGGATTTTATATGCCTCATCACTAAATAACACGAGATATTGAAGAATGAGAGCCTTTCATTGTTACAAGTTACCAAAGATGCAGAGACACAGCGACCGTTTAACGGACTCACATGATGAACTCATTCGGCTGGCAGACGACGGATGCGACTCCTCCCACGATGATCCAGGGGTTGATCACGGTCTGGCCACCTGTCACAGAAGTCCCCCCCTCCTCTGCTGCATCACGGAACCCTTGAATCATCAGCGGCATCACCCGCTCACGGTCCTGTGTCATACATGCACACACAGACGGCCGTGAATCATGATAGGACACCCTACTTCACCTCAAAGAAATCCACATATACATGTCAAAATTCACTTCCAAACATATAATGCACTCATTGTAACACGTGTCCCAACTAGATTAGTAGAGGAGATGCAACATCGATGAATAAAAGCAAAGTGTCCACCCAGGAACACGCATAACGCTACCTTGTCGTTCATCTTCTGGCTGACACTCAGTAGCATCAGCATGTTGTCACACTCCGTGATGCCCATGGCGTAGAGATCACTGAGGACATTAGCGCACGCTATCCTGCCCTGAGACAGACAGATACAGAGAGCAGAAAAAGAGTCAAAACAGGCAAGGTGTTGATACGATATGAAGGGGGAGGGACTTGAGATCACAGTGAACATGACCTTTAAAATTCTAATCAGTTCATCCTTGAGTCCAGCAGTGCTAAATTTGAAAATATTCCTTCCAGGTGTTGCTGAGATATTGCGTTCACGAGAGCGGGATGTAAAGACAAGCCGAGAACATCGTGCCTTCGGCCACAGTTTTCCAACATGCAGCGGCGTGAAAGCATTCAAATCCATTTTGCTTATGTAAAGCAAGCTCAAAGTGCAGATGACTTGCGCACAAATCAGGTGCACATTGTGCAGCTGATTACTGTTGCTATACTGTACATATTGAACAGATATTACATATTGCTTAAGAGTGCAGTTCTTTTAGGGCAAGGGGGAAAAAGGCAATAAAAAAACCCACGTATGAGAGTGCATCACAAAGGAAAACACATGGCAGGAACTCACCATCATGTAGGGATCCTCCACCAGAGGGTAAAAGAAGTCTGTGGTCTGGACCAGGGAGAGCCCGCCATGCCGCAGAGGAATCACACAGCAGTCCATCCCTACACCTGTAAGCAATGTTTTGCAATGAAATACAACAGCCTTGCAATAAATACGAACTCATTCGTATTATTAGTTGGTGTATTTTATTTTGTTGAGAATACTGCGTTATTAGTTTGTATGTGTACTAGTGGCGGTGTTGTTTACTAAAGGTAGTGTTTTTTAAATGACTGTTAACGTTATATGAAATTGCGTTTCAATGCTGGAGTTTGTGGTCACTCAGTGTAACTAGTTAGCGAGCTACATACAAAGCTGTCCTCATACTATTGCTACGCCTCTAAAAGCAGTAAACTAAACAGCACTTCCACTCAATATTGTGAAACTCTTTTACTAGTGGAAATGTTTGACCAGAAGCGTGAACTTTGCACTCAACGCATCGAAATATTTCTGCTGAATCATACCTATGGTAACTTGACAACTCGCGGAACTTGTGTCCTCTTAGCTAGTTAGCTCGGTTATTGTATCTATTGTATGCATATTTTATGCTCATTAATAACTTACCACTGTAATTAGTTTATATGTTAACACATTTAATAGCTTAGGACTGAAACAAATTGTCTTTATTCACCCATAGCTGCCCATCTGTCATATGAGCTGCCATATGAGCTGCCATATGACTGAACACAAGCTAACATTGTTAGCAACAGTTACGATAGATTACTGGCATTAACCACCAGGGTTTCTGGCATGGGAGCTAGCTCTGCTAATTCTGACTTTGTTTCTTACCGAGTCGAGGGCCGGACAATTGTTGGCCGAACTCTGATGCTTGGTCTCCGGCCTTCCCTGTCCCGTCAGCCCGGTCCGCCTCCAGTCCCGCCAGGAGTTTGAGCAGAGCCTCCTGCGGGACCTTGCAGCCTCATCCTTTCAAGTCCGAAAACGCTGTGAGACGGAACCCGCGCTCCAGGCCGTGTTCCTCGGGTTTGAAAGGTTTGTATCCGGGGGGAAAACACCCCTCGGCTCCCGCAGCCTCTGCCGAGGGAGGCGGGGAAGTTGAGCCTGACATGCCTGGCTAAAGACCACTTCAAAACACAGAACGCAAGTCGGGTACACCGGCAGATAAAGACGCAAGGATGAATGGAGCGTGTGTCCGGCGAGCGCTGGTTGAAACAAGAGACTACTGTAAATTCAAACCGGACCAATGCAACTTCCTGTCAGAACCTTCGCTGTGTAAATCGATACAGTGCATATCAATGCAATATTCATGGATTCATGTATTCATGGTTAGACTGCACACTTACACCAAATGCCTATGAATTTGGAGTTGAACTCCTACATTAGGAAAAACGCAAATTAAAGTCATAGCGAAGGCACAGTCGTCATGAGATACAGGCGTATACGTCTTACTTTGAAGGCGGAATTGACTATTTCCGGTCTCTTTTTGTGTCTCGCTGTTCAACTTGACGCAGCACAGTACGTTGTAAACGTCACATCTGACCTGCCCTCGCACCAGGGGCGTCGTTAGGCCTATTTTAGGGTGGCTGAAGCCCCCCTAAAATGTTCAGCCCCCCCAAATAATTTGGCATTATTGGCTTTAAAAAAAGAAAGAAAAAAAATATATATATATTTTGGTGATGTCATTCAATTAAACTATTCACATATCATGTTAGTTATTTATAACTATGTGTCTCGTTATTTATAACTAACATGCTACATATGTGCGTGCGTTCTGGTTTGTATGTTTTCTTCCCCTTCAAATTATAATCCAACAGCCTATCATCATACTTAACGATATAAACCCCGGGCACTAGGACCCTGGGGAGGCTGCTGCGCTGGCTTTCTCACTCTGCCAAGTAACATCTCTCGTCAAAGACAGCCAGGATTATAAACAAGGAGTTTAGCCCAAAGTAAATGATGCACGGAGTGAAATTGTAAGTACAGGTAGTTACAGAATGGGGCTATCTGTAGTTGTTAACGATTGTTACCTGCTTAAATTTAGGTTTACTTGAGGCAAATGAAAGGGAATATTGTAGTGGGCTATGTTAACACTAAGCTAGCGAGCTAACTATTTTGTTAGAAACTGTCTCCAGTGAGCAAGAGTGTGAGCGAGCGAATTCGAAATACAATAAATAACCATAGACATCTCTCTATTCTTTGCATTAATATATCTCTCTAGTATTTCGTAACAATAATATCAGTCCCTGTAGAATGTTTATAATCAGTTAATGCTGGTGAAAACTAAATGTCATAGTGTCCCTCATAATGCTATAACTGTCTGAAACAATGGATATCCGCGGCCCCAAAAACAATTGCTGCCCGCAAACATGACACTCCCCTTGGGGCTAAGCCCCCCCTTTCTTTGAATCCTAGAAACGCCCCTGCACACACAGTAAGTTATATCACTGCCATTTATGATGTTGTCGACCCGTTTATCGGTTATGAGATATGAACTTGAAAACGATGTAAAACAATTGCCGTTGAGATGACGTTAACAGAAACTAAAAGAACAATTGTGATTTTCACCGAATCGTCGTAAATCACAGGGGGTCCTGAGGGGTCCAACCCCTTACATCAGACCCCGTGAAAGCCTCAATTGCAAAAACAATTTTTTTGGGGGGGGGGGGGGGGTCCTCTAAAATAACAAGACTGTTTTTAACTTGCAGTTGTTCCTAAAATGTATCTTTGCGTACTAACGCCCAGCAGTTTTCATTATTCAAACTGCAGAACATGTATTCACATGCATATATGAATTGAGAGTGTGAGGGACGGTTTTCTGCAGTTACGTTAATTGACACAGCCAGCCAGAGATGCAATAGGTTGCTCAAAGCGAGCCTGTCCTCAAGTCTTTTTGTGAACCTAAACGGACCCGTTTGGACAAATTTGATCCTATGACGCTCACGAGAACCTGGATTAAAGCAGGACGTTGTCTCTCCTCTTCTTGGATACCAAGACAGATGGCCGGATGGACGGGGGACACTGGGTGCACGACAAAACACACTCAAGGATGAATGAAGAACTGATTTCTCATTATTTTATTTCGTAAATCTTCAACAGTTTTGAAACGAGATTCTTTGCCCCAAATTATCTATAATTACTGACAATATTCACACAAAGTTTAAAAGACCGTCAATGTGCTTACCTTGGGATAGATACATAGCTAGGTGCCACAGGTAGAGAGAAGACAGAATAAGGGGCACACACAGAGCCATGTGTTGAAGGTCAGGTCTAGCATCAGAGATAGAGCAGTGGTCTACACAGGCACAGACCACAGAGAATGGCTACTTTTTTTTCAATAAGAGTAAATCCATCTCCAATACATAATACAGGTTTTGAGGCAATGTAGACAGCAACATGTGTGACCAGAACATATTTGAATATTCTATATTATTTAAAGCTCACTAGGTTATTCACATTGTCATGTGTTTTCTCCTTTGGAGGGAAAAGTACCCCTCTGAATTGTCACTTGTCACCTTATGCCCAATGATTATTAATGTACTATTAATATACTAATGAACATGTGCATCAGTGTGCCATCTAAGAGGCTAGGCGGGGGGGGGGGGGGGGGGGGGGTGATTAAGACAAATAAGAATGATGAGAAAAGGACGGGTTGCAGAAATGGAAAAGCTACAGCAGATTTGGAATCCACGGAGCACCTCTGGGAACATACCATGCTGATTATCTGGCTGTCATTCTTTCATCTGATTGATGCTGGTCATTTTTAAAAAGGTAAGATCCACAGTCTGTATTCAGGTTTGTGTTTCTTTACATGGCAGAGGGAGTGAGGTGCAACTACCAACATGTTTTTCTAGGATGTGCCGAGAGCCGGGAGAAGACACAAGGACCGTCAATATACTGTATGTGTATATATATACTGTATATATATATATCTCTGTGTGTGTTGGCGTCATGGCGTGCTGAACTATGCTCATGTTACTGTATACAGTCCATGACATGTATCTGCAGCGTGTCCATATCTGGAGCCTGGTAGTGGCACTTAGGACAACATAAATCTGGCAGCTCCTCAGCTCTGGCTGCCCCTTGATCACCGACTGGTATCAACCCCTGATTTCGGAACGAGGGGGCAGGGGGCACCGTGTTGAAAGCTGCACCGGGGAAAGAAATCATGTTAAAACAACTTCTTACCAGAAATAAACACCTTGATAAATCCATTAAAAAGTTCCATTTCCCTTTTTTTGTTTTCAGTCGACCAGAAATAGCCATTTTCTTGAATAGGCAGGAGTTTCATTGGTAAGCTGCACAACAGCTAGTAGACAATACTCGGTGGTGAGAAGTAACCGTACATGTACTTAAATACTGTACTTTAGTACAGTGGTTCTAACCTGGGGCCACACAGGTGTCACATGATTTTCTGACATTTCAATGCATGCATGAAAGACTTTACAACCAATACATTCAAAATAACATGCGCATAGATAACAGTAATGTACCTTGTGGAGGGGGAATGTGTGGGGCCCGTGTTGGGAAGTCTTCCACGTGCCTCAGCTTCATTTGCTCCATACGTGCACTGAAACAGAGGTGGACCAATACAACTGTCATGTGTAATCACACTTTAAAGAATGTCCAGAAATATCAATATTTCTTCATACACAGAGCAAAGTTGTAGCTTTAGCTCCGACTTCAGATATGAAGGGTCATTCTGGATGACGTGCCAACAGCCCTGCCTTCAAACACAGCTGCAGTAAAGCTAAAGCCACCTCGAAATGCTGAAGACAGGGGAGGAATTCACCACACAACTATGTAACCCTGGATCAGAAATGACAGCAAGAAAGACTGAGCTATCAACTGTATGTCTGGTGCATAAACATCCACACGCCCACATTCAGGACACAAATAATTATCATAATGCAAAAGAAGCTGCATTGTGCTCCCCCCCCCCCCCCCGCAGACAACTTTGTTTTTGTTGTTTTTACCGTGATGTGGCTTCCTGTTTGAGCCTGTCAATCTCAGACACGGCCTGAGTCAGCTGATCCTGCAGCTCCTCCTTCTTCTGGTTCAGCTTCTCTCTGGCTTCTCGCTCTGCTAGGAAGTCTGCTTTGTAGATCTCAGCCTGCAGGAACACAAAGACAGTGAGAGAGGGAGGGAGACACCGCTATTTAGTTTCAGTTCAATGTACTTGTGCAATATAAGCATGTTAAAATGTGGGCGCGGCTGATTCGCACCTGACAAGTGACTCATAGGACGGGCTAAATGAACTGCCATGATGCTCAGGATAATTTCCATTCAAGTGTTTGCTTAGCTTACAGGCTAACGTTGGTATTTTAAAACTGGGCCCTATTTTCACCATGTTTTTGTGTCTAAACAAATCTTTAAAATTAGTTTTTTCTCAGATTCTGATCCAGAAATCTCCACTTCAGTAGCTCTTACATTCACAAACTTTACAGTTCCATTCCTCTCTATATTCTGAAGGTGTTTACAGAGGGGTTTGTTCATATATCATCCATAGCCTGATTTATACACGACTCACACTAAAAACACAAAAATCCCTCCGCAAAAACCTATGACTCGAATATGTCAACAAAATGAAACAAGAATTTTGAACCTGGCTTTATCCAATGTTCACATTTATGTTCTGGACATTCATGCATATGAGCACAGCTTTAATAAGACAATGCTTCATTTACATATTTACACCTACATATTCAGAAAACTAATTTTCTTAATGTCAGTAGTCGATGTGTAAGTGCTATGGTGAAATCTATTCATTTAATGTTTGCCCTATTCACACAACATAGTATTATATTATATCGTTAAAAAAACACTGACAACCCTCTAGCAGAGAGGTGGTTGTTTACAGCTGAATATAGTCGTATAAACCAACTAAAGACCCAAATAACTATAGATGGAAGAAGTCAGTAGCAGTGCCCTGTGTGACTGCACACAGTTACAAACAGTGATGCACTCACTGGTGTTTACTAAAGTGAACAATGAGGCGATACTTTGCTTGATAAAAATGAACAAACTACACAGTCCCCACGAAGAAAGAGATGTGTGTGCAGTTGTGCTCCACAGCTGTGTGACTGTACCTGTGCAGTGAGGACCGGAACAGTCTCCAGGGAGCCTCTCTGTTGCTCCACCTCCTCCTTCAGTTTATCAATCAGGTCCTGCTTCAGGGCCAGCGCTTGCTCCGCCTCCTCTAGTCGGCTGCACAGATCGCCTCCCTGGAAGACAAACACAGACAGAGTTTACCACATGAATCCAGAAGCTACATAGCAAAAGTAATTTGAGTAAATAGATGTTTGGATGTGTTTTTACCTCACTCTTCAGTTTAGAATCATAGTCTCTAAAGAGACATGTGTAGGCATGTTGCAACTGGGTCAGTTTTTTCCTGAAAAAAAAGAAAAAAGGATGCAACATTTTTCCATACAGTATTGTTATCAAATATCCGATGTGCTGCTAACAGTATTGAGGAATTTTGAACTAAATCAGGAAGTATTAATTACGACAGTGAAGCATTCAGCATCACATTTTTAGAAGGAAAACTGAGTATGACAACTGTGTTGCATTGTTACAGACACCCTGAAGGCCTGAAAATAATAATGATGCGAGTCATTTGTGTGTTGGACCCACCTCTCCTCTGTGACGACGTGTCTGTCGGTCTTCAGGGCCTGCTCCAGGCTCTGGTTCTGCAGCAGCAGCTTGTCCATGGCCACATTATGCTGCTTCCTCTGCTGCTCCAGCTCCCGCTCTGCCACCTGCAGGGTCTTCATCTTACTGCACAGCCTAACAGATGGCGAGGACAAAATGTCAGCACACATGCACACCTACAGGTGAACACAGAGAAGCCTTATGTATTCACTTATGCCGACATGACAGCTTACTTTTCTTCCAACACTTTGCGTTCATGCTCGCTTTTCTCCAGGCAGCTCCGTCTCTCGTTCAGCTCTCCTAAGAGGGAAGTTGCTTGAGCTTTCAGAGCCTCGCAGTCCTTGGCCAGCTGTACAAATATGGAAAGCTTTAAGTTATCGGGGTAGCAGTTGATATTTTAAGGCTGTTTGCTAAAGCTCCATCATCTAGTCGTTGACGATTTAAAAACATCTTGGATTGAGGCGTAAAAAGCTGTGGCTGTTTACAGTTCATACCTGGGCACAGTCCTTGTCCTTCTGTTTGAGCAGAGCTTCAGTTCTGTCCCGCTGAGCTGAGCTCTTCTGCAGGTAATCAAGCTTCTCCTCCAAGTCACGATACCTACGGACACAACGGATCATGACTAAACTGGGGTAAATACCAATGTATATACACAAATATGTATCACCATGATAAGGTAAGGCGAACACATGATCATTTTTGTATCGGAACTGTAATTTTAACCCTTGTGCCTCACTTTAAATAAATTGCTTTGATGTGACGAAAATGTCTGCTTCAAAAAGCAGCTGCAAAATATGTCAAGTATTAACATTAACGTGGATTTGGATGCATTTGTATTTCTGCTGCAGTCACATAAAAAACAACAAAAAAAAACCT
Organism: Melanostigma gelatinosum; assembly: GCF_949748355.1. Taxonomy (NCBI): domain Eukaryota; kingdom Metazoa; phylum Chordata; class Actinopteri; order Perciformes; family Zoarcidae; genus Melanostigma; species Melanostigma gelatinosum. The sequence goes on along the minus strand of NC_136641.1, from coordinate 2,636,172 downwards.
CACACTTTATTTTTTTAACCAGCATCAGTCCTGATCATAACTACCAAATATTTTCTGATTTTTCACCATTTAAAAGCCAGTGTCTTGCCACTGTGGTTTTTCATGACAATGAAAACACAAAACTTGAATTATTTTCTGTTTGCCGTTTCTTTTTTCACAGTCAGGGATATGTCACTGATTAACAACAAAGACTGCAGTGCTCCATATTACAGCAGCAAAGCCCCTCGTGGAAACCAGGAAAATAGCATCCGTTTGCCCCAGAGGACAAACATGAGAACATGATTCAGTCCCGTGGAAAATAGTTCAAAATACCATTTAGAAGCCAGGGCTGTAGACTGAAAGCCTGCTGTAATAGAATGCATGATTCTGTAATGGTCATGGGACCAACCATTGTGGTTTTAATGGGTTTCCATGGGAACATTTCTGTCCCCAAGGGTCTGAGTGAGTGTATCTTGCTACAGTTTATTATACACTTTTAGTAGGAGCTGAGGTTGAACTGAACTTACAGAATCTGAAGAAAAGAAACTCACATTTATGCATAAACACAACTAAAATACTTCTATAAGAATCAAGCCAAACATGTCCCTAGTGAGGGTTAATACAATGTAGACTACAAATACAGGCCTCTCATTGTATTTAAAGAAAATTGTATAAATACTGCACTCAAATCATCCCACTCAGCAATATTTGTGAAACTATTTTCTCTCCAATTGGGTGTAAGTATAGTATAATTAATATATATATATATATATATATATATATATATATATATATATATATATATATATATATATATATATATATATATATATATATACATACACACACACACACACACATGACATACAACATGACAGAAACTGAATGTAAAGCATGCCTTATTTGGAAGTCAACAACTGATAAAAAAAAAATAGACATACAGGAAACAAACAGAGCATGACAATAACAGACAGGCAGGTGGCACAAGTAACATCCACACAGCGGCGAAGAGACAGAACTGTAGAGACAAGGCATGCACACGGTGAGAAAAATAAAGCCACACAGAGCTGTGGGCTCACCTGCCCTGTGTGGCCTGAAGCTGCTCTGTGAGTTTAGCCAGGCTAGAGCTGGAGGAGGGAACAGAGAGAGAGGGAGGAGGAGGAGGAAGACGTCGCAAATTTATTAGGAGGAAGAAGTGCAGGAATAAAAACAGCATGCTAGTGTCCTTCTGCCATTCACTCTTGTCTGCAGGTATACAGTATAGTTATGTTAATTAAACACCACTCAGTCCAAAAGCTGCTAATGACCACTAGTTAAACACAGAAAGTCCATTTAGTGCCATTCGTTTCAAACGCTGCACTGAGGTATTTTGTAGCCGGAGGAAACTGCGTCATACCAGTCAGAGGAGTGCTGTGCCTCAGAGCGATGCTGAACAACCTCCTCGGTCGTGCTGCTGGCCTGTAAAAACATTCAAACAGTCTATGAGATCAGCGATAAGGCAGCAGATCGGTGTGTCCATTGCATCTCTATTGTACATGGAGACATCTTGGTTTATCTGATTGTGCCTCATTCCAGTCCTGAACAGTTTGAAGCCTGATTCAACCATATAAAGTACTTTGTTGCTTTGTTTTGAAAAGCGCTGTATACATTTTTTTTTAAATGATTAGGATCATAATTGAACATACAAAAGGCCCTTGTGCATGAACCACTTGTTTTTAAGTCGCACTTGTAAGTGTGATTTCAGAGACCTAGTCATATTCACCAGTTCAGAACTTTCTCTTTGGCACTGGCCTGTCCTATGAGTACCGTACATGTATACCGACAGTGTGCCATCCACCAGAGTGAGAGAGACCTATAGTCGCATATAGCCATTGTTTTAGTTCAATACCCAATCTGAATTAATTCAGACTTTAATTGTGTAACCTAAATCAATTTGTGCGAGTTTGACAGCCCAGACTCTGTTATATCCATCTATGCTCTCTTCAAACTCACCAGACTCCACTGACAAAAACATTTGACGTGGCAGGACACAGGAGCTGCTGACTACGCTGCCTTGATCGGTGAGTTTGATTGTGTTATTGTCTGACTTTGGTGTTTTAAAGGGTTAGTTCAGATTCACCAAAGTCACACAATTACACAAACTAACCGATTGATGCAGCGGTAGATCAGCAGCTATTGCGTCCTGAAAGTTTTTGTCACGAGACTCTGGTGGCTTTGAAGAGATCAAAAATAGTTACCATGACTTTGGCTCCTGTTGGAAAGGGCTGTCTGACAGCAAGGTACAGCAGTGAGAATATTCTTGATTCATTCTTTCTAGGTCAGCCTTTGTTTTTAGTTTAGGTGTCTAAAATAGATCACAGCACTACATTGGTTTTCTCCCATGCTGGTTCTCCTGTCTGTTTTCTATAAACTCCACCAACTGTCGGTAACACACTGACTGTGGAGAAGAACCTCATACAACCACACTGAACAATCATTTGAATGCCTCATTGCCCTTTTCTTGACCACAGTTAAACATAGACTTTCATCTCATTATGTCTGCCCTGCTCATCTGTAGAACTAGATCCCTGCACTGGTTCTTGAGGTAGAACTACGTGCTTGCATCACGGTGTTACCTGTGCCAGTTTGGCCCGTAGCTGGTCAATGCAGCGCCGCATTCGCTCCTTCTCTTTCTCTCCCTCGTCCCTCTCCCTCTCCAGCTCTTCATTCTTCCTCCTCAGCTCTCTCATCCCTTCCTCCAGTTTTTCTTTGTGGCTCTTCAGCAGCTGGAGGAACTCGTTTGCGCCTTCCACAGGCTGCCGAGAGAAATAAAAGTGAAAGAACCGTGGATTAGTGGATGCAGGGAGAAAGTGAGGCTTAGGTTACCAACTACCATTCAATCCAGTGCTCCTGCTCAAAAATACAGGGAAAAAACATGGATGGGAATCGAGATGTTGAAATATATGTAAAACACAGTTCCAATACAGGCCATCCCATGTTATTTTTCATGCAATGAAAGCTATGGTGGGGTGAAGCATTTAACCAGGGGTGGGACAGCACAGAGTAAGTGTCAGGGATCTGATTGGGGGAAAGTTGGGATGCAGTGAGCAGGCTCACCTGACCATTTTCCCTGACCAATTCCCCCCATACCTCTGAGAGTGAGGGAGAGGGAGAGGGGACGGCGCTACTCAAGGAGTTACGCATACTCGCGTCACCCTAGACACACGGACAAACCAGTTAGATGAAAAACAAACAAATACGTCAAAAGTGCAATCACAGCACGCCGCCAACAGCACCACACGTCTTACCAGACTGCGAGGCGGTGTGGTCTGTGTGTGTCGATCCGTGTCTTCAACTCTTTTCTTCTCCCGCTGATCTAGTGTCTGAAACAAGGGGTTCCAACATCCACAGGAAATTTTAAGAGAAGGAAGAAATACATAGTCACCATTTCTGTCTCCCTTGCTTTCCCCGTCCTCTTTCATTCTCTCTCTCATTGCAGCAATATAAATCGCATAAATCCCAAACAACAAAAACACTGTTGCTGTGTATGTGTGAAGACATAAGACATGAAACACATGAAATGTAGCATTAAATATCAGTTCATTCCTTTATGGAATATGAGCACACAGCTAATGTGATTACATACAGAAATAAAAGTGAGTGGTGAATTAATCTCCACATACACATACCAACACGGGACTCTGTTATTGTGGAACTAATTTGTCAAATGTAAAATCACCTTACAATGTGTGAATATGAGGAAGCAGATGTGTGAATGTTGGCGAGCTCACCTGTGGTCCGTCCAGTGGTCTGCTCCTCGCTGGGCGCCCCTGCAGGTCTTCAGTCTGACTGGAGCTGCAGCAGTGGTTAGAGGAGAGGTTAGAGGCTGGTCCGTTCACCAAGCTCTGTAACGAGTGGTTCTCCTGGGCCAGCCTCTCCACCAGGGCCCTGGCCTCCTGGAAACGACAGCTGAGAAATCCTCGTTCCTCTCTTGTCCTCTGCTGCCATCCCTCCATCTCCTCGCAGCGCTGACGTAAGGCTATGTTGCTCCGCCGCAAGGCCTCTGGTGGACAGAAGGATGAAGGCAAAGGGAGAGGTGGGAGATTGATACGTCACACAGAGTGACACAGAGGAACCATGTCAGTTAAATGTGTAATAATAAACTTTATATATATACAGGAATTTTCAAAAAAAGTTGCAACATGCTTTAAATGGTTTAACCAGGATTAAAACATTTCAAGACTGCAATGAGGCAACTAAAATACAAAAATAAAATGCAACAATAAAACAATATCATCAGAAAGAATAAAGAAAAAGATAAGAAATGTTGGAAAAGATGTGTTTTGAGAAGTAATTAAAAAGGAATATGACTGACTCTGCAAGTCTCAGAGGTAATTCTTACAGGTAATGATTCCAAAAATGAATACGTGGTGGAAAAAACTATTTAACAGTACAGAGTGAGTCCTATGATACTGAAATCAAGAAAAGATGTATTTTAAGTATTTATTCTCTTGGTGCAGAGAAGGTTCATACAGAATGCAATGCGGTCTGAAGGAGGAAGTGTTGGTTGTGCGCGACAGTTACCTTTCATAGGTCACAATCATTTATTTTATACAAAGGGACTTACAATTCAGATTCTATCACATTCATATTGCTACAGGAGAAATGTTTGGGGTTAATGTGTTCAAGGACACATCGACATGCGACGAGCAGAGCTGGGAATTGAACCGCAGACCCTCTGATTGAAGGACGGCGCTGCTCTCCACTGAGCCACAGCCGCCCCGGTGGTGGGGTAGGAGGAGTTCATCACAAGGACATCTGGACAACAGTGACCATTCATTGGTCAACCATTGACATTAACCTTACTCCAACAAAAAGGGCCAAAACACAGAGTGGTCAGACAATAAAACAGATATTGTTTTAATTATAAACAATAATTAATTATAAACAATATCAAAGATATCACAAATAAAAAAGTCACAGTGGAAATTTGCCATCACACCTGTGAAGAGAGATACAACAGGTCGGATATGATCTTGTCTTTTCGTTTGTTAATAGCTGCGTTTTGGGGTACACCACAGGTCAGAGGGGCCACATCACAGACTACTACTGAACAACTTTTGTTTGATAAATAAATAATATTTGAACCAGTCTAGAGCTGCCCTGATGCCAACCCACTTTTCAAATACATGGGGCCATAGATTGAACAAATAGTGATGAGAAACTAGGTGTGGCTATTTGATCTGATTTTGTTTTTCATGATTTCCAGGGCTTAATCTTTAAGTATGAAGTATGACGAGTATAATGCCTCAAATTTATTTTACTAAAAAATGATTTCTTATAATTTCCTTTGAAATCACCAATTCATGTTCCAACATGTCTGCCATGTATGTTCTGTACCAGCCCTCTGGTAAAATCATGTGCCATACTTGGAGAGGAGCAAATACATTGCTTTATTTCTTTTAATTATCATTCAATGATGATTTAATTATGGGAATGCATCCTACCTCTAAGCTGCTGGTTGTCACCCAGCAACCTGGTCACCACTTCATTGGATGCCAGCTCTGGTGGGACCCTGAGGGTCCCGCCACTCTCTTCTCCTGACATCTCCCACTGCATTGGGCCATCAGGTTGGGGCTGCACCATCCCTACAGACAAATGTGCAGATTATCATCGACACACACACCTCATTAAAGCGTTATTTGCAGAGGATCACTGCATAAATAACAACGCCGTCGATACGCGTTTCCCTTTCCCTTGACCTGAACCCAACCTCATCCCCATCTCCATCTCCATACCAGTCGTTTTTTGAGATGTTTAACCTGGCCCAAACTAACCCTAATCCGTTATCTCTGCTAAACCTAACCCACCATTTTAAAAACAGAGTTCGACTCTAACCCCGCATTCCTCATCACACGCTGACACATGGCATACCACGCCTCATCCCCGTTAGCTTTCTCTTTAACCTCGCGTCATAATCCTGGTACATTTTACGTGTGAGGAGGCCATGGCCTGCATGCTGGTATCGGGGACAGGACGAAAACATCACGTCATTCCCAATATCATGAGGCAAAGAGCCCGCCCGGAATATCGTTAATGTATTTATTTAGCTACCACGCGAACAGAAACAGTACCCCAGTCGTTATAATCAACGGATGTTATTACCACTGGCATATAATTTACTCTGGATATTATCTCACATTATTTTTACAGATAAGCTTTTCATCCCCGCACCAACACAGGGTCGTTGCGCTGCTAACGTGCGTGACAGTTACATTACAGGTGGAAAATTCCTCTTACCCTCTCTTCTTTTTCAGTTCTGTCGTCCGACAAGCGGTCCCGCAACTACAACTTGTTAGTAACGTTACGCGTATCTATTTAGCCACTGTTCGATGGCTGGCCGATGCTAGATCGATAGCTAGCGATGTAGCGTATGAGCTAGCTAGGATAATTTAGCAACCAGTAGCTGAGTTATCCGACTGACACAAACAACGACCTACATCAACGAACTCTGTGTCTTCCGAAAGTCATTTTGCCCAGTTTTGTAACGTTATCTTGATACAATGTGCGTGTTTAAGGTGGTTTGAGGTTATCTGTCAAAGCGGAGGCGACTGTTGTTAGCGCAGGAAATCAGTTGATTAATTCACTCCGAGTTTGGCTTCTCAGGCAACACTTCCGTTCAAGCTTCGGTTTAATCCATACACTATGGTTAATCAATGTTGTGGCATTTGACTCTAAATCTCCATGAGACAAAACATGCATAAACAACAGTGTAATTGACAAATTACTCTCATCTTGAGTTTTATTTTCTCTTTATATCTTACATTTTCCAGCAGTAGCCTACAATTGTGACCTTATCTTAAAACTGAATATTCCCATGCACTGTCCCTAGCTCATTTATTCAAATGATCTGTGCAAGAATACACTTGCTTGTCTCTTTGGGTGGTGTGGAGGGTATACAGTTAAGAAGTGAGTGCTGCCTGAGAGGGGTGACTCAGGGCGAAATATTCCCAAGTAACAGGAAATCCCCTTCCTTCTTCCGCAGTGGTTGATGACGTCAGCTGGCTGCAGCATCACAGTTTATTTTGCTGATGTGCGCAAAGTGAGAGAAGCTACATGATGCTCCCTGCTGCTGGAGTTGTTTTTGCATTAGCTTGGATTTATCCAAGTCACGCGCTCTATTTCCACATAGGAGAGACGGAGAAGAAATGCTTCATTGAAGAGATTCCGGACGAGACTATGGTTATCGGTAAGCTGCTGTGGGGTCGTTAGCATGACGGAACTAACTAGCAAAAGCGAACAGCTGGCTCCAGCAAATACGCTGCATTGAATAAGTCAGTAACGACAAAAAGACCCGACAGTTTGAAGAAACGTGTAGTTTGTAGGCGCAAACACTGACGGTCATCTGTAAGCTTGTGTGGCTGCTGGTTAACTGTTAGCCTCTTTACAGTTCAAATAGAGATTCTCTCAGCGAGCCAAACAATTGTGTTACACCAGAGTGGATGTTTTACATTTACAATTATATCTGTAGTGTTTACCTGAAGGCACTATTTTATGTAGTTGATCGCTATTAACATTTCTTCTACTTTCATTCTATTGCCATGTTACTGGTGCAGCAGTCTTGTTGAGTCTTGAGTTACTCTCGTTTGAATGATTTCTGGAAGACCTGACGGCATGCGTCTGTATGTTGCTTCACCTGTCTGACAGGAAAGTACAGAACTCAGCTGTGGGACAAGGAGACTAATTCCTTCCTCCCAGCCACGCCTGGCCTTGGTATGCATGTGGAGATCAAGGATCCAGAGACAAAGGTAAGGACAGAGGAGCTGGTATTATAAAACATACATATCAATAGAATCTAAAACAATAATCTTTTACAACCCTCCCAGATTATCCTCTCTCGTCAATATGGGTCAGACGGACGGTTCACCTTCACCTCCCACACTCCTGGAGAGCATCAGATTTGTTTGCACTCCAACTCCACCAAGATGGTTCTGTTTGCAGGAGGAAAACTGGTATGAACATAGTCACTGCTTTGATGTAGTAAGACAGTCGGTAGCATTTTTCTTTGTGATCCTGCACCCCACACAGGTGTTTCCAGTTATTTTGGATTAGATCTGCTGAGGCTGAAAGTAGGCAGAGCTATGCTGTGAGGTCATTGGACTTAATGCACCAATAAGAGTGATCACGGTGTAAGTTGTTCCTCCCTACCAGCTGCAACAAAGCTAACGAGATAGTGAGGGAAATGTCAATCAAGCACAGGTTGTGCACGCCCGAGCAGGCTTGAAAAGAGGGCCCAATTCCAATCTGGCTGCAGAGAACTCTGTTTATAGTCACACTCACAGCTGAGTGTAGCCACCTTCTTTAAGGTGTACTGTATAAATACAGTGACAAGCTTCAGGACCAACGTTCCTCTCGCCGTTGAGGAGACTATTAAATTGGGTTTTCTTGCAGTTGCTCCCATTCTAAAATAGAAATGTAAATAACATAAAGAAATTATAAATAAGATACAAGGATGTAAAAACATGCATTATATTACAGTATAGCCTACTCAAGATGGCGCAGCGGACGTCTGCCTCGGTGTGTTGGTATTCATTGTTCTGTGTTGTTTTTTGTTGTAAATACTGCTGTGATACCCGGAGCTCTTTCACCAGAGATGAGCTCATAAACATCAGGGAAACAACTCTAGCGCCTTACTTCCAACTTTTCTGTTAACTTCTGTGGAATTACTGGACATTCTACTCAAAGGTGCGCT
>NC_136641.1:2502462-2622462 GCF_949748355.1 Melanostigma gelatinosum | reverse complement strand
CACAACAAATCTATCTCGTAACTCCCGTGAAATCATTTCCCACATGTCACCCTGTTTTCAGTGGTTGTCTTGTAGCCGGTAATCTCGTAGGAGAGAGTTCCATGGGGAGGAAGTCAGAGCACTAAAGGTTCGTAACACACTACTTTAAAAAAAAGGTCAAACTACGTCTGTACTGAATGCCACTTAATGCTTAAAAGAGCAAGAAGGGCACACAAAACAAGTGAAGAGGATTAGGCAATCACACTTTAAAATGATGCAACAATTTTGCAATCCTAGCTCCACGTGGCTCTGTGGAGATGATCTGCTTCACTGCTCGATTCAGTTAGCGTGTGAAGACTGTTGTTTTTCATAAAGGTTACTTCATAGGAGGGGACGCTCTTCTTAGTGTTCAGACACATTGAGGCGCTGCATCTTCTTGGCGGCCTCTTCGGACACCTTCTTGCTCGTTTTCTCCGGGCTGGGGGCTGGGCTGGGGTTCGGGGTGTTGGCAGCACTGTTGGGATACTCCCTGTTGCCGAATATGACGCTGCCCACTCGCACATTGGTGGCGCCCACCTCGATCTTCAATACATGGGAGTACAGGGAAAAACTTGAGTGGACGGACACACACACACACACACACAGTGTTATTGAGTATGACATTCTGACTTACACGCATCAATCAACAAGAAGAAGCTCAGAAGCAACCTCAGTGTCAAATGTAACAACTAACTGAATAGTTGAAATCCCACTAACTTTACAGCATGGGTATTTTCATTTGAAAACCATCTATTGATTTGAAGTATTTTGGGTTCACAAATTCAGAAAGAAAATTCAAAGCACTATATACAAATGACTTACATTTTGCACTTTGCTGTAGTTAGCGCTGTTAGCACCGTTAGCTTGAGCCGTTGAGAGGCTGTAGAAATGCCAATCTGGTATATAGCACCTTTACACACACAATATGTAACTTCCTGCTGCTAGGGGTCTCCAAATCAAAAACAAAGCAGATGACAGAGGGTCTTCCTTATTTCCAGATTTTATGCCTCGATTCCTTTCCTCGTCTCGTGTCTTAGTGCAACCAACTTGAGATGCGAGCGGAGGAGGGGAGGAGAGATGGATCATGTCAGGGATAACGCAAGTACACAACTCAGCTAAATATATACAGGGTTCAACGATCATGTTTTTATGTATTTGCCCAGTTGGGCAAGCGGGTCACGAATCTACTTACCTAAAGTCAATATTTACTTGGCCCAATACCAGTTTCATTTATCAGTAGTCTTCAAACAACAACAAAGACTTCAGTTAGCGGTCATGTTTTATCTCAAACTGAGCTGTACATAGTTGGAGTTTCACCCACATCTTCTCTAATCGCTACCACTTCATCTTTACCCGACTCACAAGTGTGCGATCGGCACTGAGCATGTGCAACTCTCCACTGAGATCAGAAGGAAGTGAGATGGCCCAAGTTTCAAGTTCATCTAATCTATGGAGCGCATTTAAAAACAGCAAGTCTGGACCACCGTGCTGTGCAACGGCGAAACAACAATTACGTATATAAGAAGGCTCACTCCTTAGCTACTCCATCATCAGCTAAACATAAACCAACTTCATCATGCCTTCCATACTTGTGCTTGAATAGAGCTTATAACTGCTGACAAGGAGCGATACTCACCGCGTGTTCAAAGTCCGTCGACATGCCCATGCTGAGTTCTACCCCCTCCAGAGGCAGCTTCAGGCCGTCACACACCTCCTGCCTCCGACTCAGCAGCATCTAAGAGACACGTTGACATTTTGGCCCCATCAGGAAAACGCTGTGCCTTAATGATCTCAAACCCAATTTATCGGTTTCTTTATCAGCCGATAGAAACACTGACACTGAAGTTTGTGCATTTATGTCCTCTACCTCCAGTAGAGATGCATACATTTCTATAATGATTGATTGTTCTTGTTAAAAATCTATTTTTGTTTCGTTTGAGTTTTCAGACGAGTGTTAATGTGATTAGTTTTCTAGTTACTGTGTTTTGACTCGAGTTGACAGTTAAAAAGAACACGTATTTGTATTATATGTTAAATGAAAATATAAATGTTAGGGAAGGGTTGGAGTTAACCGTCTATGGTTTTGTATTTTAACCCTCGTGCCTCTCTTTGAAACGTTGCTCTGATGTCCTTAGAGCAGCGGTTCCCAAACTTTTTAGGCCGCGCAGCCCCTTCTACATCCCGACCGGGTTCGCACCCCCCCCCCCCTTAATAAAAAAAAGAAGCAACAGAGCCTTTTAAGCCTTCATAGCCGCATAGAAATCGGACCAATGAGAGAACAGTTTGCTCGCGCGCGGCATTTGTTTACAAGATTTAGTCCGCTGTTAAATGTTGCAGTGTGAACACAAACCGAACAAAGGAGCAACTGCAACAAAGCAAACGAACTGAAGGTGTGAAAACGCCCTGAAACACTGCAACAAAGTTTCAATAACTTTCAGTGACACAAGGCGTCACTTTTAAAGAGCAATACGGATGCGAGCACACACGCACAGGCTCAGAGGCAGATTATCACATTTAATTTACAATTAATGAGCGACTAATGTAGCCAGGATGTCTTCGGACAAAGCATCGATGCAGCGACACAGTGTTGTTGGACACCGGGATCATGTCCAACTTTTTTGCTTCTTTCCCCCCAATCATACATTCCACCATCTCTCTGGCAGCTGGCAAGCTCACGTCTTCAGTGATTGTGTGCGGTAGCCCCTTTCTCGCTATTCTGTAACCAGATATGAAGCCCGTAGTGCGTCATTTATAGACCCAACACATGAATGAGACTCCAGTTGTTTTGGGCTGTTTTGTAACTCCTCCAATTTGGATATAAACAATGTAAGGGGCTTTTGACTTGCACTGGCATGCTTGGTGTTCAGGTGGCGACGTAAATAAGAGCTTCAGACTGTTAGCCAGAACCTCACTGCACACCACGCACTGTGGCTTTGGGCAATCTGCGTTGCCAATCCAAGTGAAGCCCAGACACAGATACTTTTCATCATATTTCCTCTTTTTTTCCCAGTCTGATGCTCACTCTCGTTTCCTCTTTTTTCACCTTGACTCCGCGATGGGCCGATGTGCTCCCGATGTGTCTGTGCTATCCCTTCCTCCTTTTCGGTCTCCTCCGTCTCATCTTCCTCTGACTCTGGCTCGATTTCTTCTCCCGGTCTCTCCCAACGCACCTCTCCGTTCCCCTCGCCTCCGATTCCTCTCTCTCTCTCTGTCCCTCTCCTCTTTTACGACTGATAGCTTCAGATGTCCCACCTGACAGTTTCCCCGATTTCAGCCAGTTTAGCATATTTGCATGAATGTTGCTGAATGAATGAAGTTCGCTGTTAGCTGACGTTAGCTGCACAAGCTAGGCTGGCTAGTGTGTACGACTGGCGGCAAGTCTGCCGGAAGGAGCTCAAGTGCATTTATTAAATTGTACGTTTTTAATTTGAAATCTTACAAAGGGAATTTTTATAATTCATGTTTTTATTTAAATTAAAATTACATTTTTTTTAATATTTAATATTATTACACCATCAGACCGCCATTACACTTCTCCTCTCCACTTTCATTGAGTTAAATCTTTTATCCAACTTCAATCCTGATCATAACTAGAAAATTGTATCAACATCACTGTTTAAGCTCACTATAGTATTGATCTCATGTATAGTTTAGTTTGAATTGGTGCACACAGAAAAAAAGTTGAAACGCATTCTTCTCACAAGCACATTGTTGTCATCATAGTCGTCTGTACCTGGAAGTCTGGGTTGGGGCCCAGGCTGAGGTCGTAGCCGTAGCTTCCGATGGTCATGAGTCCTAAGAAGTGCAGGGCGGAGCACTGGGCCACGATGTGTTTCACCGTGTTCACCGTCTCCTCTGGTGGCAGGCCATGTTTACCTACAACACACAGCAGAGGCAGCGTTTGTGATCAGATCACAAAACAAGAGCAGGAAGATAAAAAGCCCTGAAATCAACTCACTCTGTTCTCCGCTGGTGTTGAGCTGCACCATGACCTTTAACCTCTCAGCGCCACCTCCCCGGACACGCTGCCACGAGCTGTTGACCTTGTCAGCCAGTTTGGCCGAGTCGACCGTCTCCACAAGGAACAGGTTCGGCACGCCTGTCCAACAGAAAGACGAGACTCAGTGCAGAGCTTTCTTGAACATGCAGCCTGAACAGGAGAGTTGACAATCACTCACCCAAAAGTTTGTTGACATTATTCTTCTGTAGATGGCCGATAAAGTGCCACTTGATTTCTGGACAGGAGTCTAGAATCTTGAAGAGGGAAAAGAAACACTGATAATCTGTCACAGACTGCGGTGGAGACTGTATGTGATGAAACATGTAAACCTACCAGAGGATCTGAAGCTTTGTCCACCAGTTCGTTAACCTGGAGTGGACATAAAGGACGAGGTCAATCTTCACATAATTTACCACTTTTATTCCCCTGAGAGTTTTTTGTGTTTGTGACACTTGCAAAATTTGGAGTGATGCACACCAGCAGCATTTTCCCACTCACATAATTCTCTCCAAAGTTGCGCTGCCCTTGTCTGTAGGCCTCCACGACCATCTCTGGGGGTTTGGTCTTGCTGACAGCTACAAGGCGGGGCGGCACGGCCGGCAGTGTCTGAGGAAGGACAGCACATGCTCATGTTTTCACCTGTACATCAGGGGAGCGGATCAGTGTGTGATGCAGCATGCTAGATGAGGAGAGCAGTGACTCAGCCCTGTCCGGATCCTGCATAAACACTGATGGAACTAATTGCTTCTGGCTGCTGCTACGTTCAGATGCTGATCCACGTCATGCAGTCAGCTCTACAGATCATTTAGATTTTCAGGAACAACCCACGGAGAGATATCTGGGTGGTGCTGGAACGATGCTGAGCATTCTCCTACATGCGTTGACCTAGATACCAGCTTTGATGCTATTCTAATGGGGGAGCATTGGGGAAAAGGTTACCCTCCACAGAGCTGTGGCTGGTCAGACGCGTGCTCGGGGTAAATGAACAGCCTGTGACTAGTGATCACGGGAATCATTTCTATGCAACAACGCGCATGCATTCAGAGTAAGTCACATCCTGTTCCCACGCATGGACCGCTGCCACCAATAACCATGCATGGTGTTGTGGAAGTGTTGCCGCGAGCCCTGACTAACTCCCATCCAAAGGTTGAGGTGTTTGGCAGCCTTACATAACGGGTCGTGCTGCTGCAGCACGACCTTTTCGGACCCCGAGAGTGGCGCGACGGCAGCGGTGCTGCGGAGCGGATCCTCCCGGGCTGCAGTTACCTTGGTCCGCCGTGCCGCCGCCTGGTTCACCCGTTCCACTACCGACTGTAGCGCCTTCCCAACCTCCTCCGACATTGCTACTTTCCGCATACGGTCAAACGGCTACGACATAAAACGGAAAGAAACGTTTCCGCGATGACAATTGCCTTTCAAAATAAAAGTCCGCCTGAGGAGAAAGTTCGATACAGCGCCCTCTACTGTTCCTGCGTTAGTTCTTATTTCACTTTGGTGGTACCGGAAGTTGCTCTCCACAATGTTGTAATGCTGCTTAAATGTCATTGTAAAATTTAAAAATGTTACCTTAAAAAAAATCTTTTTAGGTTTTAGAAGTGTGTTACCATCATAACATTTTTAATTGTATGTATTTAAATTTTCTTACAACCAAAATGTATTCCATGTTTTTGCTCATTTGGGCATGTTGTTCTGCATCTCTTTATACACACGTTTCAGATGAGTCACATTAAAATGTCAGCCAGTTTTTAAACCAACCAATGTTCACTTTTTCTATCAAGCTGACTTTCTGAAATGAGTGACTGTCAGTTCTATTTCATCCTTACTGACCGCCAGAGGCAGTGCTTCACACTGGATATCTTCCGTCGCGCGCATGCGCAGGTCGAATATTTATATCAACAAAGTCACGTGTGACCTCGGATGACCCCCGTCGTCTATAAGTTCCGGTGTCATCCTGAGCTCAGACCTTTTCATCTTCTCGCGACGCAGGTTAGCTACCATGGTAGCATAAACAAGGATGTGTCTACGATCAAGACATATTAGAGCTCGTCGCTGTAGCCTTGTGACTACCGGTCGGAGTTGCGGTTCTCTCGCCCTCCAAAGGCTGCGACGAGCTGTCCCTCTTCGGAGGGAACGGTGTGTTCGCCGTTCGGACATCGAGCCCCGGACTGGTGGACGCCCCTATCATCGGTCGTCACCAGTCTGATAAGGGCCAGCTAAGTCGTGATGACAGCAATCGGTAAGATCGATTAACATTGTTTTCTATAACAGTTGTTTGTTCCACGGTTGGCAGAGCGCTTCCGCTCTAGTTAATCGAGTGGCGCGCTAACGAGAGCGTAGAATTACGCTGTCGGCCCGCCCTTCACAGTGTTACGGCTATCACAGTTAGCAGAGTGTTCCTGCTCAGGCAAACTTGGTGAGACACTAGATCGGCATTGGCGTTGTGTCCATGGAGATTTAATCTTTACATCTGACGTAATTTCGCAGTTAGCAGTGTCTTCACTCAGGCTAACTTGGTGAGATGCTAGCTGGGACGGCGTCCATCAACTTTGTAAACCTTACGGCCGTCACAGTTAACAGAGCATCCCCGCTCAGGTTAACTCAGTGGGAAGCTAGCTAAACAGAGCTGATACTAGGGCTGTGGCCATCAACTTTGTATCCTTACGGCTGTCACAGTTAACAGAGCGTCCCCGCTCAGGTTAACTCAGTGGGAAGCTAGCTAAACAGAGCTGATACTGGGGCTGTGGCCATCAACTTTGTATCCTTACGGCTGTCACAGTTAACAGAGCGTCCCCGCTCAGGTTAACTCAGTGGGAAGCTAGCTAAACAGAGCTGATACTGGGGCTGTGGCCATCAACTTTGTATCCTTACGGCTGTCACAGTTAACAGAGCGTCCCCGCTCAGGTTAACTCAGTGGGAAGCTAGCTAAACAGAGCTGATACTGGGGCTGTGGCCATCAACTTTGTATCCTTACGGCTGTCACAGTTAACAGAGCGTCCCCGCTCAGGTTAACTCAGTGGGAAGCTAGCTAAACAGAGCTGATACTGGGGCTGTGGCCATCAACTTTGTATCCTTACGGCTGTCACAGTTAACAGAGCGTCCCCGCTCAGGTTAACTCAGTGGGAAACTAGCTAAACAAAGCTGATACTGGGGCTGTGGCCATCAACTTTGTAGCATTACAACGATCACAGTTAGCGGAATGTGCTCACTCAGGCTAACTCGGTGAATGCTAGTTATACTAAATCAACATTGAGGTTGTGCCCATTGATGGTTTTTACGCATTACGGCTGTCGAGTTCGCTCCGGCTAACTAGACTAAGGTAATACTCGGATTGTGTCCATTGATTGTTGTAAACATTATGGACATATCGGTAGCGGATATCAGTTAGCAGAGTGCCCTCGCTCAGGCTAACTGGTAGCACACCAAGAGTTACAGCAACTGTCCAAGTGAAGAGAGTGTCCTCGCTCCCCTCTCACTATGAGGACTGTTTTCCTGACCTGTTCCACAGTGGCAGAGTGCTCTCGCTCAAGCTAACTGGTGGGACACCAATATCTGCAGCAGCTGTCTTAGTGAAGAGTGTCCTCGCTCCCCTCTCACTGTAAGGACTGTGTTCTTTTTGTCCGTTTTTTACAGTAGCAGAGTGCTCTCGCTCAAGCTAACTGGTGGGACACCAATATCTGCAGCAACTACCTTAGTGAAGAGAGTGTCCTCGCTCCCCTCTCACTATAAGGACTTGCCTGGCCTGTTTCCACAGTGGCAGAGTGCTCTCGCTCAAGCTAACTGGTGGGACACCAATATCTGCAGCAACTAGTTTAGTGAAGAGTGTCCTCGCCCCTCTCACTATAAGGACTTTGCCTGACCTGTTTCCACAGTGGCAGAGTGCTCTCGCTCAAGCTAACTGGTGGGACACCAATATCGGCAGCAACTATCTTAGTGAAGAGTGTCCTCGCTCCCCTCTCACTGTACGGACTGTGTTCTTTTTTGTCCGTTTTTTACGGTAGCAGAGTGCTCTCGCTCAAGCTAACTGGGGGGACACCAATATCTGCAGCAACTAGTTTAGTGAAGAGTGTCCTCGCCCCTCTCACTATAAGGACTTTGCCTGACCTGTTTCCACAGTGGCAGAGTGCTCTCGCTCAAGCTAACTGCTGGGACACTAATATCTGCAGCAACTATCTTAGTGAAGAGAGTGAGCTTAGAGAGTGTCCTCGCCCCTCTCACTATAAGGACTTTGCCTGACCTGTTTCCACAGTAGCAGAGTGCTCTCGCTCAGGCTAACTGGTGGGTCACCAATATCCGCAGCGGCTGGCCAAGGGAAGAGTGTCCGAAGGATCACTCGCCACTGACTGCCCCCTGCCTGTTCTCTCAACATTCAGCAGAGCGCTCCCGCTCGGACTGATTTGGGATTCCGCATAAACTAGTGGGACAAGGGTTCCATCAGAATCGCGGCCATGTTAAACTCTCCCGGCTGTAGGACCTGTATAGCTCCTCTTCAGCCGGAGGACGGCCCTGACCTCTTGCCCTAGCCTCGAGCTTCTGAGGCAGGGCCTCTCGGACAACCCAGGCAGGACCTGCGGCATCACGCCTTGAGCAGTAAGGTCTGCTAGGCTGGCCGAAGTGGAACACCTGATGCGGGAGGTCTACCTCCCCCTGTCAGGGCAGCTGAATCCAGCCCAACCTACCCTGGTCATTTTTATGGCGCTTGCACGCCTGGCATACACAGCAGCTGGAACATCCACCTGTGAGTGCCTTCTTCAGGCGCCTTCCCGCCCTCACCACCTTTTCTGTTCCTCCCTCCGAGGAATATCTGAGGGAGTTGCGTGCATGGTGGAGACACCAGGGCTCTCTCCCGCCCTTACATCAGACCATGCAGGAGGTGGCAAATCTGGCCTTGCACATATGCCAGCCAGTTAGACGACTATGGCGTCCATCAGTTTCCCCTGAGGAGACTCTGAGGCCCGATGCCAGGTGCCCTCGACCCAATGTCGGGTCAAAGATGACCTGCTATCCAGGGCTTATGACACAGCAGCGCTGTGCACCGTATCGACAACTCCCTCTCCCACCTCATGCTTTCCCTCGCAGATTCTCTGCAGCTGGCTACTTCGACGCTTCTGCTCAGTGATGCTTCATTGCAGGCGTTTGCGCTCATATCGAGGGAACGTGGATGTATGATGTCCACCCTGGTTCAGACTCGCCGCCAGGTTTGGCTGGCGCAGTCACCCCTATCTGAGACATGTAGGAGGACCCTCCATACTGTCCCAGTGGAACCTGGTGAGCTGTTCGAGTCAGCTGCTGTACAGGCGCTTCAGCGGACTGTTAGAGCTAGCCAGACCAGGCAGCAGTTCTCTGGTCTTTGCAGGGACATGCCTGCACCCCCAGACCTAGGGGTCCCACTTTGGCCCACAAGGCCGTTTTCTCAGCCTCCAGCTTACCGTAGTAGCCGCAACAGGCCTCGGCGTCCTGCTGAGAGGCCGGATCGCTACCTATACAACCCTACTTACATCCCTGTCCCCCCGGCAGGGGTGCCAGGAGATGTCTCCAGGCCGGCTGTCAGGGTTCTTTCTCCCATCAGCGGATTTCCAAGGGAGAGTGGTTCACGTCTATCGACGCCTGTTCCCATGGTGCATCACCACAACTTTCAGTCCTGGGTGCTTCCATTCGGACTCTCCCATCTCCCCATGGGTGTTCACAGTGTGTTACTGCTGTCCTTAACCCCCTGCAATTGCAGGGTGTGAACATACTGCCGTACTTAGACGACTGGCTGACCTAGGCGCCATCCCGGCTTCAGGCGCCACAGGACATTGCTCGCCTTCTCTCACGTGGCCCGGTGGGCCTCAAGGTGAACATGGAGAGGAGCTACCTGAGCCCTTCTCAGAGCATAACCTTCATTAGTGTGGCCCTAGGAGGGCCTGTCTGTCGCCCCAGCATGTGGCCAACGGCCCCCACAACCTCTCCCTCTTCCGAGGGGGCAGACGGTTGCCCTACATCCTTTTCTCCGACTATTGGGTAAACTGACAGCTGCCTCAACTGTCGTTCCCTTGGGTTTGTGGATGGCTGAACAGCCTTCACTTGGATGCCAGGTGGCACAGATACAGGGCAATAATATTATCGAAACAGTGCCTATTCACTATCCCCATGGAGGGAGTGCATATCTGGCGAACAGTGTCCCAGGAACCGAGCCCCAGGGGCTCGGTTCCATTCCACCAGGAGATTGTCACAACAGATACCTGCCTCTCAAGGCGGGGTGCAGTGTGACAGAACAGGACAGCCTGGGGGCAGTTGTCTGCTGAAAGACCGCAGGTCCAGGTTCTAGAGCTAGCGCTCGAGCACTTCCTTCCATGTTTGAAGGGAAAGCATGTGCTTGTCCGGTGGACAGCACCTCTGCTGTGATTTCCCATGAACTATCGATGGGGCACCAGATCTGCAGAAGTTGCTACGGGGATCACCGTGGCCTTCTGACTTGGGAGGCCCCTCGCCTGACCAGCCTGTGGGCAATGTACCCACCAGTAGAATGGAACAAGGTTGTGGTTTCCTGTTCCGTTACAAGCCTCCACCGTGAGAGTGGCGGCTGCATCCAGACGTGTCGACCCACTGCCCCCACTGGGTCTCCCTGACGGAGAGGACCAGCCCTCTGGGTCAAGATGCCCTGGCTCACACGTGGCCAGAGGATCTTCTTAATGCCTTTCCACCATTCTACTTTTGCTATAAGCTTGTCAGAGTTCTTCCCCGACAGGAGGGATCTCCTGTCGCAACTAGAGGGTCGGATTTGGCATTCCAATCCCTGCCACCTTCAATTAGGGGTCACGGGAGGGCCCGACCGGATGCTGAGTGGCTGCATAGAACCAGTCTGACGGACTATTCTGAATGCCAGTGCGCGGTCTACCTGCCTGCAGTACAAGAAACAGGTGGAAGCTGTTCTCCGACTGGTGTGCGGCTCAGAACAAGGTCCCAGTACAGCGCCCCGTGCCTGCTGTACTGAGTTTCTACAGTCCCTCCTGGATAAGGGCCGGTCTCCCCTGCATGGGACCTACCCTTGGTACTGGACACCTTATGCTTGTCTCCTTTTGAAACCCTGGCACAGGCGGAGCCGAGATGGCTATCGGCAAGACGGTTTTCTCCTTGCTGTCAATTCAGCTCATTGTGGGGGCGAGCTGCATGCCCTATCAGTGGAAGAATCATGTCTGAGGTGGAACTCAGATGGCTTGGGTGTCACTTTCTGGCCTAAGGCAGTGTTTCTCCCAAGGGGGTGGATACGTTCACATATAAACCGGCCTATCCAGCTGGCAAAGTTGACCCCCCCCCTCCCCCATCGGGAGAGGAGAGGTCAAGGCTGCTGTGCCCAGTGTGAGCCCTCAGAGCTTATGTGGAAGCCACCGCCTGCATAGTCAGTTATGGTGAGCCTAAGAAGGGCTGTGCTCCTTTTTAAAAAAAGAAAAAACAACACCTGTCCCACTGGATAGTGGAGGCCATTGCCGATACATACAAGGTGAGCGGCTGCGCTCGGCCATCCGGGGTGAAGGGTCACTACCAAGAGTGTCTCCACACCGAGGGTAGGCCTGAGTGGTGTGCCTGTGGGGGATATATGTGCGGCGGCCTCATGGGCATCACCGAGCACATTCACCAAACACTACAGAGTTAACGTTGCCAACCCTCATCCACTGGGGAGGGTTCTTTGGCCAATTTTCTCTGCCGGAGCTATAAGAGGTAGTTACTGTGCTTCCTCGTGACTCTTTTGGTATAAGTCATCCAGTGTGAAGCACTGCCTCTGGCGGTCAGTAAGGATGAAATAGAACGAAAGTTACGAATGTAACTACGGTTCTATGAATCCTGGATGACCGCCAGAGTTCTTGGTCACTCGGAATCCCGTGAACTCGCGAGAAGATTCCATAGGACTGAGCTCAGGATGACACCGGAACTTATAGACGACGGCGGTCATCCGAGGTCACACGTGACTTTGTTGATATAAATATTCGACCTGCGTGACAATCCCAATATCTGCTGCCTCTGTCGAGCGGACATTTTCAGCCCTCAAACACATTAAAACCTATTCAAGAAATACAACTGCTGACCTGGATGGGGGACATCGTCGGGCGGTGGAAAGAGCACTTTGAGGAACTCCTAAACCCAATCTCTGCAGTCATGAGATCAGATCATTTGAAACTATAAGAATTAGAATTAACAGATTCCTTAATATAAATATGATTTCAACACTATTTTTCTCATCAGACACTTTTCTCATTTTTATTGTTTGTATTGCAGTTTGCCAGCAGCTTTCTATTATTAGTTCAAATGAGAAATGTTGAAAGTGATTAAGAAGCCACACTGATGGATAAACTTATGAATACTAATGTACTGCAATGGAAAACAACCAACTCCTATTATTTTAAAGAGATAAACATAACAAGTTGTTCAAACTTACAAATATAAATGACCAGCATTTCAGGTATTTTTTTTTATACTTTGGAACCATTTCAGAACTTTGAACACTGAAACCAATAAACCAAGTTGTTCAGAAAGGTTGTTAGCTTGTCAGCACACGTCCCAGCATGCATTGTGTTTGAGTCTTGTTCTTACTAACATGGGGGAAGTTATAATGGAGGGTTGTTATGTATCTTTTTATACCTGCACTCTCTATGATTAGAATGAAAACACTGTAAACAGTCACTTACATCATCATTGACTGATCCAGATGTGACTGTTAGCAGTACAGGAGAAGTCCAGTCTAGTGAAGGTGTGATGTGGAGTAATCCAACATTCAACCCTGAACATGCTTCACTGATGAAAACTGAACGGAAGTGGGAAACGAGTCTTCCATTTCTAGACACTAAACTGAACTAAACAGTTGTAGCTTTAATTTCATTAAATTTAAGTTTTATACATTCAACTTCCAAGTCATGAACTGTTCTATACAAACCTTTACACAATAAAACAAAATAAGGGAGCTGACAATGACTGCATTATGTTGATAGATTTGTTTAAATGCCAGTTTGATAAAAGCAAAAATATAATTATTTATCAAATAGTTGTTATAATCTGTGTAAACATCAAATGATGCCTCATTTATATGAAAAGCCCACTGACCTGGAGACGAGGAATCTTGTTTACCAGCCCATTAGTTAAAGTAGGGAACAGCTCTGTTATCTGGAGCATGCAGTGGATCCTCACAGCTGTTCAAACAGCTGGAGGGTTTTCAGACTTTTCTCATTGATGAAACTACAAAGACTCATTAACTGAGATTTCTGCAAACGGAGTGTCACATGGAGACAAAATAGTAAATGTAGTAGGCATCAGTGTGAATATGGATAAAATCCTCAATCAATATTTATGTGGTTTTACAATGAGATATCAATATATGGTACATTTTCTGAAAAAACGGAATAGTTTGTTCGTTATAGACTAATCCAGCAAATAAAATACTTAACAGGTGAAGAAGATAAATCATGATTTTTGCATCAAATACTGCTATGAAGTCCTGTTTACTGGTTTGTAATATTGCCTAATGTAACTATTATGATAGATGACACTGTATAATGGTTTGGGATTTTTTTCTGACAGTTGAGAAATGTATCATCACATATTTATACTACCCAATCTAAATAGTATGCAGTCCTGCCTTTATATATCTCATTTTCTTTTTAGGTTTATCCATTATTTATGATTCCAAAAGTAAAAATTCAACTCTATGTTGACATTTCATACAATTAAGAATTGATGGCATACGTAACACCCAACCAATCACACGTTTGACCCAACACTAATGTTTAGTGCTCTGTTCATGTGGTTGTTAATCTGCCTGTTGTTACAGAAACATGTTAAGAACATGTGTCAGCAGCTTCAGACAGTAACCTGTCATATGTTAGTAACACACTGTACACAGTGAAACATAAAATACAAAGAAAGTGATTTATTCACAAGATTATGAAATTCAAAATATGTCCAGACAAAACAGATAACTGATCAGATAGACACGCCACAATTCAGAGACATTAAAGGCTTTGAAAACAAAGAAGTGAAAGGATAACAGAAAGTTAAAAGGTGTGGATCATTCTCCGTCTGCTCTCATACTCTCTCCAAGGCCTCCAACATGATGATGCTGTTTCCCCGGATCACCTATGCGAAAGGAGACCACACAGAGTTAACTCGCTGCATTCAAGACTTCCTGCAGGTTTCACTGTAACATTTAGATCACCTTTAAAAATCACAGAGAATAGAGCTCCCGATATCACTGTGCATGCTGGCTCATCGTGAACTTTCACATGGAGCTGTTTCGGCCTCGTCTTTTCAGTCGTCTGTCTCATACGAAGGAACTGATACCCTCTGATTGCACTCAGTTTACACATGGTCTTGAGCTAAGTTGGTCGTACACTGGTGCACTAAGCCCGACCTAATAGTTGGGCCTGTTGCACCATCTAGGCTTAATCCTTCTCCTCACTAAGAGCGGGTGTGAATCTTACACCCAGTCAGTCAGGAGCAAGTACCAGCATTTATCCCCTCGTGGCCGTAACCACCTATGAGGTCACCGACGTACAGCTCTCATTATTATTTCTTGATTTAAAAAGCCCACTGTCTCTCTGTATCTGCTTGAAACAGACAGATATCTTTACCAAGGCCATCTGCGGTGGTGAGGATCTGCCGGGTGAGGCAAGTGACGGCAGTGTGTGTGTTCTCTGCAGCCATTTACATACAAAACTATAGGCTGTAAACGTAATATGGTACAAGCTAGGGCTGGGCGATAAATCGATTTAATCGATTAATTCGAATGTGTGCTTTAAGGCGATGTGTTTTATTGAAAATCGAGAAAATCGCCCCCACCCCTCCCCCCCGTTGGGTTCCCGTAGTAGAGTGCGCGCGCATTGTTTACAAACTAAAACAATGGCGGCCAGCAGCTTCACTGCTGGCCGCCGCCACCTCACAACAACAACCCAGCATTTTGGAGACATTCACCAACTGTACTCCGCATGAGAAGAAGAGTGCCCGGTGGAAAGCCATCACGGATGCAGTCGCGATGTATATCGCAAAAGATATGGTGCCCATATACACCGTGGAAAAGCCGGGGTTTATTCACCGTCTCAAAGCTTTGGACCCCAGGTACGTGCTACCAAGCCGTAAACATTTTTCTGACGTTGCCTTGCCTCGGCTGTACAATAGTACACGCCAAAGGATCTCTGCGGAGCTGGAGGGGATGTCATTCTACTCCGCAACAACTGACCTGTGGTCCAGCAGGTTGACCCAGACACCGATCCACTTGACTGGTGGAAGCGTCACCAACTTAACTTTCCAAGGCTAAGTACTTTAGCAAAGAAATACCTCTCTGTGCCAGCTACAAGTGCCCCCTCTGAGAGGCTTTTCAGTGTGTGGGGGGGGCATTGTTACATGCCACCGTGCATGCCTGAAGCCAGAGGTAGTAGACAGGCTTGTCTTCCTGGCAAAAAATATTTAGAAAAAACATGCACTACTGTTTAATACTGTTGGTTATGTTGTGAATGCACTTGATTTTGTTTACATGCACTTATTTACTGTGCAAAATATGTTATGTTGATGTTAGATCAGATGTTGCACTTTTGAAAATGTGAATGTTAAAGGGTCATATACATTTTATTTCATGCTGTGTTTGTATCAGTGTATTCAGTTAGAAAAGCTTACTGTAAAAAGTTACATTTGCACAGTTGTTTACAATGGAAGGCTACTATTTAATGCCATTTAATGTTATGTTTAATTTAATTTTATATTTAAATGATTCAGGCAAACAAAAGAGTGACCAAATACTTTTTGTATACTACAGGCACCTTTCTACAATGTTCAGGTTTTGTTTGCACTTTATTTTTATCAACCTACTTGGGAAAATCATCACAAAATAAAAGAAAAAATTGTTTTCAACAGCTTCTGTCATCTGCAAAAAATTTTGGGGGGAAAAAATCGATTTAAATCGTGAATCGGATTTTTTGTAAAAAAATCGGAGATTTTTTTTTTAGGCCATATCGCCCAGCCCTAGTACAAGCACAGTATTAAAAGATATCATTGAACACTATTGACACTCTGTTCTGCAATTATATAAAGCTATTTTATGTCTCAAATATCCGATGATGATATGATGCTCCACAGCTGTGTCAGTAGCAACAAGTCCAGCTCTCTCCGTTCTGTTCTCCAGGGGTGAGGAATGCGACGGCGCATCAGCACAAATAACACTGCTGGTTTGAACGTTTATAATCAGGGGATCTAGCCTGCACTTTACCGGAGGTGGTGAAGTGAACATTTGTGTGGACAGTAAGATGCGCTATGGTGAGATGTGTGCCTCATCACAAGTGGTTTCAGTTAGTTTGCACAAAATCTGCAGCTGAAAATAAACCTCGTCATAGGAACCAAACAGACCGTAACCAACAGACACCAAAGGTTTACTCTATAGTGAGTGGCAGCTGAGATTTCTGACACAACAGTCATTGTGGTGTTCACCTTAGAATTTGGACCACCAAATCAAATGGCAGAGGGTAGTGCACTATGTAGTAGGAGAAGGGATTTTGGACAGTTGTGTTCAACATGGAAGTTGGAGACAATTATTTAAAAAAAACACCAGCCGAGGTACTGACCACCATGCCAATGGTGTTCTGTTGTCCTCCTGGGCCCATCTCCAGAGAGTCATCCACCACCAGGTTCATGAAGGGGTCGAACCCGCGCAGGATACCCTGCACGTGTCTGCCTCCATTCAGCTTCACTGAAAGGACGAAATAAGGCACTGATTTATCCTGTGAGTTAGGGTTCATCGCTGTTCTGTTTGCTTTCAAAAGACTGTTCGGCTGATATTCCCTGATCCAGTTCAAACTGAGCTAACCCTAGCAGGGCTGAACCATGGTGAAAAATATATTAATGGCGATTATTTTTGACTGATAATATAAATACAATTACGATATACTTTGCCACGTGAAAAGAAATGACATTTTCATTGAAAATACATAAAATGTTTATGATGTGATTTTAGCGGGAATATGTCTCCTCAAGTCTGTCAAACACGGTGTGTAGGCAAAGACATTTTGTACCACCACAATATTGAATTTAACACGGTTCGACTTTAACAAGCGATATGAAAATTGCAGTAAGCCATACTGAGATTTCAGTAACATTTAATGACTGAATAGTGCAGTCCTTAACCCGAGCTAACCTATTGTGAAGACGTTTCCCGTTAATGTTCCAGCTCGTTATGGGCTGCTTTATTGTGACCGTGACGCTGAAACATAAACCCATTCGTATCTAATGTTAAATCTGCACATTTTGACGCTAAGCTTCCAGTTTATTTTACTAATGGTCTCTTCTATTCTGACTCAACTGTTGCTCAGAGTATCTTTGTCTCTTTCTGCTCTTTCCATTTCAACTGTACCGTGCGTTAAAGTATTATTGGCTGTCAAACGGACTGTCGGGGTAAGCTTGTACTTCAGCTTTTAGTGATACTCACACGACAGCTTCTTGTCCATGAACCTGAAGAAAAAACAGCATTGACTTGCATTAGAGAGGCTTACAGATGATAGCTACATAACTGCCGATTACAGAGTCTAGCTAATGCTAGCTAGTTTCCGATGCTAACAATGTATATCAGTGTTGCTGTGCGGGTATGTTTTCCAGAATACAAAGCAGGATCAAAATAAACCGTACAGGTTCATCTAAACAAGCTCAACAACTTACTTCTTCAACTCCGGGGGATGTGCTTTGCTCATTTTGTCTTTAATTACTTAAAACCGACACAGTTGCTCAGATATTTACCGCTTCGCAAAACCACAGAAGGAAAACGTGCCGTGAAGGACCGGAAGTTCACCGGTAAGCCTCCATCGTGGACATTATGTTGCTGTTTCAGCACACTGCCACCACGAGGCCGGGAGGAGGCACTGTCGGTTAGTTTCTGATCTTGTTCAGCGGACATACTTCAAGTGTTTCAGTAGAATAGAAAAGGGGACCGCAAGGAGATCAACTTGAATAAATAAATTACGGCATCATCTTCACAGCTGATTTTCATTATTAACCGACCAAACATTTTCTAGAAAACTGAAGATGGAATACTGTATATTCTAGGCAGGCAGGGACAAACAAATCTAACAATTTAATACAAAAATGTTTGCAACATGAAGTTAAGCCTACATTTTATGTTTCATTACATTTCATGTGTGCCAAAAACAGTGTAACATTTTTAAGTGTGATTCAAATCCCTTTTTATATAAAATATTTTTAATGTGGTGTGGTATATGAAAAGATTAATGTATTCACAAAACTAGTTAAAATAATTAAGACAAAGAAATCTTGTGAAAATTGTTTTTATTATGTTCATCTATAAAGAACCATAAACTAATTCACAAAATACCTCGAAAAAAGAAAACTAGAAGCATCAAACCTATTAAATCATAGTTTACATTTTCACAGTAGAACATTGAAAACTGAAAATCCTTAAGAAAAACAACAACCACCTAAATTAGACCATTTGGGCGTCAAACTGGGAAACAGAAATCCTTAGAATCTTGTTCATTCACCAAAGCCCACTTCTCAAGCATCAGACATACTGAAGGGCTGCCAACAGGCTGTCTGCTTGCATAGCTGGGTAATCTCACTCCAGTACATGCCAGCTAAAGAGACGGGCCTCAATGAAAGGCATTGTACTGGATACAACTACCCATGACATCCATTCAAAGTTTGATCTTTCTATGACAATAACTACCACATGTTGGGGCCTCGAAACAGCACATAGAAATGCTCAGAACACGTTAACATGTCATACTTTGTGATTTCATTCAGACCTTGGGGCAGCACTTGCTAACACTTTGCAGTCTTTACCAAAGCACTACATTTTCATCTCGTACCCTGACAACACGCAGCAATGACAATCCAGCAAGTGACACACCACAGATCCCACCGATCTGTGACAAATTATTGCCAAATGTGTAAGAAACATAACAAAAATAGAGCAGAAGACATGTTACCTTACTTAGCAAAAGCACTCCAGATATCTGGTGTAAAAATAGACCGACAGACGTCATCTCTGGCTAGAACGTACCATGACTGTGCAGACGGCCTCATTTCCCAAAAAGACCATCCTCGCTTTAAGATGTTTGAGAAACTAGGTCCTGATGTGTACAAAACAGTGGTGTAGAGTCAATGTTACATTTCTGTTGAAGAACTATACGAGTGTTTTTGCATGTTTTTTTTTTTTTTTTACTTGTAAGGCTGCTGAAGGTTTCAATGTATTCCCTTTGCAGACACACCAGAATGTTTCATCCATCACAGGGAACCTGTTGGTTTATGTTGAGTCACAGATGTGTTGTATATCTATGCTGTAATAAAGCTGAAACGGATCTTGAATTAGAGAAGTGTTCATTACGAGCGCTTGTGGGATTCTTACACATGGTCCTTTTTTGGCCCACATTTGCTTCTTGCTTTGTTTGATTTCACAACCACTGCCTAAATGGTCAATGTAATGGATCTCACAGAAGCTGATTTACATACTGTACTGCACAAGAACCAGGTTTGAATATCTAAAAAGAACTATGGTATGTTTCAGAATATGGTTGGCAGTACGAGTGTTATAGTGAAATGCCTAAATAAAACATGCAAAAAGCCTGGTATCGTCCTTTAACAAGTCATTCTATTCTACCCTCGATATGTTGGTATGGAGAACATTAAACCGACAGCGCAGGTATAAAAACAAAATGTCCTGAATGCTCAATCAGTGAACTGCTAAATCAACAAGAATATCATAGTGATTTCATCACTCTCCGCTCTCTAACCCCTCAAGGCAAAAAGGCAATCGCTGTGGACATTCAAACTGGATCTCAGGCTTTGCTGGCCTGATGTGCGTAGCCCTCTGTGATGCTGTCCTCCTCCACCCTGACTCGCAGGTGCTCCTGACAGTGTTCTAGGAAAGAGTCCAGTGCTGAGAAACCCTGCTGGCAAGGCACGCAGTGGTACAGCCTCTGCCTCTTCGAGCCCAGCCATTTACAGGTGTCCATCTCGCTTGTGCACAGGCTGCACTGTCGCCTCTTCACGGAGGACTGGTGGAGCTCCACGTGCTCCCGGAGCCGCGACTGCAGAGAGAACACTTCTGCACAGGAGGGGCATGGGAACTCTCGCTCTAGTTCATCCTCCTCCTCCTCTTCAGGCACTTCTCTGCATCTCCCTGGATCAGTAACTTTGTTCTCTACTTTGGCCACTTTCCTGGGCCTCCCTGGACCAGCCTTCACAGGCTTGTCTTCGGCTATGCTAGGTTTTACTTGATTTAATCCACTCTCTGATAACTCTGAGTCTTTGGTGGTACATCCTACAGGCTGACTTTTGTTTTTGGTTGTGGTGACGCTTGAGGCTGTGTGCTGTCTGTAATGTGCCCTAAGTGACAAATGATGCAAGAAGACTTTGCTGCAGATCTGACATGAATATGTGAATACTCTCCTGCGCTTGATTGTGACCGGCCATGGTTCTGTCATAATGTGTTTCTCTCTGCTGTGCTTCTCTTTTCTGTGCATGTACAGCTTAGAGGTGCTTCTGAAAACCATGTCGCAAGAGCGACAGTCCAGAAGCTTTGTTTTGGATTTTGGCATTTGAATTCGATCTCTGTTCATCTTGATATTCCGCTCTTTCCTAGCTTCTCCACGAGTACGTTCTCTTTTGGTCTTTAGCCCCTGTTCTGCATGGTGAGTCTGTTTGTGGCGTTGCAGCCCGGCCTCTGTGCGGAACATTGTCGAACAGAATTGGCACACACTGACAGCTCTGCTGCTGGGCCCTGGGGTGTCTGAGGAATCTGAGCGGGTCGAGTCTCCCTCAGAAACTGGTGGAGAATCACCTGGAAGGCTTCTGGCATCAACTATATCTGACGGGGATGGTGGTTCACTACAACCAGCTTGCTGGTGGTGCAGCAGAGCCTGCTTCTGGCTGAAGCCTCTCCCACATGGGGCACACGCGTAAGGGCTACCGTCCAGGAGGTGAGGCGACTCGTCCTGCAGCCTGCAAGGATCTGAGGTTGTGCACAAGGGGCACGGAGAACCCAGCTGGGACTCGCCAGGACAAAGCTCACACGGGGAAGAGTCATGATTGC
This sequence comes from Melanostigma gelatinosum, assembly GCF_949748355.1. NCBI lineage: Eukaryota > Metazoa > Chordata > Actinopteri > Perciformes > Zoarcidae > Melanostigma > Melanostigma gelatinosum. Next base: position 2,601,391 of record NC_136641.1, on the reverse strand, counting down.
ACTCATGTAGTTGTAAGGACGACTTCAGGGAGAACTCCTGCCCACAGGACGGACACCGGTGAGGCTTGGGTAATGTGTGTTTTAGTTCCTGGTGATGCGACAGATCTGTCGCATAAGAAAAGCCCTTACCACATTCTTGACAAACATATGTGGCCAGGAGCGACGGTTGCTGCCTCTGGTTTTGTGTGTGCTGTTTTGGGTCAGCCCGTGCCATGAAGCTGGCGAGCCTTGACAGTGTGTCTGCTGCCGTCTTGGAGCGACTGAACGACTCCTGGGCCCTTGTTGCGCTCCAGCTGACGCCATCCATCCTCCCACACCAAGCTTCTCTGCTGCTTTGTAGGAGACAGTGGAAGTTTTAGTCATTAGCTTGGAACTCACACATAAACAAGAGCCAAAATAAAAGGCTCAGGGATTCAGCAGTGCGTTTAAAAAAAAGAAAAGGTGACAGTGACGAGCAGACAACAGCTAACGTTAGTCAACTGTTGGTATTGAGAGGGGGCGCGTGCCTTCTTGTTAGCTTCTTCCTCTTTTGCTAACGTTATCGATAATTGGTATCATAAGCTAGCTTACAGTTAAAAAACAAGCAATACAGAAACTCAGTTAAAAAATAACTTGGCAACTAGAGGTACATTAAGTGAAAAGTCAATGCTGCCATGGTGGCAGCAAGGTTACTCACTGTACTGCGTGACCACAGGTTAGCTTCGTGTTTGCTAACGTTAGCTTGTGGCGAGCTGCACGAACATTTCGTAGCTAGAACATCTGAGCCTGACACTCACACTGATGCAGTTCAACGGGTCTCCTCCCAACTGGTTAAATTCATATGGTATGTCGCGTTAGCATCAGGTTTCGTAGCCGAAAACAACACGGACATGGATGCAAAAAGTGAAACTGAAGTTTATGTTACGTTCATGTTACTTCTGAGTTATCAGCATCATTTCCGGCGCGTCACTTGCCCCAATTCAAAACACCTTTTGAGCTTCGACAGTAACGTTACTTTTGAGTCAGCTACCAATGTGTTGCTATCAAAACATAGCTACTTTGTTTTTACATTATATCACCTTTAATTCACAACATAAGACATATAGGATCAAGACAATAATAACCCACCACACCCACTAATGCCAAAATGAAGAATAACAATCATTTAATATGAACAAAAAGATAAGACAGCAGGTGTCCTGTAAGTTTTTTATGTTTCTTCATTCAAACCAGCCCCGATTACTGAAGCCCAATAATGATTTGGCATATTATTGTTGAGACAGCATAAACAGCTCTGAAACAAAGGTTTTATTTTGTCAGCCTTCAGTTATCAACATCACATTGTGAGGACATAATGACATTTAGATAAAAACAGCATGGAGTGAACAATCAGTTGGCGCACCTGAATGAAAAAAATAAACTACTTTAAGGCTGAAGGCATACATTCAACAACAACACTCACAAAACATTCAACATGTTTTTGATGGGTAAAACAAGGTTGATGAACACAAGATTATAGCTGGCTTAAAGCAAAAAAACAGGCAATGAATAAACCATAAGTAAGTATAGAGCCGTGTTTTTCCAGCAATAAAAGGATCCCTTTCATAGACTCATTAAGTACCATGGTGACTTCAGGAGCACTTCATATAATGCCATGAAGTAACATAGACCTCAAGCTATGGTTGAATCCCCATATTTCATAAGGATTTAATAATTCCTGAATATGAATTAAGACTCATCATGAAAGATGTTTCTCCATTCAATTGTATTCTACAATCTCCAGGAATCTAGTGCACAGGAAATCCAGATATTAAACTTGACAACAGCTTAACAAAGCATTTGCTTCAAAATGACCAAATAAAAGAAAGGTATGGTAGAGAAATCAAAGTATCATAAGCTAATGATCGTCATATCTCTCAAACAAACATTGTGTTATAATTATTACTGGTAATGAAGCTAGATAGTAACACACATATTCACCCCCCCCCCCCCCCACACACACGGTCATAGATACAAGTGCAACCTAACGTGAACCCGAGACAAACATAAAACATGAGCATTAATGATACCAAAGCATTTATCCGTGTTACTGTACACTCTAAAAGACAGGAGAATATTGTGAGCTGCACTGTGTCCACAGGACCGTCTCAAGTCGGATGGTGGGGCTAAATGTACTTCAGTACTGAACAAGCATTGATAAGGCATCTCCTCCATAAAAAAATATCTCCAACCCCATAAACAATTGCTAAAATGATCCTCAACTGAGGATCTCAAACATTGTTGACTACCTCTATGCATATGCAGGTTTACAGTAACCACAGGTATCTCATTAGATACTTCATAGAGGATCATACGATCATTTACATCATTATGCAATAAGAAATAAGTCTGAAAAGGCTCAGGACAAAACAGACCAGCAGTTACTGATCTCTATTTGTGTCAGTGATACTATGTGCAACAATCTCCAACTAAAATTGTATTCTGTCAAAAATATAATAAAATTTAGAATTATCTCAGTTAGTTTCAACATAAAATACCGGTAATTGAGCAAGGAATTTCAAAGCTACATTAACCAAAAGGTCTCCATCGTTCCTTGTCTATTCAGAGGCAGTACAACTCAAATTGAACCACTGGTGATATATATTACACCAGAGAGCCTCGTTGTGATTGAAGATGCTGATTTATGATAACCAAGGCCAACTGATACCAAATCAGTTTCTCCACTTGTAAAACAAAACCCAACTTGAAATAAAACACAGTACCTAATATTTGCTACTCTTAGGTCTAATACCTAATACAATTGAGAATATCCATACTGGCAACCAATCAAACTGACTCACTGAAGTCCCAAAAGCAAGAAGTTGATTGTACAGTGCAAATTTGGTAACCCTGGACCAAAACATAAGGGGCGGTCCATCAGCTTGACAGTGTCAGACTAAATAGGTTTTAAAAGAGACAATAAAAGTATTTGTCTGGTTTACGTATACGAGTTTTAAAACAAATACCAAAACATATCTTCAAAACAAGAAAATGGAATCTGTTGGAGCAATCTTTCACTAAAATCATCATTCCCTTTATACCACAGCGTGTTCTTCCGAGTGTACGTTTCACATGAGAAACAATTAATGTTGCATGACCAAACCAGTATAAGTTAACCAAGGTGGCATAGCTGTGTTCATACTGTAACAGTCCATTGATACAGTGCAGTCCATCCACTGCAAATAGCCTCATAGTCACTGAGCTCTGTGGGAGCACCATTAACCCAAATCCACTGGGACATTCACTGGACTTCATTTTCACAGGAGAAGTTTTATGGCTTCAGTGTCTTCCAGGTCACCTCAAACACAAGACATGGGCGTCTGGAGTGTCTTGAATACTGGCTTGTCCCTCCAGTCACTGTCTGGTCTGATATCAGGGGGGACTGTGCTTGCTGGGAGGTGGCCTCGGGCCTACCTCTTGTAGTGGCTGGGTGCGTCTGCAAACATGTACTTCAGTCTATAAGCTTCAGCCAGGAGGAGACCCACTTCCTCGTTGCCCCAGTGGATTGTGGGAAGGTTCTGCAGTAGCATAAGAAGGCCCTGAAGAGCAACAGAAATCTACATTTACATTGACACTATTTTGGAAGGTAGAGGTTAATAACAGTTCTTTAAACTTGCATTCTCTCTGATGTCCATCAGGGGGCGACTCCTCTGGTTGTATAGAAGTCTATGAGAAAATGACTACTTCTCTCTTGATTTATTACCTCAGTAAACATTGTAAACATGAGTTCATGGTCTCGATCGCTAGTTTCAAGTCTTCTTCAATACAGTTGCTTTTAATATCAAAACGATCACATCATTTTTCTTTGCTTCCATAAACCAGTCTTTACAGTAAGTCTTGTTATCATTTGTTGGTACTTCAATCAATATTTAGCAGTTACGTTCTCAGTTAAGTGTGCATGACTACAAAGAGGACAGATCGGTACCTGAAAGTCAACCATGGAGAGGATTTCTTTGCGCCACTCAATGAGGAAAGCAGAACAGACGTACAGGTGGAAGTGGGAGAAACCCTCCGCTTCAGCCTGCAGAAAACCAAGAAGAGGAACATATGCTGTATAATTGAGTGAGTGTATCGGTGAATTCTACAGTAGTTTTATTCAGGCAGCAGTTTGTGCTGTTGTACTGGGTTACTTTCTACTGTGAAGGTTTGTAGGTGGTGTACACTCTGCTCTACCTGGTAGGTGTCCCAGAGACGAATAGTGCAACGGAGCGGCAGCTCTCTCATCAGCAGATTGTTCATCCACCGGAAAGCAAACTGCAGATACTCCACCTCATACCGCTGGAAATGATTGTGAATGTCCTCTGGACGGACACACACACACACGGACACACACGGACACACACACACGTTAAAGATGTGGGATATTAGCTCGTATCTGGAATCAGCTGTGCTAAGCTTCTATCACTTTCTGCATGCATGATTTGAATTGTAAACAAGCCCAAAGAGAGGCATGACCAGAGTGCATGTCAGTGCAGAGTACATGTGACACACTAAACTCCTTACTCACTGACAGGAGTACACTTACCATCTATCCTGCTGACCAGCTTCTCTAAAGCTTTCACTTTGTTCTGGATTCCAGGCTGAGCAAAGGTGTAGTTGTCCTGAAAGGATAGCATGTTCAGTAAACGGGCACATTTGCAGCTTTAAACAAGTGTTTATTCAGATGTGTGCGTGTGAGCAGACCTGTATTCCATCCAGCAGCTTGCTCATGCACCAGAAGCTGTCAGCTTCGATGTTTCTCTGGGTGTCCAGAGGCAGCGCTGCCACCTCAAAGTTCTCCACATCCTCTGCTGGGACAACAAATAACACTGAATGACACCGAAATGGCCGGACTCATACAGATGACTCTTATTCAGATTGATTGAAGAAATGTTTATGACTTGGATGTGATGCGGTATCAGTCCTAGTAACACCAATGTACAATATAGGTACATAAAACAGACAAAAAAGTGTGAAACCAGAAACAAGAGCTGACATGAGTCACTTGGTCCAGTGTCAACATAACGGGGCTCTATGCAGGAAATTTTCCACCAGTGACTTACTGACAAACTCAGAGAGGAAGACGACAAAGAAGGGCGTGACCAGATCATTGATTCCCTGGACGTAACCGCTGGCTGGGTGACGGATGGCCCAGATAAAGAGGATACGCTCAAACACCTGAGAACAGAAAGACAACAACAAAACAGTTGATTAATGTGTGCCGGGCGACTGTGGCTCAGTGGTAGAGCAGGTCGTCCTTCAATCAGAGGATCGGCGGCTGGATCCCTGGCTCCTCTAGTCCATGTCAATGTGTCCATGGGCAAGACACTTAATCACTAATTGCAGCGTGTAAACATTTTGATGCATAAATGAACATTAAACATTAATGAATAATTATTTGGCCTGCTCTAATGAGGCTGTGATTAAACCCAGTCAGGTTTCTGGTAAATGTGGACACAAATCTTTAGTGTTTTGAAAACCCACATAATATCACCACATTTAAGGAACAAGCCATGTTCCTTTTTACAGCAAGTGTAGTAATCTGATGCTGGTCCTTCCTCAGTGACTGTCACAGTCATAGTATCACTCACAGGGTCATGACTTATCTACAGTAGATAGCATCAACTTGTATCTGAAGAGTGTCCAACCTCATTTGTCTCTGCTTGACATGAGTTAAAGCAAAGTTGATTTTTTACAATGAGGCCTATATCAAGGTGCTAGTTCAACTTAGTCTGGCTCTCTGTTGAGGTTGCCAGGCTTCACTGAGGCTAACACCTGTGATCCTAGATAACCCCTATCAGAAAGCTGCTTCTTAACTTCCAGCGATGAGACTGTGGGAAAGATTCCCTAATTATAAGCCAATTGCATGACACCTAAGATAAAGGCTCGAAAACTACACAAACTGAGCAAAAATGGTCTCAAGGACAGAAAGGAAAGACTGACCTATCAAAAATGTGTGGATTTTTATTCTCGAATAGAAGGCGATAGTGATTCTACCTTTTATTTCCACTCATCATCTCATTGAGTGAGCAGATTTAACACTCACACAGAATAAGAGTGTTCCAGAAACTACAGCCACAATTCGCCATGTATTAGGTTGTAGTATGGTGAAGTACAGACGCCCTATTTTAAATCCAGTTCGGACACATGGTGCTTTTCTCTGGTATAACGATCATGACTCTATTGACCTGTCTTGTTTCTTGCTTGTTGCTTTATTGTAAACTTAAACTGTTGTTGTTCACCTGCAGCAGAGGTTGTCACGACCACCGAGCCCAGTTCAAAGTGAGCCCGCTGGCTAACCCCTTGATCTCGCTTCATGAAACAGCCTCCTGCTTCACTTTTAATGTGACAGACAAACTCAACACAAAGTACTCATGATTATAGAAAGTAAACACAAAACCGATGCGCTGTTGGGAATTCCCCTGCTCTTCAGCCGTTCACATCTTACCTCTTGTACTACGGGCTGCTGGAACAAGGGAATCAGAGGGTTGGTTCTTGGAATGTCGATGTGGATCTGACAGGAAGAAACATGATTGAGATGTTACTTAAGATAATCAAAGCAGATCATGCTTTGTGTAGTTTTTAGTTAAAAGTAAAATTTGCCACCTTTTATGTGGATGTCCAATCATTGTTGATGGTAAAGGCAGTAAATTCCTCAGAACGTGCTATATTGACCCAGAAAGCTGAGTTCTCTTGCTCGCTCAACTGTGCCGGCAGTGCCTACATGTACCAGGATGCATTGCGCATGCGCTTCTGACACCTGTAGGGTCCTCGCCGACAATATTCTCTCTCCGTATACTCTGGCTCCAATTAATACGGCTGAATATGTGAGTCGGCCAAAACACTGTAAACTGGGCCCTAGTCCTGAACATCCTCGTCACTCATATCTTGGCACACCATTTTCATAGTTTGCATTATAAGCAAAGAGAACAAGAAAGTTCTGTTTTTAACTTTATTTACACAATATAACTTACAACATGTTCAGGAAGTTCTGTCTTTGAGCAGCATCTATAGCTTCCCCCCTAGCTACCCAGACGTGGACAGTTGAAACAGCCTTTGACTCTTCCTACCTCCAACTACATCACTGGCACGACAAATGACAGCCCTGGATTCAGGAAGTACAAATGCTTTCTCAGCAGAACTCTTTCGAGATCAATATACCACACTGAGGAATGAATTGCTTCAATCCACTACATTCACCATCCACACAGAAGGTGGCTTTAACCTGAACTGTAGTATTACCTGTCTGTATGTGTCTTTATAGTGCTCGTCTGTTCTGGAATGGTAATACTGCTCTATGAAGCCAAAGTATTCTTCTCGCTTCCTTTTTAGCACCAGCTCTCTGCGCTCCTTGTTGGCTGGCAGGTAGCCCTGTCAGAGAGAGAGTTACATGAACAGTTTCACAGGAACTGAACTGGCCCATCATTTGAGATAAGGTTGCCTGTAAGGATACGGCTTTTGATATTATGTGAACATTTTCTGAAGAAGAATGCAACAGGCTCACACAGAAACTAAAAAGAATGTAACTTGGACTCTCTAACAGGCTTTGAGACCAAATGCTGTGCAACAAGCCAAAATACAGGAAGGTCACAATACTCACAGAGAGAAGCCTCCACGTGATTGGCCGGACTTCTCTTGGTATGCCCGACCAGCTGTGCTTCCGGAGTTCCTCTGTAAGAGCATAGAGCAAGATACAAACACAGTTCATCACCAGCAGGGATCCACACACAGAGACAGACAGAGTGTGTAGTGTTGACCTGGAGCCAGTATTTCCTCTTATCTAGCGCTATGAGAGTGTTGCTCTCCTACCTAGGTCAGTGTTGGGACTAGCCAGCAGCTGCTTGAATTTGTCCAGCCGGCTCTTCTCCCTCACTGTCATGGGTGGTGCTCCCGACGCGTTCTGGTCCGACATGCGGGCCACCAGTGGGATGATGGGACGAACTGGGAGAGACTGCTGCTTCTGCAGTGTGGAGCGAACTGTAGAGTGCCACACAAGAAAAACAAGAACCTTTTTGTAGACTTTACAAACAGTAGACAGTCCACAACCACTGCAAATGAGACACAATGTTCAACTTAACACCCAAAGTTAGGCCAAAAGTGTGTGTATTATATCAACCTTTAAATTCATCCACTCAATCTTGACATTTCATTTCCTGTTTTGTTACTTCTATGGTTAATACTTGTAATGGTAGAGATGCTTGGACTTCCCATTTAAATGTACAGGTAGATGAGATTTGGAATGAGGGGCGACTTATATCACAAACAAGGATTATAACTATCTACTATTCCATCAGACAACGAAACCAACAAATCTCGTCTTCATTATCACAGTTATGTGACGGGTATAAATCAGCTGAGGGGTCACTTTCTTTTATTTCAGTCAGCATTGAAGGTGGAGTCAGCGATTCTGGAGAAACATTGTTGATGTTTGATCATCTCTTTTGTGCTTAGAAATGATGACAAAATACTCTGGTCCACAAACTACCATTTCAACGTTAATATGATCCTGAACATACCTTTCAGATGGTAATGCTATTTGGGGAGCTTCGATAGATTAACTAGCAGTTTTTTGGAAAATAGGAGAATGTCTGAGACATAATTTCCAGGGACAATAGAAGACTTTCCAAGATATTTGACTTCTTCTCTCATTTACTCTGTGTTTTTATTGACTGGAAAATTGGTCAACTGTTTTCCAGGATGCGTGGGAACCCTGCTTAACAAGCATAATGGTGATAAGATACACTAGTGAACAGTACTGTGGTGTTCATGTTAGTTATCTCACTGTCTGTCACTGGAAACACATTAGTACACATCAGAGCATTTGGAGAAACATTTTCAGGATTGTAAAATGTTGAGCCAGGCACATGTTAATGTCCTGATATAATCCCACTAGCCCCATCTGCAATGTCAACGTCTGTAATTAGCTTCACTTTGAATCCCCTGATAAGCTCCTCAGGAGCTCTTAATGCCAAATGAAGCTTGCAGTGTATTGCCTACATACCAGAGGACATGTTGAGGTGGACGTCACTGCTAGACTTGACAACCTTGCCGTTGACGTGCTCGCACTCCGCGTCCTCCTCCCCCACATCTTGGAGGTCTTGATCCTCTGTCCCAGGACTGTGTGACACCCTGGTTTCTGCATCCCCGACCTGATTCTGCTGTTGAGTGGAAACACATCAGAACATCTCCTTTCATTTCAATGCCCATGAACTGCTCAGGGACAAACAGGATGTCTTGGAGCTACCTGGTTCTGTGTTGACGAAGAGTGGAGACCTGATGATAGGGAGGAAGTTTGGGCTGGTGTCCCGAGGAAATCCTCGTCGTCCTCTTCGTCGATGTCCCAAGCGTCATTGGTACTGCGGGCGAACTCGTGGAAGCTAGAGGCCTTTTTAGACTTGGGATTGTTGAACTTGGGCTTTGTGTCTTTGGGATACCTGCACAGGGACAGATTGAGAGATCAAACACAAAGAAAACGAGACAGACAGACAGAGAAGGTTCTCATTCATGGCGGTGCTGGTGCACAATAGAGATATCACCCAAAGGAACACAAAAAACCGAAACAGCAAATCCAACAAAAATCAAATAGGTTGAACAATGTAAACGTCAGCACTGAGCCAAACTGGTACAGTACTGGTGCATGCAATACACACATGTTCAAGTACTTGAAGCAGGGAACAATGACCAGCAAAACAAGGTTGAAAATGGGAGACACAAATAACACACACAAATAAAATGCATCCGTGTGGGTAACATGACGCCATGCAGTCCGGTTGGGTTTAGCACTTACGTGCGTCGCAACCGTGGGTCGAGAGGAGGATGCTGCGCTCCATAAACTGGTTGTACACTGTAGAAGAGGACATGTGAACCGCTGTCACCTCTGTGCAGAAAAACACATGTAGCCTCCCAGTCTTTAGCCCTGCTAATGCTAATATTCAGCTAATCTACTCATCCATTATTATTCAGAGGAAAGTTAACACACGCACATCCTGTCCTTGTATGTGTTGCTCTTTGTGAACATATTTCCCCTTGTTTCCTGACATGTGTATATATATATATATATATATATATATATATATATATATATAGAAACAAATAAGTGTATTGATGCAATGTTTCGACCGACAAGAAATCAATAAAAATCTATAAATACAGACAAGAAAGGACAACTCCATATATTGTATGTGATACACATTTATGGGGCATTTTTTGCATTACATATTTTTAAAAGGCGAATCTGTGCAATACAGAGGTAATGTGAGAAGAAACAAATCAGCAAGTAGCCTCGGTTTGACATGAGGACACATATGTTAAAAGAAATGTAATTTTATATTTATTGTTTTTATAAGAAGTTTTAGGTACATTTTCTCATTAATAAATAAATAAATAAATATGTATATAAAATGTGTGGATATGTGAGTTTCTTCAAATCCCCACCCCTAGGAGACACTTAGACTTTTTCAGTGGCAGGAAAAAAAAGTTATACATTTTACATATAAATTGAAGGGTTCCTATGCTTTAAGGAGATAGATATTACACTATGCGCTGAATATACAATATAATTTAACATTTTTTTGATGAGTTTGCTCATATTGTAATAACTTTAAATAAAATAACTCTAACCCTGTCTTCTTTAGATTGTACTGTCTGCAGTGTGTATTGAACAGAACTAGGGGACAGCTTGCACACCCCTGTGTTCCTCTCTACCCTGTGATGGCCATTATGTTCAACGGATGTGAGAATCTTCTTTCTCAGCTCAGCTTCTTTCCAACTCTCTGGCGACCCAAAGCAGACACAGTCAAGAGTCACAGGATGGGATCTGGGCCAGACCCACTACATGCTTTTCCTTATAGAAAGTCAAAGGCAGCAGCCTCCTCCTCCCTATTCAAACGTTTAGGCTTTAAAAACAAAAAGTATTTTGAATGGATGCATGATCAACAGTCAAACTTTAGTTATAATTGTTATTACATAGCGTGGGAATTAAGGCAAGTGGTCATATCTGTGCCTGTGTTATCAGCACAAATCAGATATTAGTAACAGTGTTGTTAACAACTAATTACTTTTCAGACTGTCAAAAGAGGGAAGCATTTGGTCAAAGTACCGGAGGTACTCCACCCACTTCAGGAAGGTAATTCTCTTTAATAAGGATTCTGATCACAGATTGGGGAACAAAGGAATGTTGTGAATAACTTTTTCTTTCTTTCACCAGAGTGGTGGTCTTATAGGACTTTTTATCCAAAATGCTCTCCTGGCAGAAATTTCACGAATGATAAGCACTACATTCAATATAGAGACTTTTGTGTGAATATCACAAAGCAACAAATATTAGTATTGTAGACTGTCAAATGGTGGCTGCCCAACTCGTTCCAACCTATTTAACGTTGTTTGCATGAACAAACTGACCGTAAACCTGGTGGCTGAGAACTGGGCCTGCTGATTATCTGGCAGTGCCAGAGTGTCTTGTTTATCGGCCTCAGACTTATTTTATCAGGAGAGGCTCAAGGGCAGGCAGCGAGACTAGCAGCTTGCTTTCCTGTCCAAACATGTGTGTTTTCTAGCTTTCCACCCACCAGTTAGAGAGAGATCAGTGTGTGTGTGTGACATGGACAGCAACGCCCTCTCCTTAGAGAGCCTCTCCTCTATGATTACCCAAACACACTGCACAATATCACCCTGACACACACCCTCCGCCTCCCCCCCTCTGCCAGTGGTTGTCCTGCCCTGGCTCATGACAACCAGTCAGAGTCTGTAGTTTACAGATAAATAATCACATACGTAAGGAATATGAATATCTCCTGATGTCTTATCTATGAAGTCTGAAAAGATTTCATTTTCCACTAGTGTGCAGGCTGAGGAGGATACCTGCATGTCCTCAGTGCCCATAACAACCCATTACCATGATGCCTACTGAGCAGGCTCTACAAACTGAGACTAGCCTGATCTGACCTAAATTAAAAGCAATGTTCCACATGATTCCACCCACTTCAGGAAGGTAATGCTATTTTCCCCATAACACATACTTGTCTGTACATTGTAATAAGCGCCCCCTGTAAGACAAAGACAAACTCAGACCTGGTCAATCAGTTCTTGTTGGTGAGCTTTTGGTCATCTCATCAAGCTGCCACAAAAAGAGGATGTATTTCATTTAACTTCTTCCCTCCATGACTCATCAAACAAAACCCACAAAGAGATAACAAAATAAGAGATTTGAGGTGACAGCAATGAACCTCCTCCAGACATCCAGTCTCATTCACTGTTACCTCTCCTCATAGCTAGCCCGTATTGAGTGTCACCCCCTCCTAGCAGACTGAGTAAGCATATGGCGGGCGTGACACCTCCACTTCTGATCGTGAAAAATAAGCAGAGAAGATGGAGATGCGTTTCTCTCAATGGAGGCTGTCATAAAGATACACAGTCAAACCAGACAGTGGGCAGGCCGGAAAGTCCTCAAGTTAATGAACCCATTACTACAATACGGTCACCTAATGACTACTCTTGAGGCACTTACAGTGACAGTTTATAAGTCAGCTAAACAGCTCCGTTTTAAGCTAGCGTTTGTATTCCAATATATAGCCTACTTAATTATATTGATTCAAGCTACAATATGATATTAGCTATGTTACATAATACTGTACTGACCGTTAATGGTATTTTAGACATTTATCAGTATCCGTCTGAAACGTCCGAAAGGAATGTAACGTTAGTCCTGCTTCATTTAATAAAGCTAAAGGAGAGTAACGTTAGACGTAAAAGAAACCCACCTTCCGGGAACCTTTGCGTTTCTCCTCCAAAAATTGATCCTGTTCTCGGTGGCCATGCTCGGATAACACAACCCCCTTCAGACCGCCACGGAGACCGGCTCCTTGCACGAACAAACCATAGGGAACCCGTTCCCGCGTTTCACTGGCGACAACTCAGCCCCCTTCGGCTTCTTCTGGTGTGCCTCTTCAGACGTTTAAACGACCGGCAGATAGTGATATTTTGCCTTCATATGCGATGATGTCTGATACGGAGCACTGGAAGCCGCCATCTTGGAGCACACGGACCGACGCGCGTGATTGGCGGGTGAGTCTAGCAGGTGCAGTGAGAGCGGCCAATAGGATGAGGAGGTAAAGTGACGGTCAGGGATGCGTGCTGGTGAAGACGGAGACACGAGGTACACGGTAGAAACCTCACGCTGGTAGGGACAGGCCTGTTGTCTTTCTGAAGAAGCCTTCTGTTCAGAGGTAGAGCCGTTGTATGGACATGTTGACACCTGCATGATGACATGTCTCGCGACCTGTCAGGTGGTGAAATTCCCACAACAAGCCAACATGGGTTCAAACTCCTGTGCCAGCAACCTCCGGGAGACAGGTGTTACATCAAATTCTGTGCCCCACGATTTATTAATTAATGCATGGACTCTGGGCATTTTTGACCTTTTTTGTTTTTCTACAAATGATTAATCGAAAAAATAAATGTAAAAATCATTGTTTATGAAAAATAAATGTCAGTTGCAGACCTACTGTATTTTGATAGCATTTACCAAAACCTTTGCCGCCATGTTTTCATTTTGCTAGCTCTTAACCAAAACTCTTAACCCTATAATATTCATATTCGGTCACAAACTGTAAAGAACAAACATTTGAACCTATAGTTCGGGTGGACCGGGTAAGTTGCCAATTTTCATTTTCTGGATTTCCTGGATGGTACTGAGCTTCAAAATCATTTTAATGGTGTGAACAAATCTAAATATATGGGCATGAGTTATTTGATGAAATAATTTGACGGTAAAAAATAAGTTTTATTTATAAGGATATACAAACTGTTGTTAAGACTTCCCCCTCTTAGTCTGTTAGTCAACTTATCAGTCGTTTTGGTCTTAAACACTAAGATTTCTTTAGTTGATTAGTCATTTTGTTAATGCTTTTTCATGCCGAATGACTTATTCCCAAGAAACAAGAAACACGTCTGGTGAACACAAGATTTAAAGTGCTTGTGTGTGATTCTTTGTGGAGAAACTTAGTTTTACAGATCTGTCTATTAAATCAACGAACCGATTTGTCGACAAAATGGCATGAGTTTTAGTTGACTAAGAATTTCTTTGGTGGAGGACAGCCCTACTTACTCATGCATCTTTATATTTATTTTTATGATAACAAAGTTGTAGTCTTTTAATGATTTAATTACTTTGTAAAACGTGTTTACGTGAGCATACATTTTGACAGTGAACCAAACATTTTTACCCCATCATTTTCATATCGGGTCACAAGCTGTAAAGAACTTCCCAACAGGTACAATAGTCTGTTTGATGACTTGATCTTCCTCATAGAATCTGACAGGTCAGAGATTTTCATTGTAACACCGAACCTGTCCTCTTCTCCTGCTGACCTCTGACCTTACTGGAGGGTGCAAGTGGAAAAGAGTTTCCTAGAGATACAAATAAATTATAGAAAAATAGATGAATCAAGAAGTGTGAAAACCAGAACAGTACTGACCATATTCTTTAAGCTCTAAGTAGTTCTACAGATATTCCAAACTATACAAACCAAAATACTTCCTCTCCTTTCTGACCCCTGTATCTTATTGGATGCTGCATGTAGATCCTCTGTCCACACGAGGGCAGACATTTTCTTCTACAATGACAGAGCTTTGGTGGAAATGAAACCAGTTGAACCACCTCCTGTTTACTGTAAATGTTTGAGAAGTGAGCTCAGCAACAGCATCACGACCATGTTTTTCCTGAATGATGCGTAGACAGTGAAACGAAATTTACTGAATCATCATTTGTTGATGAACAAAGTCCTTTTATTTCCATCATAGTTCATGAGATTCAGGGATCCCACAAACTGACACGGAACATTTTGAAGTCCCTTTGTCTTATTCAAATGCAGGCAAATGGAGGATTTGGAGACCTGACCGAGTTCCCTTTACATGCCAGCGTGTATTTGAATTGCAGGTGCTCTCCTGTGTCTGTTTGTTTAGGGAAATCACTGTAGTTCCTCACCTGCCCTCAACTCCTCCAGCGTCCAACAAACTTCAGCCGACAACATCCAGGTGAGTGTTTGTATTTGGGTTACTTGCTGTACAACTGTAGTATTTTTACAGGCTGGGAACGAATGTATGTTGTGGATATCATGCCATTATGAGTGGAGAACAGCTCATTCACACATTTTCTGGGATTATCAATTTGTAATGACTTTTTTTTGAGAGAGATTTTGAACCTTTGCCTCAAGCAGGTCTTGTGACTTTTTTTGGTTTGACCAGCGCCCTGAGGAAATCAGTGGTGTGAAAGTAGTAAGCTGAGAGGAGACCAACAGAGTCACAAGGCCACACAGTGTGTGGGACTACTGGAGTTGCCCGAGGCACAACAGTTTGCTGAGTTTACTTTGAACCTTTTCCTGCCAGACCTCTATTGCTACTTCTTAAAATGTCTTTTGGATGGATTTCTTCTTTAGCTATAAACTAATTATTTTCCAAAATAAATGTACAATGTGCTTTCTCATAGCACATGCTCAGTGGAGTTATAGCCCCCAGCTACAGTTTGGTTTGTGTGGCCTCCTTGTCTTGCTCTCCCTCTCACCCCTCAACGGATAGCATTGGGATTTTTTTTCTTTTCTTTTTAAGCAGGAGTTTATTCAAAGCTTTCTTCAAAAGAGCTAATTTTTTTCTTCATGTCACTTTACACCCCTTTGAGATTTTGAAGCGCTATATCAATATTTAATAGAAAGGTTTATAACACTATAATGAAATTATAAGCAGTGTGCATTAATGTAAAACATTTGTCAAGAATTATAGCCTCTCCTATGAAGACATGTTTCACATTACAACTGCGTTTGACTTTATTGTCCTTCAGTATCTGTTTATACAGCAGCCTACGCTCATGGGGAGACAGATGCATTAATAAACACTTAAATCTGTCATCACATTATAGTGTGTTATAAACCTTTAGTTAACGTTTGTATGCTGCTTATAAATGATAAGTAGGTGGACTTAAAGTAAAGTTTTTGTTGCTGATAATTCGTCTTTCTCAGTAATGTACAGTTTGACACTTTTTGCTTAAATCTATGGACATTTGTCATGTGAGAACATTGTTTTGATGGTATCAATAAATAACAACATGTTTTACCAACCTGAAGACTCTGTATAGCAGGGGTGTCAAACTCATTTTCACTCTGGGGCCACATCAGCATCACGGTCGCCCTCAAAGGGCCGGTTGTAAATGTAACCACTCCTAACATATTTAGTTTAGTTTCCCGGGATATCTGTGACTTCCACAACACGTACTAAGCAGAAATAGAGGTTCTTTTTTCCATGGTTAATGGCGGACAGTTGAACGGCTTTCAGGGCGATAAGCCCCGCCCCCTCTCCGACGCGTCCAGTGCGAATGAACACAAATAGCCCCCGGTGAGACCGGCGGCGCGAATGGCTCAACTCAAAGTTTTTTTATACTCAAACATCTCCGCTCGATGTGAACTTTGAATTGGAACAGTACTTGGGCTGAGACTGATGACGTTTCACAAGTCCACGAGTTTACAAGTGCAGAGAAGTACGCATGTTGAGAAGGGCACGATCACTTGTTGGAAATCCTCTTTATGGGTTGTTGCATCTCCTGTCCACCTGTTGTGATCGTTTTAATGTCGGCACACAGACAACATGCTATCTCATCACTTCGACTTTCTATCTCATAATTTCGACCATGGGGATATTTTTATTTTCACATCTAACTTTTAATTTTTGTAAAAAAAAAAAAAATAATAAAAATATTTTTTTTATTTTTTTTTATTTTTTTGCTGGCGGATTCGCGGGCCACATAAAATGACGTGGCGGGCCGGATGCGGCCCGCGGGCCGTATGTTTGACACCCCTGCTGTATAGTGACACAACTATTAAATATCATTGAAGTTGTCAATAAGATGGCTCCACTGTGGACTGTAAAAGAAAAGCTGATTTTTCTGAGTTGGCCCTTCAGGCACATGGTGATGTACAGCCGGATTCTTCATCTCCAGGTCAATGGGTCATCAACAGCTGTGCTCCCTCACTCTGAACAGGCCATGAAGGATGGTGAATTATCTGAGAAAGGTAAGACACACATCTCACTGTGTGTGTGTTTACTCCTCCCTCCTCTTACACCATACAACATACAACACCATCTTACTGTAGTAGAACCACAACGTACAGTTTAGTCTAGATCAGGGCTTTATACATGCTTCATCAAGCACTTGTAGATTTCCTCACTAGTTACAAGGTGTAAAGAGCTTTCTGGGTACAGAAAACTGCCTGTACATGTCACCAGAAAATGACTCTGAGAGTGCAGCGTTTATTCACTATTATACCTCAATGACACTGTGTCTGTGTGTGAGCTCACATACTGTAGTCTCTATGTATACTGGACTAGAGAGAGGTTTGTGGAGTAGTGTCAAATACTACTGCATGTTTCATGATCCCCAAAAAACCCAAAGAGATTCAAGGCCTGGTCGCACCATGGCGGTGGCAGATTGACATTCATCTGAACGTCTTCACTAAAGCTCTGGTCCTCTGTATTGGTGACTACTTGCGGGTCTTTTTCAAACAATCAATCAAGTTTTATTGATATATCACATTTCAAACAAATCAAATGAATTTCAAAGTGCTTTACAAAGAGACTGTGTAAACATTAAAGGTAAAGGAAATAAATAAATAAAATACAATTCTGAATAAATTGATCATGGTAAAACAGTTATAAAATTAAAGCAAAATTAAATATGAAAAAAGCACAGCATGAAAACACTGTATAAAATCAGACACAGTAATAAGCAATAATAATAAAAAACTAAATGATGAAACACGACATAAAAGCCAGACTGAATAGGTTTTTAGTTTCTGTTTAAAAATATCAATATTTCCAGCTACTCTCAGATCCTCTGGAAGGCTGTTCCAACGTCTTGGACCATTAATGGCTAAAAGCAGCGTCACCAAATGTTTTAGTTCTGCCCTGTGGAACAGCTAAGAGAGAGGCACCAGAGGATCTGAGGGGTGAGCTGCTGTAGCTGGCTAACACGCTAGTCAGTCACATAAGCTCCCCGAGTTTCTCTGTTTCCTCTACACCGGGCTGTGTGCTCCCACCTCGCAGGATTGTTCTCAGGATTCTACATAATTTAATTCAATTAAGAGTTACTGAAAGGGGAAAAATAGAGTCTCTCTATCGCTGACTGAACAGTGAGTTCACACATATAGCATCAACTCTTGTCTCACAACTGCTTTAGTACTATGCTGCTTTATGCTGCAGTTTAAACTCACAGAGGAGGGCAACTGTGCAACTGATAAGTTTCAATAGCTTCCTCCAGTTTGGACTCTCCAGCTCTTACTATTGCTCAACACACATTCTCATGTCAAATTTCAGTTGAACTTGATGTAAAAGCATCGTGTGGATTTACGTTGTCCCTGTAAGCCAATCTAATAATTAAGGCAATTCCATTGAAATTAGTTGATTTTACAGCAAAATGTATGAAATTGATGTCCACTTCTTATATACAGTCTATGCGTTGAGAGACGGTGACTCTCTGCTCCTGAGGAGAGAACTATTTTGGTGATATTCACTGGGTACTCACACACACACACACACACCAAGAGGTGTGAATGAAGATTTCAGTATCAGACTCTTTCTCTATTGGTAAGATGTAAAGGGTTAATATGAGACATTCCATGGACTTGGTGAGCTCATGAGGATGATTCTGGACCTGTTTATCGTCATGTGATCAGTATTGTGATGTGGGTTGATATGAACGTGGTTAGCTGGGCTACTCACTGTAAGTGATGTTGTGGTTTCTCTGAACATGTAATTATTTGTGTACTTGGTTGACTCCAGATGTAGATGTTGTTCCCTTCCTCTGTTATTATGGGCTCGGAATTGTAGATCCTGTTCCTTTAAGTTTGAGGGGCATCCTATTTCATATATATAGAGGCGGCTCTATTTAATTCTAGCCTTAAAGAAGGAGTGACAGCTACTGACGTCATGTTATTCTGATGAGCTGTGAGGTTCTAACCTTCCTATTGTTTGTATATTTTTGTATATTATATCTGTGTGCTTTTCTCAATATACATGTATATGTAACGTAGCCGGGTGTCGTGTGTGTGTGTTGTATGGTACACCATTATCACCATGTGACTGACTATCATGTCACCACAGTGTATGTATTTGAAGATGGCGTCTCTGTTGATAACTAACTCTGAAGAAGAGCATCAGCTGGAAACGTCACTTGTAGATGTGATAATTCAATTCAATTTATTTATTTTGTACAGCCGAAAATCACAAATTTGCCTCAGAGGGCTTTACAATCTGTACACTTACAACATCCCTGTCCCTGGACCCTCACATCGGAACAGGAAGAACTCCCCCAAAAAACCCTTTAACGGGGAGAAAAGAGGGAGAGACCTGAGGGAGAGCAACAGATACATTAAGGGAGCCACAGTGTGCGGATCTTTATTTATATATTAAAGCTGGATAGGAAGACATGTTTGTGAATAAACTGAAGTATATTACATACAAACGGTTTCATACCTCTGCAGCGGCGACGTCCGTCTGTTCCTACGTCCGCCTGTTGGTCTCATCCTGGTGAAGGAACTCCTCTTCAAATGTGGCACAAACGTCCACTTGGACTCAAGGATGAACTCATTAGATTGTGGAGGTCAAAGGTCACTGTCACCTCACAAAACACATTTTTGGCCCTAACTTAAGAATTGATATGGTAATTATGACAATTTCCCTCCAATGTAGAATAAAATGATGAAGTGAAGACATTTGTAGAAGCTATCTCATATCAAGTAATTCACTCAAGATTTTACTTTTGCTTCATCAATTTATATTATACATATATAAGGTATTTTATAACAATGATGTTTTCATAGATGAAGTCCAGAAGAGAGAGGTTAGAGATGACAGGAGACATCATAGTATGGCTGTGAGGAAGCAGCAGAGGTGTGTGACGGGAAATCCAAGAGTAGATGTGTAATTATTCTATCCATGCAGAAGATCTGCATAACTCTACATATATTTTGTCCATTTGTGCTTTACTGAGAGCAGAAGAAGAGGAGGAGGCGATATAGTGCGTGGTTTGTGGTGTGCACTTTTCGTAAAATAACCCTTGGACAAAGTGAGGCAGTGTTACTGCTGCTGTGCTTTTAGCAAGTACCCATCTTTACCTCAGTGTCGTTATCACCCTACTTATTATGGATTCACAAACCACACACACACACACACGAAGGAAACCGCCCCCTATAGTCATTACAATCGGCACACTCGGTTTAGCTTTTGGGAGAGATTGCGTGTTTGTATGTGAGTGTGTGTGAGCTGTGTGTGTGTGTGTGTACGTGCCCAGTAGACTGAGTTATGAGCGTAAATGGAGTGAATGGTATTTGACCATGTGCATTGTGTTTTATGAGATGAGCAGGCTTTAATGATTCTGTCACCAGTAAATGGGCTCTGATTTGTGGCACAGCTGTCGCTCCTCACTCTGATCAACTCAGGCCTTCTGGAGACACACACACACCGACACACAGGCACACAAACACACACACACACACACACACACCGACACACAGGCACACAAACACACACACACACACACACACACACACACACACACACACAGCAAATATTCCATACCCTCACCTAAACATCCTTATGAAAGCATATATGCTCACAGTGCAGTTTGCTGGATTGGGATTCTGGCACAAACACTCTCATTAACATCTGTTGTCAATACAGAAGGTAATTGCAATCTGAGGTTTGGTCAGAGAGAAATTACAGCTGTTCAGATGCAGGCAGCAGTAAGACATTAGATGACATAACTAATCAATGCACACCATTCCTCAGAGGTACTACTGATCTATAATGTGGAATTGGTAGTGTGGCTTTGATCCCATTTTTGTGGATCCAGTGTAGGTGGAGTTATGTTTTTCATTTGCACACTGTGCAGATGTAGGAGGGAGGCTCTGGTTGGGGCAGCGAGGCGATTCCTCCTGAACCAAAGAACCAATTTTTCCATGCATACACCCTGCTGAGATACAGGGATCAATACAATATCACAACAGTGAAGTACATTCACTGCCTTTAAAGGTACAAGTTACAAGATTAGCAGCATTTCTATTGCCTCTCAACGGATCTGAACAGGGCGACTGCTGAGCCGGTGGCTTGCAGCTAACGGTGCTAACAGCGCCAACAGTACAAACTACAAAAATGTTCCGACAGACACTAACAGTTTTTACCTGAGGGGGAACCGGAGGGTGGGTGCTATGCTTCCACAACGACGCCGTTGGTCAGATAGGTGTTATCAGCTGTAACTGCTATATGAGAGCAGTGCAGAGCGGCGCCTGTGAGCTAACCAGAGGGGCACGCTCACAGGCACTAACATGCACCAAAAGCATGCGTGGGAGGCCTGGCTATGTCAACAAAGCCAGGGACCCTCACATCGGTACAGGAAAAGCTCCCCAAAAACCCTTTAACGGGGAGAAAAGAGGAAGAGACCTTAGGGAGAGCAGCAGAGGAGGATCCTCTATCAGGAGGGACAGAAGTGTGATAGATGTCATGTGTACAGAATGAACAACATAACAGTTACAACACAGTCAATGCATACAACATGAATTATTCATATAGTGAGATGTGTCCACCAGTAGACATATGGCAACACTGTTTCCACTGCGGTTGCTGTTCTCGCGGGATGTCATGATATTGCGTGATTTTGTGATCTCTTGAATCCAGCTGCCTGACAGGGTAAGGTGATGTGGTCAGACATGTAGAGTAAAGCTAGATACAGAGCAAGAGGAGGCATCCCAACCAACACGAGAAGAGGAAGAACACTGGTTACATTCGCACCAGTTGTTTTCACACTGTAGTTCACTTTGACAGTATTTTGTCAACTTTTGAAATGAAAGATGAGAACATTTAGTTTTTTTGTTTTCCTTGGGTATCCTATCCTTTGTGAGATTTTTATACCGTATTGACTGAAGTCAGGCTGGTATTTATTTGCACCTGTTGACCTTAAAACACTTGTAATGATTGTTCTCAGGATCCTTAAAGCTTCCATTTTGACAGAATTTCAGTTTGACTGTTTTGTGCTGTTTTTGTTTGTGTCGCAGAAAATAATGAAATGTGATGAAGTACGGTATGGTTGTTTTAGAGCTTTTCTTTCTTGAATTCATGGAAAATAATTTGTATCGTGACTTTTACCATAACCGTGATACAAAATGACACATACTGACACATAATATAATAATATAATGACACATAAGTAAGAGACTTTGGCCATATCGCCTACGTATGAGACTACGTATGAGAACTGCGTGTGTAAATCCGTTGAAAGCACCTTTAGATTATTTTTCACGATGAACTTGATGACTTCATAGCAAGATGTTGGAAACCTACTTTACATCAACTTGATTGTTGTTATTTGAACATGTTTGGTAGAATTTTTAGTTTTGGTAGAATTGTGGTCCCTGCTAAAAGCTTTGACGGAGTGTTGTTGTTATTACTTCTCACCAGCAGATGTCCCTGTTGCAGAGTATTTACTGACTTTTACTCTGTGTGTTTTCAGTGTTTTGCTTTCCAGCAGTCATCCCTCTCCTCTCCTCTCCTCTCCTCTTCACTGCATCAACTTACAGACAGTCAAACGGTTGCATTGATCCAGCCATCAGTCTTGTTTACTCTGCAGACTCACAGCTTACTGCCAGTGTAACAGGTGTGCCCTTTTCATCTCAGGGAAATGTTCAACCTTATGACGATGTATATGAAGAGAGAGACAGCGTGTGACTCACTGCCGTCCTGAACATTATCAAGTTTGTAATGGTGTAGCATGTTATGCTCCCTCTCAGCATGGTGTTCTTTCCTTTGTGTCTTTCACTCTCTTGTCTACCTCTTTCTGTTTGTTTAGCCGTGAGTCGCAGCAGCGATTCCGCTCATGTATGCTGCACCTTGTTGACTTTCGCCTCATTAGAAGGCCAAATGAATATGACGAGTTGTGACATTAGGCTACAGCTGGAACAAATGTGGCAGCCGCTCACTCGCCGGCCTTGCCAATTTCCCTCTCTCCATTTCTCACACACACGCACGCACGCACGCACACACACACAGACGTGTGCCCACTTATTTTTCAGGGAAGGGCCTGGTGGGGTTGATGGGTTTGCAACAATATTGGAAATGTAGATGGGCCTCTGTTTTGAATTGGATTGCACGCTTTGATGCAGAGACAGATTGTAAACTGTGATTTTATTAAATCCTTCATTAGGATTCATCAGTGAGATTGGATCAGAAAAAGGTCACTGTGCAGATGCGCCCCCCCCACCTCTCTCCTCTTTGCTCCATCCCCCTTATATATGCACTCCTCTCTCTCTTGCTCTCTCTCTCTCTCTCTCTCTCTCTCTCTCTCTCTCTCTCTCTCTCTCTCTCTCTCTCTCTCTCTCTCTCTTCCCCCCCCCTCTTCCACTCAGCAAAGAAGCATAGGGGACCCGCTCTCACCCACCATCTCTCCCTCATGCTCTCCTCTCTCTCTCTTCACTCGCTAGCCCTTGCCCGAAACAAATTTGCGATGAAAATGGGAAAAAATGATCATCATGGGCCTGCTAGAGAAACACAAGGTGAAAGTGACATTATCCTCCCCGCCCTGGACCCCCACCCTCCTCCTTTCAGCCATCTAGGCTGGCGCCAGTGGGGACGCCTGTGCCACAAATCATTTGTATGCTCTCATTTCTGCAAGCGGCCCGTGATGTTGCTTACTGCTTAGCGAGCAGATGACTTTCAGAAAGAGGAGTGAATTGGGAGGAGGGGGGTGAGATGAGGAAAGAGCAGGGGGGGGGGGGCAATTTGCCAGCGTGCAAGTACGTCTGTGGGAGTTGGATCTGAAATTGAGAGGGAAATTGTGCGTGCCATATGTCAAGTTCTGCAAAGGAGGTTTTCATTGTGCACCTATATTGTGTGTGTGTGTACATGAATGTGTGTGTTTGTGTGTCTTGTGTTTCAGAATGAAACATCTTTATTTATTGAATCACCTTCGCCATTGTCTGCATTCCCTGCTATTATCACTGAAAGAGCTGCAGCCCCCCCCCCTTAACAACGAGGAAATGGGAAATGTGGCTCACATATTGTCTTGTGTTTGGTCATCTTTGTCTCTCTCACATGTGCGTGCGCACACACACACACACACACACACACACACCCTTCCCCCACCCCTGCCCAGTGTGAGACATCATGATTCTTCTGGTACACTGAATACATTCTCCATGCAGTCTGAGCATTTGTCCGTGCAGGCAAACATGTGACATTACCAGGAAAGGAGTATTATTTCACCTCCAGCACAAACACACACACACACACACACCTAAATCCCCTGGTTCATAAAACAACCATACATTAAGTGCATGCATGCACGCACAGATGCACGTTCACCTTCATGTGCACACAAACACTTTCCATGCTTTTGTGCCTCCACACCCCCCACACTCACAAACACACGCACACACAGACAGATATCCTGACATGAACACATAAATATGTGCATACACGAGCTCATACACACAAACATCACCTTCCTGCATACAAACATAAACAGTCTTATTCTCTCTCTCACCCCAGCACAACCATCCACCCACACACACACACACACACCCACAGTCAGGTTCATGTGGAGTAAATATAGAGCGGAGACACTGTAGCACAGTGACCTGCAGAGGAACCCACACACTCCGCCTGCTAGTTCCACAGGGCCCGTGCTTTCAGGAAAGCCATGCAGTATTTATGGCTCAGTCACAGGGATCCACGAGGCAGGATGGTAGACGCAGCAAACACATTGGAAGTGCGCTGCAAGCGTCTCAGCAGGGCTCTGTTGGTATTACACAATATGAATCGTAGGTAGGTCCGCTGTGGAACTTTGTGTAGCCGAACGGCTTCCTTTCCCAAAGTGTGTTTCATTTTCATATTTGAGAATTCAGATTCTGTTTTTGTATGGATGTGACTTAATGCACGTGTCTGTGTGACTGCCTGTTTCATGCGCATGTGTGGTCTGGTGTTTCATGTGGTTGTATGTGTCCTCTTTACACTTTAGCACGGCCTGCTTTGAGAAATAGGTCCATTCCTCATTATTACCCCAAAGGCTGTCTTGAGTACACACACACTTACAGAGGGAGCTCCCTGTGACCCACATTCATCAGATCCAACCCTGTGGGGCCTCCAGGGAGCTTCAGGGGAGTCGTGCCCCCGGCATGGTGCACCATGACAGGGATTCAAAGATATGCAGCCCCTGAACCCTGGTGCTTCCGTCCAGAGGAACATGCTCAGTTTGAACTCTGAACGGACTCTTAAAGGATAGGTCCACAGTTTTAAAGTCAATCGTAATACAATACTTACATACCCAAATGTACATGGAAACTCTTTTTGGTTGTTGCCATTGTTCCATTGAGTATGAACGGAGCCGTTTATACTCTGTGTGCTGCATTATTGTCTGAAACGCCAGAGGGCGAACAAACAAAATGAACTGTGAAGAATGAAAAGACAGTGAGTGTAACCCATAGTGTATGCCCATAGACTGTAGGTGAAACCGGCAAAACGCCATAAACCAACCTCCACAATGCCGAGGAGGATTGTGATTATCTGTTAACTCATATCTCATATTCATGGATACTTTATTGCTTTTGTACAAGCTCTGTAAAGAAACATGGAAAGTATTACATGTATTATAAAGAAGCGTAGGTTGAATATCCTGTAAACAACTTGATTTGGCACCAAAATATTTTCTCAAATGTAGATTTTTAAGACTTGTTTCTAAAGCATCTCAGAAAGAACTGGCCTTCTTGTAAAAAGTGTTTTTATCAGTGAACTATTTGTGACAGTCACGTGATCGCACGCAAGTAACACAAACTCAGAGATGCCCGACCAAATTTTCTGGCACTTGCAGGCGTATTTGTTTCAAGCAGTAGCATGCTAACATTAGCAATGAACAGTACAGCTGAGGCTGATGAAAATAGTTCATTTCGCAGGTATCTGGTCATAAATCACTGTGCTACACAGAACAGTTTGACCTGATTATGGCTCTAATTGAAAGGTCAGGGGATCACCAAAGTTATTACAATTCCCCCTAAAGCAGGCGTGAATATGTGTACCAAATCCATGACAATCCATCCAATAGTTCCTGAGACATTTCAATACTACAATACCACAAATAATAGAAGATAAAAACTCGAGTCTAATCTTCCTGTTCAGCTCCAGAACAGTTTCCTTGCTTAACCAGCATTATACAACTCAACTGTTTGAGTCTGTCCCTACTTTCTTTCTCCCGTCATCATCCATCTGAAAAAGACAGCCATCGTTAAACCTCTGCAAGTGTAAGTTGAAAGTTAATATTGGATCACAGTTTCAGTTGGAGTTCAAAGTTTTGGTGGTTAAATGCAATCTAAGTTGAGAGTAAAAACTAAGACGTTTTATGAGAAGTTTGAATTGAATCTTTCTTCATTTTATGATAGTTTTAAAATGTGCAACATTATTAAACTATTTAATTCAAGTATTTAATCTGGTTTAAATATGAATCCTAGTTGGTGTACCCAGCCGATATGATTCATCCTCTAGGGACCATGAATATATCTACTAAATGTTATGACTATATGAGCGAGTTACTGTCTGTCTTTGCATTTAAACACAAGTAATTTACTTTACTGAAATCGTACAAGGATAAAGATTTTAAGGTTATTTGAGGGATTACATATTTCATTAGATCGTTTATGGAGAGGAGAGTTTGGGTGTAAGGGTGTTTATGATATGAACAAAACAAACTTATTTTCCTAACGTGCCAGCAATGAAGAGCCTGTCCTACTCACTGCACTGAGGCCCACAGCTCTCCAAGCCCAGTCAGCAAAATGCAGAAGCCTTTCTTCAACAAATATAAATCACTGAAGCATTACGAGAGCAGTAGTCTTTGAAATGCAGTTTTATGATAAGGAATTTTCAGTTTTTCATAGACGATAGATAATGGGTGGGTTTGTACTAGCAGTCTTCTCTTTGTCAAATGCTGTTTCTGGGAAAAAAGTGTTGTTTTCCGAACTTCCCCAAAGTCTCAGTCAAAAGACAAAATTTGTTTATGTCCTCATTGTGGATGTGGAAGGCGTCTCTCACCAGCACACAGTGTTTTAACTGCCGCTTTGTATGAGCTCAGGTGTCACACAAAGTTGTCTTGTTTTGCAACAGAGCTCTACTTGTGACGAACTGCAAACTTTTCAACCAAGTTGGAGAATAGGCACTTTGATACTTGAATCTTTAGTTTGCTGCCTCCTTTCTCAGACCAGGTGGGCGCCATTGAGAGGGAAATCTCCTCCTGGAGGCTGTAAGTTTGGGGTTGTAACTCATGAACGGGATGACTTTGAAAACACAGGCTGCCGAGTGAGTGAGTTTTGTAGACACTGAGCTCCTTTGCGGTTGCGTTCTTCAGCCCTCATGAATAATTCGGCAGCACCGCTTGTCACTGTCGTTGTTGTTGTTGTTGTTGTTGTCGGCTGTGGTGTCACTCCTGTCTGAGTGAGACAGAGGAGACAGAGGACTCTTTACACTTCAGTCTCCTCTGCACTTCCTCTTTCATTCACAGGGAGAGGAAGCAGCGGGGCTGTGTGTCTGTATGAGCGAGAGAGAGAGGAATCATGGCTGCCTGTCTGGCATAATGGCCTGTTTGTGCCCCAGTATTGGTTTGAGAAGCAGGCAAGGAAGGAGCCACGGAGGTCCTAAGTGAAGAAAAACATGCTTTCTTGCTTTTCTTCCTGCATGTGTTGATATTTCAGCAGTTTTACTGGAATAGTTTGACACTTGTAAATACATGTATTCCCTTTCTCCACAAGAGTTCGATGAGAAGATTGATACCATACTGATACAATGAATATGAAGCTAGAGCCAGCATGTGGAAACGTTTGTGGATCAATACACACATTTTTGCATTATCTGACTGACTGAGAAGAGACGGCCTTTCAATGTGGTCATTTTTATATCTACTACAACAGTCATCTCTGAATAAGAGGAAATAATAAAGGCGAAAAGGGTGTTGATGAGAGGAGACATTCCAATACCACTTTTTTTAAATTATTGATTCTGATATATATACCAGTGCGTTAAAAACAAATATATGCAGACTTTTTCCACCACCATCCCAGAACAGTCACAAAAATGAATTCCAACCGTCCGGAAGTCCGAAATGTTATTCTTTTACTTTGTTTTTGTCATCTATAGTGGTTATTTGCATCAAAACAAACAATTCAAATGTTTAGAAGATAAATTGTATTCGTGATTGTATTTTTACTCACATTTTTGCTTTGTTAAAACTTAATTGAACAAGATTACATTTGAACATATGATAATTTATGATTTACCGTTGACAGAGCTTTAACGCATCGTAGTGTAACTCAATACAACCTACATCAACGTTAGCTGTTAGCCCTGTGGTTAGCTCCGCCAAGCAAGACTATGCTGCCCACTGGCTGCTAACAGCTAACGTAACTAGCTCTCCTCCTGCTGATTTCAACACGGGTTAGTTGTTAACAATGTAGCATTATCAGGGAGGAATAGGATGCACAAGAGTGTTTAACCACAGGTGTGTAGTACTAGTCTGCATACGTGCAGTAGGCCGATCAGGAAGGATGTACGGATCAGGTAGTGATTGACAGGTGTTGTTGTTCTACGGTAGCGTAAATGATCTGATGAATGATATGATAACGTTATATCAGATCGGTGCATAAACTCGTACTGGCCGACACCCGATCAAACATTTTCGGCTCTGTCGGAGGCTATAACTCTATTGGTAAGAACACCAATCATGTGTTGTCGAGATGAAGATCGAAATGGAAACAGGAGGTAAGTTATATCAGTTATGGAGGCCTGGCAAGAAATAGACCCCCTCTTTAAGCCACTGTAACATTTTCAAGTTAAGCTGTCCATCATTGTCAAGTAGTGAGCAACTTCAGTGCAGGGCTGTTTATGTTCATTTATGTTATTAAATGACTCCGAAATACTTTTTGGAATTTGATTAACAGATGTTATATTGGTTAGAAATGATTATTTTCTGTCTTTCTATATCCACGTGGCAACAGCAGGTGTTATTGTTGGTGCAGGAGGTATAGGACCTTCAATCATTTCATTGGTCTCTGAACAATAAAAATGTAACGGATCCTACAAAGTGCTTTTGTTTTAAAAATAAAAACAAACAAAAAAAACATTGTTAATGTATTGCTGCTCTTTTTGACTACGGCTGTTTATTGATAGTGCATCATGCTGCCGTAGGTGTTGATGTTCATCTCTATTAGGGTCTATTTATATTTCGGGTCTCTTTGGAATGTGCATCAGGTGCTGGTAGGTTTTCCACCCGTCTGTTTTGGATCGGGTCCCATATTTTGGACGACCTCGACTACAAAGCACATGCTTTTTCATAAATTTGCAATTCTAAAAAAATGGCATAGCTGTTCCTTTATGGGTTAGACTAGTCTGTAGAATTTATTGCCCTAAAAAAGTAAATTTGATCCATTTAGAGTTACATCTATACCACAATACTACTTTCCAAATACAAGCAGCTATGTTACAATGTAGTGACTGTGGGTTGTCTCATCATACAGTGCAGTATAATGTGGCTGCAGTCAGAGGGAACCCCCCCCCAACACACACACGCACACACACACACACACACACACGTCAATAAGCACTCTGAAATAAAGTTAACACTATGCAGGACAAAATAAATGAGCGTAGAGAGGAGGGTGATGGAAGGTGTGTGTGTGTGGGATGGAGGAAGGGGGGGGGCACTCTATTTGCATGCAAATAGCCAAACGCACCAGTCTTCCGCTGCAAGGATGACAAAGAGCATTGTGGGATTGCCTGGGCTTGTTTGTCACCCATCAGTGCAGAGGAGGAGAGGACGGTGGTCAGCATGGTCAACAGAAACAACATGAGAGAGAGAGGATGGACAGAGAGAGGAAGGAGAGAGTCAGTGAGCTTCCAGGCCTCACTCTCTCCCTCAATCGCTCTTCCAGTCCACGTCTTCCCACCATCCCGTCACTATCTTCCCCATCTTTCTGTGCACTTTGCCTTCCATCCAATGCGATTTCCCATAACTCTGTTTTACATCCCCCCTCCTTCTCCCCTTTTCTTTTTCTGTCTCTTCTTCGATTTCCCTGGTGGACTCTTACAGTAAACTGCCTGCGTAATTTAAATGCGATGCCTTCCTTTGCAAATGGATGGCGTGCAGGACATGAGGAGAGAGCAGAGAAAGGGGAGGGGAAGCAATGAATCCCATTATCACATATGGAGAAGGCTTAGAGCATAGACGCATCAGTAAGCCAAATAAACCAACTTGGATCGTTTTGTCAAACCTACAGAAACATTTTGAGGGTCTTATATGGAGTTTGTTTGTTCATTCTTGTGTGTTGCATGCTCATTTGTTTTCATGCTCATTTGTGTAAGACCTGTCTCACTGCGTTTATCATTTGAAGTCCCAGTGAAACGGAAGTTAGAGCCTCACAGGGTAATGGAATATTTGAGTGGTGTCCAGTTACGAGAGAGATTGAAATCAAATCCTTCACGTTTGGTTGGGCCGCTAAAAGGTGGGCGGGCTTAGAGTGCAGCTTGATACAGAGCTGTGGCTCTACATACCTCCATTGTTGCTAAAGGTTTCAGATTGATTGATGGATTGATATCGCAGTACTGGTTGAAATAGTTAGCTTACGTAAGAAAAGGTGTTTGAATTTTGATATGAAAATATAAATTGGTAGATTTTGCATATATTGTTAGAAAGCTTCACAATATGACCAGTGATGTGATCTTAAAGGATTAAAAAGGCTTTTTTCTTTTCATCTAAACTTTAGATTTGTGTGTATGTGTGTTCATCCAGGCCTGAGGTTCTCATTGTGACTAATGCACTACCTTGGTTTCCTTTCTAAACTGATCCCATGTCTTAAGAGCCTTCTTACGCACATGCACACTCATGAAATAAAGGTGTTTATATCTTGCACTGCAGTTGGAGTCTTGCGATGTCTGGATCACATAGCGAGGCTGCTGTGAGAGTGACCGCCTGTGAGTGCTTTGGGGCGGCTCACGGCAGCTCCCGCTGCTCGTTCACGACAGTGCAGAACGTACGTGCTTTCACATCAGAGTCAAAACACCAGAAAAGTCTCAGATAACAGCAGAAAAAGTCGCTCGATTTGTCACTAGTAGCTTTTGACAAAAAAGTTGGCAAGAGGGTTTGGAAAGTTGTCAGATTTAGCGAGAAAGTTGCCAAGTTGGCAACACTGGCACCGGATAAATATGTCCCCAGGGCAACAGTGTACGTAACAATAGTTCCTATCACATATAAAACCAAAGAAAAATCCATCTTCATAAAACAAGTTGTAAAAATAATAATATATAAACAAGCATATTAAAGCTACTGCAGATGTAAAAACAAAAGCAATTAACTTACCAGAGCTGCTGTTCACTATTTAAAGACAAAGTCCATCCTCCTTTCTTTGTTAATAAAGAGTTTGATCTCACGGTTGTTCAGTACATCCGTGTGTTTTAGTTCCAGTAAGAAGTCCTTCTCTATTCATGGACACCAGTGAAGACAGTCGAGCCTCCCCAGTTGTATTTCTTGAATATGTTTTCATGCGTTTGAGGCTGAAAATGTCCACTCCACAGAGGCAGCAGATATTGGGATTATCACGCCCCAACATGTCACGCTAGCCCACTGACCAATCACGTACTTGTAGGCCAGCTAGCAGGCTCTGACACGTCAAAGAATACGCCCAACATGTCAAACTAAAGATCTGATTGGTTGAACACTATGACAATCAACAATATCGTCTCCATTTACTTAAAGTGCAAAGGGATGCACTTGTGAGTCTGCAGGCCTCTGTTCTTACCTAGAGACACAGAGGTGAGATCTCATTGGATAAAAGCTCTACTTAAAACATGCTGCACTGGAAGCAGAGCAACTGAGGAAGACAGGAGCTGTGCAATGAGAACATAAGATAATGGGAAAATAAATTAGAATACATGTAGTGTATTTATGAAAAATTATTAAATTATAAAATAGCTATAACTTAGTGATTCTGTCTAGGCCAGCAGAGAAGGCTTAGCTGGCCCTGATGGCCCACCACTGGATTCAAATTGCATTGAAATGGTGATGACATTGACACTGTGTGCACAGGAGGCGCGAGCAGCACCCAGCAGCAGCTTCAGTGCTCCGTCAGGCCCATTAGTGAGTTGTAGGTCACCCGTGTTTTGGCAGCGCTTAGAGCTCAATACACAACCACTGTAGTTCTACTTCTAAAACAGAAGAAAATAGACTGAAACTTAGAAATAAGCCACAAACTGCATTAACGAGCAGGAAATGAGAGCTGCTACTCTGCCTGTGTAACAGCTAGATTGAGTAAAACAGAAGCGTATTTGTTCCATGAGATGTGAAGATATGCTGTATCTGTTGTGCACACTGAAATGCTGTGATTGCATATCTGCAGGTTAGAAAAAAAGTGAAAGAAATACATCGTCAGTGAATCTTTAAACTGAACTGAACAAAACATTTTAAAGCATTCACTTCCTGCTTGGAAGTACATTCCAAAGTGATGCATACAGTGACTGTGCGTACTGAAGTGCAGTATGCACAGTTAGTGAACTACAGTACATAGTCAGTGACTATGAATCTTTGAACTGAACAAAACGATTAGTAATTTACACTGTACGAAATACCTACTGATAATCGGGGGGGGGGGGGGGGGCGGGGTCTAAGGCTTATATCGTTAATAATAAGGCCCTCAACCAACTACACAACCCAACTGCAACAGAATCCACACAGCACACTCACCTCTTTCTAACCAGACATGCATGCACACCTCAGCTCGGCTTCTTCTGCTGTCCTGGTATCTAAGAAGGGGAGAGACACCGTCCTGCTTTAATCCAGGATATCAGCAAAGGTTCTGGATCAAATCTGTTCAAAGGTGGTCTGTTTAGTTCCACAAACAGACGTGAAGAGAAGCTCGCTTTGAGCAACCTGTTGCGTCTCTGGCTGGCTGTGTCATTTACGGCAGAAAATCGTTGCTCACACACACAATTCATATTAGTGAATAAGTGTTTTGCAGTTTGAATAATAAACTGCTGGGCATAAGTAAGCTATTTATAGACATTTTTAGTGACAATGTTAAGTGATTTTAGAGACCCCGCTATTTTGCAGTTGAGCTTTTATTTGTCTGAAGTGTCAATCAAGGGGTCCGTATATATTACACATTGAACTTACACCACTGATTTGAACAGAAGTAAATCTGTTGACATAAGTTTGTTATAAGTAAGTATAAGTACTATTGTAGCTTTTGTTTGAAGAGTCAAGTCTATGGAGCTAAATCCAGGTCAAACATTTTGACCATTTGAAAAAAAAATTTTAACCTGAAAGTTCAAGCTGTGGTCTTTAACATTGAAATTGAAAAAATACAGCAATGTATTCAAAATGAAAACAAGTGAATGAAAACTTTTTTTGGGTTGAATATAATTTTGATTCAGTTCTGGAATTTTTTTTTCATTCTTTACTTTCATATATATTTTGATATTTGAAGTATCATATTTTTCAGTGTCAGATTTTATATTTTCAGATTCAAATCTTGTTTTCACTTTCAGATCGTTTTTTTCAGTTCAGACTTTTGACCCTGATCTAGCGTGGGGGGCGTGGCATCAACTGAGAGGGGCGTGGCATCATGAGTGACAGCATAACAAAGAAGGCTGGGGACTTCCTCAACCACGTTGCCTTCAGGTAACGTAAGCACCGCGAGAATTATGATTCAACACTTTCTATACACCGTATCCACGTGAATGCAGTGGGGGGGGGGGGAAACTGTGAGCGCCAGCTACCCTAAAGGAAACTTCAGAGAAACTTCAGCTACTGGTTCCATTAGTCTTTGGCCCCTATACCCAGGTCGGGCGACCAATTTGCACATCAGGACCTCTACGGGCCTCCACCAGAGTTTCCTCTGGCTTCGCTCTGCCCAGGCGTAGTTCACCATCTTTCGGGTCCTATCGCACAAACTCGCACTCCACCTCCCCGACCCCGCAGAGCCGGGCTCCCACCTCAGCCGGCGCGTTGGCCCTCACTTTTCATTCACTTACTTTCATTCTGAATACATTGCTGTATTTTTCAATGTTCAAGACCACAACTTGAACTTCCAGGTTCAAATTTCTTTTTCAAATGATCAAAACTTTTGACCTGGATGAAGCTCCATACAAGTCTTGCTATCACCAGTAGTCCACAGCATGATTTACTGTTGCTCCTCTTGGCCTTAAAGACATTATTAATGAGACTGTGTGTGTGTGTGAGTGTTGGAGTCAGCGACCCCTCTCCCATTATTGATCTGGACTCCCTATCTTGTTTCACTGCATCTGTTTCCCTTTGGATCTGTTTTCTCTTTGACGTAAATGATGCCAGTCAATAGCACACATCGAGCAAATGAAGAGGACTTTGCCATTTACTGTAAATAACTGGATTTTTTCTCTCTCTGAAGTGCATTAACTGCTCTTGCATCAATCCTGTGTTGTTTTGATCGTTTCACTCTAGGTTTTTCCTCCCTGTTATCACTGCATTGTGTTAGTGCAGGATCATTCATTTTCTTCTCAAAATGGGATTTTCTCCCTCAAGGACTAATTAACCTCGTTGCAACCGCAGGGCCAAACAGGCATAGCCAGGGTTTACTCATTATTTATGCCACAAACTTTTCCTTCAAGACAATGATTCTGCCATGCCGTATCTTTTTGCTAGAGGAGATGATTTATCAGTTGGTTTCAAATGAGTTAACTCTTATTCTGTACGAGGTGTAAACACAATAAACAACAACTTCAACCTGTGAGGAGAAAAACACCGGCCTAGATGCTTTCAAGGTTGTCTAGACTTGCATTAAAGGCCAGAGATACTTGTAGACATAAATCTTGACATTTATCGGGCATTTATCGGGCTCTCCTAAGCAGCCTTGTGACCCCAAAACTCCAAAAAAAGAGTTTAGTCCAGTCCTTAGATTAAAGTGGTAAAATGAGTCTGCTTATTTAGTCACAGACCAGCTTTCTAATCAAAATAGACTGGTGCAAAGGAGATTCATCCAGCTATTAACTGTCTTCACCCTGAAGCCTTCCCCTCTGCCGTTTCTCAAGCACCCTGAGTGACCAGATGTCAAAGATACTTGGTGAAAACTCTTAAGTTAAAGATATAGAAAAGTAACTTTTTGAGTCTAGACCAACCAATACGAGCTTAATGAACCTGGCTAGACTACACAATCTGTATTTCACATCACTGAGGAGAGGCTACTTGAAACCCTTCACCAGATTAGAATGAATACAAAGAAACTTTTATTTGAACTGCAGATTACTTTATTTTAATTTTGCTGAATCTGAAGTTTCAAGGCCTTGAATCAACATCCGTTTTTCTAGGTTCTTTGACAGGCTTGATATTGGAGATATGGGATGTACTGTGGATGCGTGTGACCCAGCTAAGACCGAGTCGAATTGCTGCAGGATTGAAGATCCTTGGAGACTTTGGAGAACCTAACCTGTGGCACTTACGTCACATGTCACAAAGACCTTTGAGTGACTGGTTTGGCGGCACCTGAGAGCCCTGCTGCTAACTGCTTTCCTGGACCCAGTGCAGGTTACGTACCAGCCATATAAGATTGGAGGGTGCTACCATCTTCTTGGTCTACGAGGCCTTTTTGCACCTGGAGAAGCAGAGAAGCATTATAAGAGTCATGTTATTTGACTTCTCCAGTGCTCTCAACACCATCCAGCCCTGTCTTCTAAGGGATAAGCTTCTGGCAATACAACTGCACGCTGATACTGCATCCCGTATCATGAACTACCTCACTGACTGGCCACAGTATGCCAGAGCGGATGGCAGTGCCTCTGAGGTGGTGATAACACCAGTGTACCTCAAGGAACTGTACTGATGCAATTCATTTTTACTCTATACACCTCAGACTTACGTTTTAACTCTGATTCATGCCACCTTCAAAATGTTTCCCAACAAAGACAGGAGTAGAGATGATTGATAGAGAGCTTTATCACTTGGTGCAACAACATCATATAACCCGAAGCTCAGTATCAGCAAGACCAACAGGCTGGCGGTGGACTACAAAAGGAACAGGAGGCCTCTGTCCCAGTCATCATCCAGGGAGAGGAAGTATAGAGGGTCAAATCAATTTAAAAAATGGACACAAAAGAGACAGGGCTCACTGTTCTTCCTGAGGAGACTTCGATACTTCAGTCTATGCAACCAACTGCAGATCTTCTACGTCTCTGGTCGCTAGTCCGTGGTAAACCCGTGCTCTGTTCTTTGCAGTGGTGTGCTGGGGTGGTGGCATCAAGGCTAGCAAGGCCAGCAGACTCAACAAGCTGGTAAGGAAGGTAACCTCTGGGGTTGCTCTTATTATTATTATTATTATTATTATTATTTCCTCCCCTTGTGCTGCTGCAAAATTCTCCCCTCTGGGGATCAGTAAAGGCATATCTTATCTTATATACTAAGATATAGCTGATTAAGGGGCCTTCCTCACAGCAAACCCCTTGCGTCCCGCTGGACGTTTTGTGAGTGCGATGGTACTTACTTACAGGTGAGTAAGTAGGTTTGGAGGTCAGGTGAAACAGGGTTATTGGAGGGCAGGAGGGAGTGGCTGCATCCGGAATGACGAGAGTTGGTAACGGAGCATATAACACAACGAATGAATGATCAGCCTACAGTTGAGACACCCGTAGTGCTCTGTGGAAGCCACAGTTTCCTCAACAAGCCATATGGTCCAGTCCTAATCTGAGCCTCATCCTGCTGCTAGCACTGAGTTTTACTTCTGTAATTGGATCTGATCTTGGGCTGCTGTTCACATTGACTGAAAACAAATTGGGCTTGAGGTGGTTTGAAACACATTTTAGTCAAAAAAGCACTTTTGGATAATTAGCAAAGCAAAAGCCAGTGCGTCCAAAAATGTTTCAATTTAGCGTGTGCAGTTTCAAGTGAAATTTGAAGACACTGTCAAATTAGATTTCTTTTTTTCAGCAGCGTCTTTTTAGGCTTTGCACAGAATATTGATGAATGAGGCCCATTGTGGAGCCTCCACAGCTCTCGCTCAGATCTAATATTCTAATGGCGAACTGCTCCATAGCAGTAAAGCTTTCCTCTCACATGTCATGACCGCAGAGTGATCTCTCCCTGCCCTCCAGTCATCTTTTGATTGTTTCTCCATCTTTACAACCTCTGCAGTGAATAGATAGGAATAGGGTTATAGCTGTACTCTTGGGGACTCTCCTCTCTCTCTCTTTCTCCTCTTCACATTATTTTTGTCTATCTACAGCTCAACTCTACTGCCACTCTCTTTGCGACTCGTTCTACTATCTCTCCCCCCTCTCTCCCCTTCTGTCTTGTGCTCTCTGCTCACCAACCCTTCACTCCTTCTCTTCCCAGTATTTCTTCCAGAAGGGAAGTGCCTTTCTAATTACTCTAACCCTTTTGTTGTAAACTTCAGCCGCGGCCACTTTGAGGGGGGTCTGTTATCCCTGGATGGAGTAGCTTTCAAGGGCCGTAATGGCTTTTACCACTGTGTGTGTGTGTGTGTGTCACTGCCACAGATTGATCAGATAGCACACACAGTCTACTTGGCAGAGGCTCTCTGCACAAGGCTGGCACACAGGGAACATTTGGACATGGAGGGGTGGGTGGGTGGATGTTGAATTGAATGAAGAGGAGAAAGGTGGTGGGGGACAGGGCTGTCTCCCTGCTTATCTGCCCTGCCTGTGAGTGCGATGGTACGTGGCATTGTTTAAAGTCAACTCTTCTCCCTGTGTTTGAGAGATAACGACCCCTGGGCCATAAAACCACAGCAAGAAGAACGAAAACCACCCACAATAACAAAAAAAACGTTGCTACTGATTTTTCAGCGCTGGCTCTAACAAGAGCAGACCCACTGAGTTGTGGCTCTTGCCACTCGTCTTTATTGTGTTTTAGGGCTCTGTGAGCGTCCCTCTCACAATCTCTGGGGTTTGGTCCAGAAAGACATCACTGAATCTCTAACACAATCAGCAGAACCACAGCTGGACCACCGTGATGGCTAATTGCATCATGGAGTCAGTGATAAAGTCTGGAGTGGCCTGCTCTTCCTTTCTGGGAAGATGAGGCACTTTTTGTGACCTTTTTTACTTTTTTCTCCTTTATTTTCATCTTATGTTTGGTGGGAAAGACAGTGATGGGTTTACAGTCAGTATGTAGCTCTGTAAAGACAAAAGGATGATATGTTTTTGGAATATATTGTCAAAAGATCTGTTAACGTCATCTGTATGTATGATCTGTGGTCTGGTTAATGTTAAAATTGAGATCTCGGGTATAAATCGATCATGTTGTAGAGTAAACCGTGTTAGGGGAAATAGAAAATGTCGATTCTCACAGGCAATCGAGTCACAAACAGATATAATAAACTTGACTTGTGATTCTACCAGATTATTACAGCTTTTGCTCTATTGTTTAAGCCAGTGGTTCCCAATCTTTTTGTCTTTAAACAAATCAATGTATACCTGCAACCCCTGGTCAGACGTCATGGTAATAACGTGGAAATGAGCGGTGACTGATTTATTTAAAGCATTT
Source organism: Melanostigma gelatinosum (assembly GCF_949748355.1). Lineage (NCBI taxonomy): Eukaryota > Metazoa > Chordata > Actinopteri > Perciformes > Zoarcidae > Melanostigma > Melanostigma gelatinosum. The sequence continues at coordinate 2,562,807 of NC_136641.1, read as the reverse complement.
GAAGGGCCTGGAGAGCTGAAAGTATCCATTGTTTCACAAGAAAGAAGCAAACATGTAAATAAATAAATAAGGAATAGTCAGAAAAAATGACTTTGTTTTGTAAAAAACAAGATTATCAGGTGTTTCAGCAAATTGATCCCCCAAAATACTTTTGTCTACGCTCAGGTGATCTTGGAAAGACACGGGAGACAGCTGATAATTTCCTGTTTCCTACCGACAGTTAACGTGGGTTTCTTTTAACCATGACCATGATTGTTCACTTACTTTAACCAAGTAATTATTTTAACCCAAACCACCATGTCTCCCTCAACCCAACCAAAATTGAACCACAGCATTGTCAAATCATGAATCAGATTGATTTTGAAACTGTGAATTGTTGTATTTTGTGCAACAGAAATATCATACCAGACCAGCCATGTATGAGGGGTCCTCGCATGCCGAAGAGCGGCCAGTCCTGACCTGCCTAGTTGAATCCTCTTGGTAGACCCACTGTAGAAATATTTTTGGTTCATTATGAATCTGTGGCGGGCATCAAAGACTGGTGGGCTGAATGTTAGATCACTTAGATTATTTTGAGTTCGGCTAAACAACAGTTGATAATGATTGGATGAAGGACCAACATCTTAAACAGCCTTGTAAACATTATCAGCAGCGTTCTATGACCATAATACCTGCTTAGTCACTTTATTAACCTGAAAGTATGGAGCTAAATCCAGGTCAAGTTTTGTTAATTTGAAAAAAAACATTTCAACCTGAAAGTTCAAGTTGTGGTCGTGAACATTGAAAAATACAGCAATGTATTAAAAATATAAATAAGTGAATATTTTTCTGAATCCAACAAAGGAAAAATGGTAATAACAGCGTAGTTGTAGTTGTGATTAGGACGGGGAAGAGCTTCTCACTGACCATTACAAGTGAATAGTGAGGTAGAGTGTCTTCAGAGACAGCGATAGTCAATCCTGAGCGGGTTTTTCTCCGAGCAACTGGAGGCTAACGGGCAGGATGAAATCAGGAGCTGTATTGATTTGGTCAGGATCTGGTCACCTTCTGACAAAGCAGAAGCTCGTGGAGGTATAGCATTTTCTCAAAGAGCTTGGGGAGGGGACACAATCGAATGCGGTGTAACAATATGAAATCCATCTTTAATCTTTATGAATTGATTTCTGCGGTGGGAAAAAAATGCATTTACATAACCCCTCTGACCAGTGTTATGTTTTGTGTTTCTTTGTCTCCTTCCACAATTTTACAACAGAAATCATTTTAAAGCATTATATTTCTCTCCTTATATATCTCCATACATAACCAATACAACCAAAGTGTGGACATTATTATAGAGAAGCATATATGTATTCCTATATACAGTACAGCAAATACAAATGTTTGTTACATGTAGGATTGCTCTACATTTACTATATGTACTGTGTATAAGATATTATGTATGCATGTTGCTATATACAGAGTGTGTACACATACAGTATGTATGCACGTGTGCCTTCCATTATAGTAGCTCATCCCTGTTGAATCGTGCACATCTGCAGTGGGAACCAAAGCCTTCTCCCTTTGGGCAGTATTTATGGTAGCGCATGTAAAGGTATTTTCAGACACAAAAATGGTGCTTTAAATTTCAAATGGGATTTTAGTGGGGTTGAAAAGGAGAAGAAGCTAATCTGTGGAGGGTTTCACTCCACTCTCCACCCCTCCTCCTCCTCCTCCTCCTCCTCCTCCTCCTCCTCCATCTCTCCTCTCCCTTTCTCTCTTGTCAACCTTTTCAAAAAGCATCTCACACCAGGCTGTAGGGGCATGTTGTCATGTTGCTATGCTACCTGAATGTCAAGCAGAATGTCAGAGTAATGGCAGAGTGTGAATGTACAGTAAAGATGGAGCTTCTTCTGACCAGAGAGCCGGCCAGGAAAAATAATTTGGCAGCAAAGAAACGCCGTAATAATTAGACTATAATAATAATTAGAACTTTATAAGCAACTGGAACCCTAATTATGAAATCTAACTTACTGGATACTCTACTTATGTTGAAAATGTAATACCACTGAATAGCATTTTACCTATTTTATTTTTGCTTACCGTCTAACCATTTCAATTACGAGAAGTTCACAATTTCAGGAAATTTCAGTGTGCGAGGTCTGCATTCAGTCATTTAACTTTTTCTTCCTTTGCTAATATGACTGACAGGATGTAACCAGGCATGGGAGATGTTGGTTCATTATCTTTGATACAAGGAGCCCACATCTTGGTGTCTGAATTTAACAAATGTAGTTTAACACATTTAGGAGTGGTGATACTAATAGTCGTAGTAGTATAAAGAAGTAAAAAGTATGTGCAGAGAGTAGATTGTGGTGGATGAATGGGTCAAACTCAGGGCTGTTACTTAGCACAGAGGTCTCCAACCTTTTTTGCACCACGGACCGGTTTCATGTTAGACAATATTCTCACGGACCGGCCTTCAAGGTGTGGCGGAAAAACACGACGAAATAAAATCATACGATCGGCATGAAAACAAATATAAAATGCATAAATAAATGCACGGTGAATCAGTGGAGCCCTGAGCTTGTTCCTCTGCAACGAGACGGTCCCATCTGGGGGTAATGGGAGACAATGAAACCCGAAGTGTGTTCCTTATGTCCAGTCTACTCCCTAACTTTGTTTTGATTGCGGTCACTGCAGAACATCCCGCTTCACAGAGAGGATGTGTGAAATGGAAGCAGGTTTCAGTGCTTTAGTGGTGATCTCAGGATATTCAGCCTTGATTTTAATCCAAACACCAGCAGAGTTGTCGTCTCAAACATACTTTTAAGGCCACCGTCATTTACAACCTCCAGCAGCTGATCTTCCTGTCGCCACATATTCTGCAGAGCGGGCTTGGCGCGTCAGAATTACTCCTGATATTTAATCAGACTCCTGATATTGTCTGTTGAATGAAGCTTTCATTTTCTTGGAAGTTGTAGCTCTTCTTCTGTCTCCTTAGTGGCCTTTCCCCTTTGCAAAGAAGCTCTCCAAAAGTTATTTACTCATTTTCGCTAGTTTGTGGGCTTCATTTTTGAGGGAACGTATCACGTGACCGAGACGAGCGCCTTGACATGTCAAGAGGCACAGGCGGATGAAATTGGAAGAGAATCCGGTCATTTTTCAAAATAAAACTTCTTTCAGACTCTGATAATCAATAAAACGGAAATAATATAATATTTATTCTTTCTGTGCGGCCCGGTACCAAGTGATCCACGGCCCGATACCGGTCCGCGGCCCGGTGGTTGGGGACCACTGACTTAGCAGACTGGCATTTGAGATCTGTGAGAAGACTATTTCTACCGTTAGTTAACTTGTTTTTTCAGTTTTCACTTGCAGTGTGTTTAGGTTTATGCAACACTCGACTCAAGAGTTGCCTCGACGCGTGTGATGGGCTTTCCTATCCTGTGACAAAAGGGTGTGGGTGAAGCATTAAACTGCTACATTTGACTCATTTAGCATCTGCCTTGTCAGCTAGCTAGCTTGCTAATTCCACCATTGCTTACACACACTGGTTACAGAAATGGTGGCCTACAGCACTGCTGAGGTGAAGGGACGATGGGATGCGCTAGCTTGCTAATTATTGTTTCATTGTGTACTGATCAACAGTAAATTCATCAAATTCAGTATTAGCAGTCACCAAAACAGGAAAAGAAAATGTTATTTCTTTAAACTAATGAAATGACACATAAATGGTGTGCCTCCTGTGATTGGTTCGAATTGGACCAGAAATGTCCAAACCACTTTATAATATTGCTGCTACCCTTATGTATGTAAAGGGGACAACAAATTAGAAACACTTCTATAGTATATACCTATATGAAATGTACACATTTGTGAAAATTTTAACTGAACATTATAACAAATGACCAGACCTGTAACAAAGGTCCCAAGGCTGGAGTTGAACTCATGTTATTGTGGTCACATGTCATGCACTGCAGCCACTCAGCTACCAAGGTGCCCTCATCATAATCTCAAAAATTGCATAGCTTTAGGAAATAAAGTGGCCACTGAGTGTATTAAAATTTGAAGTATTCAGTAGTGGTTTCATTTCAAAATTAAGTATTCACTCGCTCATAAAATTATTATTGTATTTTCTTCTGCTTCCATCCAAAGAGCAGCATGAAGAGCTGGAGGTACTGCTGCTGCTCTGCTTCAAAAGACTAAATATTGCTTCAAAGGTGTGCGGTGCTAAGAATAGTGGTTAAATGTTGAAATTACAATCAAGCTTTCCATCAAATACCTTCGAGATAATTTAATGGTGATGGTGCTCATTATGGTGACATTAATGCTGACGATTATCACCATAGCTGGCTTAGATTTGATTCTCTTTAAGTACAGTGAGCTCCTTGCCATACAAACCTACACAGTCCTTTAACTTTACCCACATTTTATTTGGATTAATTGAAAAATTACCATAACCTGCGGCCATTACTGTTATTACAGTTTGGTGAAATTGCCCTCATAGCGGGTTGGGGATGGAAGCCGCTTCTTTCACCCCTCAACTCCCCCACCTCCTCCCTCAGCCTCCGTCCCAGCCCAGGCAGGGCAGAGCAGAAGTAGATAACAGAGATGTAGGGAAGATGTAGAAATGTAGTACAGTGCACGAACGAGATGACAAGATGGCTTGAAAGGTTTACCAGTGGAGGTGGGGAGGGGTGGGATGATGGAGAGGATTGACAGTTAGATAAGATGGCTGCTGTTGATTTCTGTGGACGTCTGGAGCGCCGCTGGTCGCCAGTATTTGTGAAGGAGAGAGGAGGAAAGCTGTTGGATCACATGTCATATGGCAAATATAGACACATTTATAGAAAGACTGATTTATAAAGACACTTGACGGCGTTGTGGTGTTGATGGCCTCCTTTGTCACATGTACCTGGAGAATTGGATCATCATGATGAACTGCACTGGAGGAGTCTCCTCAATCCCCAAAGCGAAGTGTAGAAACCTGCAACATGTATTCATGACACTATTCTTCACACCCATGCTTCATGGAGTTACATAAGCACATACAGTATGACGCAGCACTACTGTATAGGCCCCTGCAGCTGCTAGAGGAATGGACTAAAACAGATTCTGTGTGTGTCTGTAACATCTCCCTATCATCCCAGACTAATTATCAACTCCTATTTCACTTCATGGACAAAATTAGAAATTAGTTTTTCGATCTCGGCCATCACAGTGTTGTGTTCTTTTTTTTGTGCGGATGTGTTTCTCTGTAACATCAAGGCTCACAATCTCATTTTCTGCTCTGAATTACTGTCTAATGAATATAAGGTTTTGGATTTGGAGAGAGGCAGACTAGCTAATGGGTTTGTTAGTTTGTTGAGTAGCATGCCACACTCATTATTGCTTTCAGTGCTGTGATTAACTTGATTTGCAGGGCAAATCCATCGGAGAGAAGATGATGTGCTCACATATATAAATGCACGCATGCCCGTAATGTAATAATCTGATTTAATAAGTTATTAATATAGTTTGGTGCTCAGTTGGAAATAGAAAAGTGGACGGCTGAAAACACTATGGCAACTGATGATCGTGTTGTGATTGATTTAATTTAATTTCGTACGGGAACATGATGTTACAACAGTGACTAACAAGATAAGAAAGTCACTCAGGGGCACCTCTGGTTTAAAAAAAAGAGTTATATCACTGCCGTGCTCCTCCCTTTTAAAAGCCCACATACAATTTCTCATTATTTTTTAAAGATTATTTTTATGGTATTTCTGCTTTACTAGCCTGGTTATAAAAGAGCAGAAGAGAAGGCAGGAATGATATTCACGAGGGGAAAAAACGCAGGATTCTAGCTTGAATATATCCTACTGGGCCTCAAGGACATTGCATATTGCATCATTATTCTAGGACACCGTTTTCTTTTTTTTAAAGTGAGAATGTCGTATAACAAAAGCTCTCGAAAGTCCTATAACGCATGCAATGACAACAAATCTATTCCGGGATGGTGCTTTCGGGGTGATGAAAAAGATCTGAAATGAGTAAGATGCGAGTAAAAGAGAGGATGCAGTCACTCAAGAATGTTGTGCCGAGAAGATGGCACAATGTGACAGTCACGTGTTAGTCAGTGCTTTGTTTGGGAAGAGAGTGATGCTACTGTAACCGTCACACTGTCAGTGACCACGATGGAGGCAGCTTTAACAATGACAGTTAGCTGCCGAGATGAAACGATGATGTGGGTTTTCACTCGTCTCTTTCATCTTCAGCTATATGTCGGAGGGAGGTTCCTAAACGTCTTCTTAATGGTGTCACACCGTGGTGATTATCAAGCGTCCCCGCTTCTTCGTCAAGCCCGAGGCTGTCACCAGAAATGTCAGATGCGTCCCGTGTTACTAGTCATCAAGAGAGTTACGGCAGAGAGGACAGCTGTACAGTGCTGTCTTTAAGGTTAGCCATCTGGACAAAGACCAAGTCACTCTGCCTGCCCATGCCTTGATGTGTGTGTGTGTGTGTGTGTGTGTGACACAGCTTACCATCATAACAGATGACAACAGACAGATGAGCATCAATTCGATATCAGACACAGTATGCCTAAACTTCCAAAAGCATCTGAATGGTCCATCTGAAAATGCAACTATGTAAGTGTTGTTCATGTCACCAGGGATTCTGCTCCACTTTCAGCTGGGAAGCCAGAGAACAAATCATCTCATGGTACCTTCTTCTGGGTTATCTTGCCTTTAGCTAGCTAATAGCTACCAGAACTTTGGGTTCAAGACATTTGACATGACATGTTTTAGGATGATTTTTAACATGAGATGAGAATCAAGGCACCATACTCGAATGTGGTGTTTCAAGATGGCGCCATGTTTATTTCTCTAAAAGTTGCTCGCTGGGTACTGAAAATGGTCTTCAAGCTTCTGCGTTTTTGGGAGCATAGCTCATTTAGCATTGGAGTCGACCAACTGCCTGCGCACATGAATGGCACCAAAAAATATACATTTCTTCAAGATTGTGACAACACAAATTTAGACAATTTGTGATGCTTTTTCCTCGTTGTCTAACACAGTGTTCCCAGTGTACATATCTGCTTTTGTTCTATGTTTGTTTTTGTTTGTTTACGTAACCCAAAGGGTAATCTATATTGTTTTGGTTTAAGATAACGCCCTATATCTTTGCATTGACCAGTCAGAAGGCCATTCGTTCTCTATCTATGTAGTTAGAGAATTTGTTTCCATACAGCCAATCAGATTGCTTCACTTTAAACCATATTTGTATAACGTCAGTGTTCTATGACAGGTAGACGGTCACACTGAGCCAGACAGCACAACACAAGGGCCACAGACAACAAGCTTCCCTGCTAAAGGCACAGAAGAAACACACACGTCTTGTGCTGCACCTGTAGCAAACATTCACTGTGGAAAAGTGCATCTGCTGCAACAGTTGCCTGCTTTACGTTGTCTCTTTGCTCGCTATTAGACAACAATGTAGCGCTACACGTCCCTCCAGGGGTAGGAAGTTGGAAATGAGCATTTCTGATATTTTTCCAAAGACCATTGTTTCTTCCATTTGATAATAAAAGACCACTGACATGTAAGACATATAAAGACTACTACTAATAAAAGAGACGTGTATGTAATTTCAGTTGGGCTCCATTGAATCATTGAACAAAACACATGGTACATACTACCACTGTACTAGAACACAGCCAAAGCTGCAACAGTGTGTGTGTGTGTGTGTGTGTGCTGAGTTACCTGCAGCGAACACTCATTCATGACGCCTGGACATGCTGATAAATAACACAGCACCATCTCCTGTTGGCCACTCAGCGCAGCCCCTACAGCCTTAACACCTGCCTACCAGGAAGTACATGAAGGTTACAGGGAGGGTATTGTGTGTGTGTGTGTGTGTGTGTGTGTGTGTGCATGCAGGATCTGCTTTGTACGGATTTGGTTATGATTCAGAAACACATGCATGCACACACACACACACTCTTCCTAAAAATGCAAGTTTAATGGATAAAGTCTGGAGCGTGTCTTCTCACCTGTCACCTCTCATTAGACTGCGGCATGGCGACTGACCTTGTTTGTCTTTCCTAGGGCCACTGTGCTGAGCGGTGTGTGTGCATGAATGTATGTGTTGATTCAAGGGCCGGGGCCGCCTCACCCTAATGATGTGGCTGTGAAATCGGGCCAGAGCCCAGCGCCGTCTCTCATTACGCCCCTCCAAATGAATTTGCTACGTCGGTTCTGCCTGCTCATGCATGTGCCGCACGCTACTCTGTCCATGTGGCTTTACTTGTACCTGCTGCTAGTCTACATCTAATACATCAGCCAAAACGGTTAGTCTGACACGGGTAGAACCGAAATACACATGTTAAATCACACGCGTTGAGCTCTGGTTGAATCAGAAAGGTAAGACTTCTTTATGCCCAACACATACAGCTCATGTATATTACTGCAATGTCAAGGTACTGCACATTGACTCATTACATAGGGTAATGCAGAATCTCCAGGTCTATGTGACTCCAGTAAAAGGTGGGATGTGTAAACTGTACACTTAACAGTAGCAAAAAGAAGATGGTCATATTTTGTCTTCTTTAAGCTAAACATAAAATTGCAACGGCTTGGAAATCTGTTTACAGGCCGAGCAAACGAAATTGGATCGAGGGACTGATACAGTGCCTCGCCCTAGAGAAACTTACATGTGCAGTTAAAGGGAAATATATATGTATCGATCTGTGCATGTACATATCTGTCACCCTCTACTGTTAGTTTTATTTTTTGTTTCTGCTGAGAAACAAAAAATAAAACTAACAGTAGTCAGTAATGCCCAACAACAACACATGCCTATTTGAAATGTCTCCTAGTGCCTACGTGTACCTTTTGATGTGCCTTGTTCTGTCTTGTGTTTGTGTTTTGTGGAAAAGACAATAAAAACATTTGTCCAAAAAAAGAAAGTGGGATGTTTCTATGTAGACTGGCGTTATGCAACAGACTATTTCTTGATTGATTAGTGAGCTTTAGAGGTGCTGGTACATGGAATTTGTTACGTAGGGTAGCTGTTTCCTCCTGTCTCCACCTGTTCCCACTATTTGTGCTAAGCTAAGGTAGCAGGCTGCTGGCGGTTGCTTTGTCATTAACCATATACAGGCACACAGTTGTGTTAATCTCTTCATCTAACTCTCAGTAAGAAAGCGTGGTGAAAACATATTTCCAGAAATGTCAAACCTTTCCTTTTAATAAGCCCCAGCTCTATCCCTCAGGATAAAACGCCTAAAATAACATGAAATGAATCAGGAATAGCACCTCAACCATGAGGCTGCATATGTCTGGTCCTCTTTGAAACTTAAGGAATCCAAGGAATATGAATTCATTATAAGTAAACCTATTTCTATTACCATGCAGAGTAAATGAAGATGCAATGAATGGAAAGAAATAGTGTTATCCTCGCCTATTATTTCATCACAATTTCAGGCAATATGACCATTATGACCAAGATCTATGGCTAATGATGCACTGAATGTCTTGTACTACTCTTTACTACAACTAATACTGTAAACTTGTTGAAAATACACTAAGATACATACAATTTAGTCTCCATGTTTTGACCATGTTTGTTTACTGGGAGTTTTACTTCAAAGCACTATTTATTTCTAGACAGACATTTTACAAATAACAAATCTCCCCAAAACATAAAAACAGTATGAAACACAATGAATATTGATCAATCCTCATACATGACTGACAGCCAGCGCTCTCTACAGTGCAAGTCAGTGTAACTTGACAAAGATGATTTTTTTGCGAGTTTAGGTAAATGAGAGAGTTCGAAATTTCTAGTTTTTAGCAATTCCAAGCATGTTATTGTAGACTGACAAGAAAATGATCCCGGTTTGGTTTATGGATCCTGAGAGCTGAAGACATGCATATCTTCTATAAATAGACCATCTTCCATCGCAACTTTTTGTAATTACACCAAAGGGGTGGACACGGTACAGGGTCCGTTGGACATTAAGTAAAACTGTCCTCCCCCAAAAAATCAGACATCAGATCCTCATGTAAGAAAAGTGGACAATTGGTCAAAACATGAATGCAGAAAATACAGATTTCCATCAGCAAAATATAATATCACTGGTCCTGTTTTGTGGTGTATGTGTGCTATGAGAGAGAGCAACTGCATACAAACACCAATGTGCTTTTCATGAAACTTCATATAATGGGAGTACAGGCCAAGTAGTAGTCGTCGTTCTCCTCTGTCATATGTTGGATCAAGCCGAAGCTGGCCTCAACAGTAAAAGACAAAGGTGTAAAGATTGTAGCAGGGGGAGGCAGTGTCCTTGCCTAGATGGGGGATGGGATTGACAGACATCCGCATCAGGCATCTCCCCTCATGACCTTGGCAGACATGGTGTTTTAGTACGCTAGTTACAGCATGTAGTCTTTGGACAGCAGAGAAAGCTGCTCGGTCCTCTCACTGCACACACAGCAGGAGTCTGGACTGATTCTTCTCTTGGATCTGAGGTACAAAGCTGCCTGTAGTGTGTCAACAGTCACCTTTACTCTTTACAATAAGCCTGTATTAAACAGGCAGCAGGAATCTGCCGTGTGTATGGCTTATATACAGTGCACAGTGCAAATGTCACAGGTTCTCTCCCTCTACATTTGATCTGATTCACGGCTATCTTGTGTGTGTGCGCGTGCGTGCATTGCGTCTGCCATTGCAGCAAACAGATGGTATCATAATGACATCATTGCACACTGGGGTTATGTTCTCTGAGGCTCAGAGCAGGAGGAAGAAATTAGGAGGAGGCATCAGATGAGTGTTTGTCAGTTATTCTGAAAGAGACGCACAAAGAAATTAAAACCCAGAGAGCTTTTAGCTCATAACATTCAGCTCCAGTTTGCCCTACTAAACGCCACCCCTGCTTTTCACCTCGCCCGTTCAGCTGTTACAAATGTCAGCGCTCCCAGTTAACTGGACTTGAAATGATCTGCCCCCTTCTTTCTCTGCCTCTCTCTGTCATGTTCTCCTTCATTTGTTAAGGGTGCCCTGAGCACCTGAGTTTCTTTCTAAGAGCATCTCTCCCCCCCTTCTTTTTTTCTCCCTCCTCTGTGCTCAAGCTCTCTCATCTTACTGAGCAGGGAGAAACCTGTCACCACACAGCATTAGTATGCTCTTTTCATATCTGTGCCTCTTGCCTCTTTTTTTCCCTTCCTCTTTTTCCTCCCCCTCCTCCTCTTTCCCCTACAAACATAAAAATAGTTGATGCCTCTGACAAGAAAATGCCTCTAATCCTGAGGTTTGTTGGAGAGCAAACAGACGCAATTGGCCACTTATTATTCTGTGTAGAATTTTCTATGTGGGGTGTTTGTGGTGTCCATGGCAACAAAGTAGGGTGCACATATCCCCCCTGTCACCGAGCAGAATGGGAGGGGAGAGGATGAAAAGATGCAATGAAAAACACACTTACTGAAATTCATGGGGCAAGCTATAACCTGTTAGCTCAGTAGCTGGTGTAAATGTGTTTCACTGTGTGTGTGTGTGTGTGTGTGTGTCAAGTATATGAGAGTATCTGCGCACCTGCGTATAACTCTTAGCTGCCACACAATCAGATTTGCATTTCTCTGATTGCATACTTGTGTGTGTGATAGGTGGAGCTTACAGAAGGAGTGCAATACCTACAAACACAGGTGTACGTTTGTGTCTTAATGCATGTGCCTCCACAGGTGCCATTATAGCCGAGGCGACCCCTAAGCTGGGTTGGGTGGCGTGTGCGCGCGCCACACAGGGAGATAATCTTTGCCGTAACGAGCCTTTCACATGTGCACCAGCACCTTCCTTTCATTGGCCTACACAGACCCCGCCACTCCATCTAACACCATGGAAATCAATGAGAGCCAGTCGGAGTGGTGTGAAGATTGAGCTGCAAAGTACTTTGCATGCTGAAAACTAAAGTGAGAGGGAGGGGGGAGGGAGGAGGGGGGTTGTTGTGTTGCTGGGAAGGATTTGCATCGTGATTTCATGTATGTGAATATAGTGTGCCACTTTTCTCTCTGTGCATGTGCAGACGTGTCATGCAGTCAGATACATATTTAACTCACTCCTCTGTTCCAATTCCCTGCCTCTGTTCTGGTTGTTTATTCTCTTTTCATTTATTTTCTCTTCTCTTCTTGAGTCTTTTTTTCTTCTCCTTTCTTTTTTTCTTCTTTCTGTTCTTTTGTCTTCTGTTTTTTCTCTTCTCTTCTCCTCTTTGCTCGTCACTCTTCTTTTCTTCCATTCTCTTTTCTTGTCTTTTCTTCTTGTTTGATTTGTAGATTTCCTTTTGAACCCACCTGTCACTTTGTTTTCATCCTGAAGAGATTTGCTGTCAAGGGGAAGAAACGATATTCTAATTTCATAAATAGCACCAACAAATACAATTCTTTCTAACGTCGATATTATTCTATTTTCTTAATCCTGTTTTCGGCACGTGCTGGATCAATACACGGATGACTGTTGAAGGGTTGGACTCTGGGGTGAGAGGTCACAGGGTTCAGAGGTCATGGGGTGTGTATGAGCGCTGAGTGTCCAGGCCGTGACCTCATCCTGCTGGACGTTGACCTGGATGCACTGCCTTCATTTAAAGCCTCCGCACACACAGAGAAGTGTGTCTAGTGGTGGGCGCTGTGTGGGGTCACCTGAGTTTATACTCCTGAGTAGGAACAAGTCTCAGTTTCTGTTGGAATCATTGTCAAACATTTGTCCTCAGTACCAAACAAATAGTGCTTTAGCAGTGATGCTTCCGTGTATGTGGACTCTAGAGCAGGGGTCTTCAACGTTTTTCAGGCCAAGGACCCCCAAACTGATAGAGAGATGGAGCAGGGACCCCCGACTATATATATTGTATAAAATTGTGTTTTATTTTAAACTGGGCCTCGTGCCATAATACCTCTTTATCGTGCATTCAATACTAAGCTATTCAAATAATACACAGGTTCATATATTCATGTCTTTATTTTAAACATGTGCAAGGTACAGTGAGTAGGGAGGTCGTGCCACTGACATTTATAAACACACCTTGTCAGCTGATACCAATGCCAATATCAACATTGTCTGTCAATAGCATGATAATCATGCATACAAATTGATGTTTTAATATAAATGTGGAAATGAGTGATGGCCTATTAGTGCCACTGCCATGCATAAAGATACCTGTTATCTTTCATACAATACTAAATTATTGAAATAATGGACACATTCGTGTTTAGGGGGAAAAAAGAAAATTCCATTTTTTTTTCTTTTTTTAATTGTCTAATTGACCTCTGCTCTGGAGTATAATGAGCTACTCTTTCAGTTCTTTCTCCTTGTTGTATATAAAGCAATGAAAATAAAGACTTAATTGGAACCATGACAATGTATACAAATGTATTCAATATTTTACATGCATGTTAAATAAAGTGCATGAAGTTTAAGATTTTCTGTTTCAAAGGGTAAATATTTCATGTTCCTGTTTGTTTTCCAAACACCTCATGCCAGATGGGAATAGACTGAAGTGAGTGGAGAGAGGCTGGTGTGTGTTTTTATTCTATTGATAGATTGTTAATAACCTGACCTAATAACCCAATCTGTTCATTTTAAAGGCAAACCAGCAGTTTCCCTAAACCTATTCAAATCACATCAACGAGCCACACCGTTTGACTCAATCTCACATACAAGATCTTTGTGCCCCAAATTCTCACTAGTGTCTATTAATCCGCGTTATGTTATGTTTCTTTTATTTGATATGGACAGAACGGTGGCATTCGAATTGTAACATACATTTATGCACAAGGACCAGATGCACTGTGTTTAGTGTTGGTAGCGAAATGCTAATTGACAACACCTGTCCACAGGAGGAAGTTAAAATAGAAAAGAAGAAAGAAAATACATCCACAGATACAAGTGTGATAAATCAAAAATAGTTCCCAGCGAAGGCATAATTTCCTCCTCTTTGAGTAACATGAGTTAGAAACTACAATGGGCTTGGCGCTGAGTGCCACAGACAGGGAAGGGAAGTGAGACCGACTGAAGTTCTGCTCGCACCACATTCATTCATTACGCTGTGACATTTCCTTGTTTTAAATGCTGGTGTGACCGGGCCCTAACACATTGTTGGCTTTGGTCTTCTCACCAAACATCAGCCTCATCCTTAACCCCCCCCCCCCCTTGAAGTTTGTAACATCACTTGTATCGAGCTTTTCTTTCCATCTGTGGGACGAAGTATGAGAAGAATTGCAAGAAACGTCTTGCCTCATCTTCAAAGCTTGAACATTTCTTCACTGTTTTTCACCCACAAATCATCACTACATTCACCTCTTGACCACAGTCCTCAAAATGAACAGCCAGCAGTGTTCACTGCAGCATTAATAACAATGTGAGTAAATATGGCACAGGGCTCAAAGAAAACAATGCAAACAGGTTTTTGACCTACCAGCAGATACTGCATCTGGTGGCCCTGTACCCTTATTTTCACCCCCAGCCTTAGCCCAAAAGCACCCACTGATTAAAGCTGTGAAGTATCCTGCAACACAGGACAGGAATCAATAAGTGAATTAGACTCCACTTTCAGCTTCCTCTCCAGCCAGCCGGTCCCAAAACCAGCTGCCCGGGATAATGGGCCTGGACATGGAGGAGTGTGGGCGTGAGTGGAGGAGGCTGGGGGACAAAGAGGCTTTAAGGTAGTGTGATATACTGCTGTGACTCATTATCCCTGCACACTAGCATATATCCAACAGTTTGTGACACTACAGGGGTGTAGCTCATATATGTTTCACAATTTCTTCTGAAGTAGTGAGAGCGACTATACATATACGCTTCCCAGACTCAGCAGGGTGCTGCTCACTCGCCAGTGAGAGAACCACTTTGTCTTGATGTGGTCATTATTTTTATCTCTTTATTTTTTGTCTGCGGTGGTGACATGTTTGCCGCAAAGCACTTAATGCTGCAGATATTCCCAGAAATCATTCGTCAAGCAGCGTTATGTCCACTGTGACATCACTGTCCTTGGACTTTCTGCCCTCTTTTCTCTGCTGGTGACTCGGTTCACCCATGGAGGTAGCATTTATTTTTCTTTCTTTATTGGTTTTCTCTCAGGAGTCTTGTTTTTTAACTACTACTCGCCCTTTGATCCGTATAAAATCCGCCAAATAATTATAATTGTATGTTATTTTATGTAATGTTGTAATTGGAAGAAAGATGGGAACACAAATGATGGTATCAATTTTCAATAAAATTATTCTTAAAATAAAATCGATGCAGGAGAACTTGCGATATTGTCTTTTTGTCTTTGTCAAAACTACATTACCCACAATCACCACTTAACAGTTTGATCAGAGGTTGGGGTGTGATTCACACAGCTCCCTCTGGAGAAACTAAGGGCTTCATACAGTTTTATTCACACACTCTTTGTGTGTAAAAGGCTTCAGCCAGGATGTCCAATAGGATTCCCTGCTAAGAAGCAGAAAATAACTACTTGTTTACGTGAGGGAAATATTGTCAATATCTAGTGTAAAAATGGAATGATATGTTTCTTCTCTAAAAACAGCAATCACCGTGTCAGACTACTCCGGAGCCCCGGAAGGGACATGGAAGGGGAAAAACCAAAGGTCAGAGAAAACAAAGATAGTTCATTTAAGCTCCTTTTGACAGCTACAGTAGTATGGAAGATGGAGATATGGTGCACTGAATTTGATGAATTTATCAAACTACAATTGAGACAAGAATTCACTAGCTGGCACACCCATGCGGTCTCTCCTGCTAGGAGACTACTTTGCTAGGGGTAAAGAGGGTGGCAGCTCCTTCAGTTAGCCGCTGTAGCAACTCAAATTCAGCAGGTCAAAGCCCAGCGCCGGGGTCAGAGCGGGCTGGTGGCCTGGCCAGGTCTAACCTGTGTAACGGCAGCAGCAGAGAGGTCACTGACCCTGCGGGGACTCTGGGTGGTCCAGGACCTGCAAGCTTTCTGTTGCTGCTGTTTCAAGTTGCTACAGCTTCTTAGGCTACATCCACACTAAGATCTCCGTCCACACAGCGTTTCAGCATTGTTTTGGAAATGATCTCCGTCCAGACTAAAACGCCTGAAAACGAATATCACGGGTCTCTTCACGTACACTGCATGCGGGTGGGTGCCGGTGTAAACAGGAAGTAGATTGGTTGCTTCGTTAAAAAAAAGACGACAGAGTAATAAAGTAGTCTTTAATAATGAAAGGTCGTGTTTGATACTTAAGATCTTCTCTAAAATCTTCCTCTATGAACTCAAACACACATTTCGTGGAAAGTTTTAGAAGTGTTATTTTTCAGACTAAGTTACAGCGCTGCAGGTCTTGCTCTATCTCTCTCTCTCTCTCTCTCTCACACATCAAATTTATATTAAATGTGATGAAACTTATTTTAAAATAAGCATGAATAAGAAAAGGAAAGTCCTCTGTTTTGTGTCCGTCCTCCTCAAAGCCTAACCGTGACTTCAGATGTCCGCTCCGTAGGGCTGATAACGCCGCTGGTCACGCTCACTAATCGCTCCAATAACAGCTGCTCCCTCCGTAATGATGCAGACTTTAACTGAACAGCTGCTAGTAAAGACAACAAGGTCAGCATCGCCTGTAATCAGTTGTCCATGTTGAATTAACTTGGTAGTCGATCGGTAATCAATGTTGTTGTTGTTTGTGATTTTCCGGGAAAGGGTCACGTGATAGAGGTGTGACGAATCAGGGAAGGACACGTCGTGACTGCTAAGAACCAATCGAGTAGTGCACGTGGGTGTCTACGTCATTGTTTCCAAACTTATGCATTTTCGATTGTCCACACTAGGAGGTAACCTCGGAGTTTTCAAACTTATCTGTTTTTGGTGCTCTGAAACTCCGGCGTAGTGTGGACGCTCAGCGTAAACGTAGCAAAACATATGCGTTTTCAAATGAAAACGGAGTAATGTGGACATGAAGGTGAAGGTCCGTCTCCGGAGCTGCTGCCGCCCTCCCCACGGTGGAGTGGTCCCCTAGTGACGGGGAGTGAGGCGGAGGGGCCGCGGGGTGCACTAGCTAGTTCTTGTCTCATTTGTCTTGTCTTTATATTTGAAGCCAATCTCAACAGAAGAATCTTTGAACCTCTCCCATGGGTCTGCGCTCCATTTCCCAACTGAAGTACATTGATCCTGTTCTTTTAAATTGGCCATAATTAATAAAGTTTAGCCAGATCTGGCAAAAAGTAAATCCTGTTTTTATCAACCTTTGATTTCTTTTTCTCTCCATGTGCCTTTGATGGCTCCGTGACGACTCATCCTTACATGAAAATAAACAAACCAAAGAACTGAGAAGTGCAAATAATACAAAATGAGTTTATATTTAGAATGCACATATTAGATATCTATTGGGCAACCTGCAAGTTCTGTTGTCTTCCTTCTTAATCTCACACTTTTGCACACATTTAAATATCAGGAAATTAAATATTTGCAGAGACAATGACTCAGTGTCTGGAAAGAAAAGATAGATCCTGAATGCTCCCTGTTGTCAGCCCCTCTCCTTTTGCCAGGATCCCTCATTACTCCTTACGTTGTGTTCGTGTTAGTGCCATGTTTCTCCCTCTGTTTGGCAGCCGCCTGGTTGTGTTTGTGCCACGCTCTTAGCGGGGGTGTGATGTCATATCACAGCGCCATGTTCTGCTGCCACAACGGTGCATCTGCTGTTGATCTTGGTTTAACTAGGAAACGCCGCGCCAAGTCAGGCCTGATTTAACGGGATCATCACTATCAGTAATCATGGCAATAGCACATTTGCATGTGAATAAAATCTTTGAGCTTGACCACAAACCTTTCAGCAGCCTGGTAACTCACTTACCTGGTAACTCACTTTCACTTCTGTTGTCTTTCATCCTCAGCCAGTTCATCGAGTCAATTCTTCATTCACTTTTCACTTCTCAGTGATGAGATGTAAAAGCTCCAGCATGGCTGACATTCTGCAACATGCTGATGATATTCTTGTGATCTCTCGAGCAACAAATGCAAAATGCGGAGAGGAGGCTGTGAAGAAATGTCGAAATGTCGAAAATTATAATAATAATAAATGATACAAATTGTCAATATTTGTGTTTTTGAACTGTGGAATGTACCCAGTAATATGTGTAAAATGTGATATCTGCACAAAATATATGCATTTCCTGCTCGTCCTCTCCGCCTGTGTGCATGACACGTCTCAGAACGCGCATCTAGGGGGGCAAAATCATTTTTGCCCAAAAGAGGCGGGTCTATGAAGCAGTTTAGCCAATTGCTGATTGAAGATATAAATGAGTGACGTACAATTTAGCCAACCAGCGCCCTCAAATAGATTCAGTGTGGGGCCAAAAAGATTTTGCCCCCCTAGCTGTGCGTTCTCGTCAGGAGAAGTCTCTACAGGCGAGCGCCAGCGCAAGCACTCCTCCTCCAAGACCCGTTTGAGAAGAGAGCTTTGGCGGAGATTCTGCAGCCAAAGAGCTGATATCAGAACAGCCTGACCTCACAGTCAGACAGCAGACTCGCGGGAAAGGGAAGCAGTACATGCGAAGATTCTG
The DNA here is from genome assembly GCF_949748355.1 of Melanostigma gelatinosum. Classification (NCBI taxonomy): domain Eukaryota; kingdom Metazoa; phylum Chordata; class Actinopteri; order Perciformes; family Zoarcidae; genus Melanostigma; species Melanostigma gelatinosum. Next base: position 2,544,288 of record NC_136641.1, on the reverse strand, counting down.
TACTCGCTGTACACCAGACAGGTTTGGCTAGCTGGATGACGTCATGCTAATAACTTATTTAGCTTTTTAAAACAACGTGGACGGATCCAGCACGGAGTTAGGGGAGTGAGGGATGAGGAGGTAAGGAAACATGAGAACACCAGGGTAGGGAGTGAGGGATGAGGAGGTAAGGAAACATGACAACACCAGGACACACATGGAGAACTCTGTCAAGCTACATATTAGGTAGGGGTGTAACGGTTCACAAAATTCACGGTTGGGTTGGGTACGATACAGTGGAGCCACGTTTCGGTACAGTAGAAAACTATGAATGCCAGAGAAATGTACTTGATTTTAAAATATATTTATTCATTACAACTCGATCCGTATCTGTATTCAGCGTGGTTGTTTATCTCGCCAGTCTTTTTGATGGTTCAGAGGAGGATCCAGTGCTGCTGGCTGTTTCTCTGTCAGTCCTTCCACATGCATCCGCCACCCCTATTAACACTTCCATTAATACTAGATCACAGATGGAAATCATCCTCTCACCCCGCAGATGCGTTTAGATTTTGATGAGCGTTTTTATTCAGCTCCCGAGGAGCGCAGAGCAGTATAACAACTACTTTTATTGATGGCAGAGAAAATCTGCTGCTGCTTTCTTTACAGTTTTACTTTTTTCTCAGCACATATGTACAGTTTGCAGCAAGCTCCACTTTAAAACCTCTTTAGGAGGGTTGAAGAAAATAAGACGATTGTGTTGACAATGAGGAGAAGGCTGAGGGGCTGAAGGTGAAAACATGTGCACTTGTCTCCATTGGCATGCAGGCCTTCCAGCTCCTCAAACTTTCAATCTTTCCAGTTGCGATCCCCATGCGTGTACTTGACAGACAAGAGAAAGACCGTGTGGAATACCAAGTGGCTCTGCATGTTCATATTAGCACGCAACATATAACCGCGTATATGCACACACATGCAAATCACCCACAAGCACTGAACACTTTGCGCAATCACACACTTCCACGCACATACGTCCTGATTCCATTACCCAACTGCTTGTCATTCAACAACACACACATTAACATTCATGCTCACACATACCTACCCTCTCACATAATCACTTGAATGCACAAACATACATACATACATTCACACATAAACAGATGCAAATTCCCCTTCAATCTTACAAAGGCATACAGATATTACAAACATAAACTATTCAAACATGAAGCAAAAGCATTCTTATAGATGCACAGAAATGCACACATTTAAGCCCTTGTAATGAGGGACACACACAGAGCTGCTGACGCATTACTGTACTGGACTTTCAAACGCATCCACACAAACAGAGACACACATTGTGCTAAATGATTTGTTTCCTCCTCTCTGATGCTTATGAATAATACACGAATCTCAGGGGAACTTTTTGCTTCACATAAATAAGAATTTAGATAGAAAATTGCATTATTAATCGGTGACTTCTTGCTTGTTTTTTCCTGTAAAGAATTCAAACAGTGTAGCAAATGTTCTACTTTGTAGAACAAAACAAAAGCCCAAACAGAGAATCAAATGTCCCTAACCCCTACAGGTTATTTGTTTTATGTAAAAATGAAGCTCAACACCTACAAATACACCAAATGAATCTTAAGTGCAAGTTCAGTCTGGAAGACACTCCTCTTCATTCATAATCTCTCTCTCTCTCTCCTTGTAATTACTCTATCAGCTGATTGGGGGCGTTCACTTTAAAGTAACCAACCAGATACTGCACACAGTTTCCTTAAGCCAATCACATCATTGCTGTCAAACTTTAAAAAGTGTTCGCTTCTCTGCTGCTGTCAGTTGTCATTTCAGCGTTAAGCAGATGCAACCCTCCTCCACCACAGTCACCTCCAGTCAGCATCACAGTCAGGCTCCTGATTCATCAGATTGCAACAACTCCTTTCACCACCACCACCACCACCACCAGTGTCTGGACTCCAGGGGGGATTAGGCCTTATTGGACCTCAGTATCCCTACCCTCGCTGATATTACTTCAGGATGGAGTCCAATCGCCAAAGATTTTGCACTTTTCATATTTTATACTTGTATTATAAATCATTGTTAAATTCTAAGTCTCTCCTGATTGAACTGCAGAGTGTAGATCAGGGGTGTCAAACATACGGCCCGCGGGCCGGACCCGGCCCGCCACGTCATTTTATGTGGCCCGCGACAAAAATTTAAAGTTAGATGTGAAAATAAAAATATCCCCATGGTCGAAATTATGAGATAGAAAGTCGAAGTGATGAGATGGCATGTTGTCTGTGTGCCGACATTAAAACTATCACAACAGGTGGACAGGAGATGCAACAGCCCATAAAGAGGATTTCCAACAAGTTTCTCAACATGCGTACTTCTCTGTACTGAAACGTCATCAGTCTCAGCCCAAGTACTGTTCCAATTCAAAGTTCACATCGAGCCAAGCACGGCCCTAATGCCCGGATGTGGCTCGCTCTGCCCATTTTACCCGGGATGCATCGGAGGTGACTTGTCTGTACTTGGGACAGCCAAATATCCCAGAATGCATTTTGCACCAGCAACAGGAAACAATGGCGGAGGAGAAATCACACAACTGGAAGTACGTGTTGTGGAAGTCACAGATATCCCGGGAAACTAAACTAACTATGTTAGGAGTACCGTAGTTACATTTACACCGTCTTACATTTACAACCGGCCCTTTGAGGGCGACCGTGATGCTGATGTGGCCCCAGAGTGAAAATGAGTTTGACACCCCTGGTGAATACATGAATATGCGCTTGATGGGATGCTTCGTCATTAACGGACAATGCATATAGTAAAAATCAATGTAATTAACACAATGACAAGAACAAACTCAGAAGAACCAGTCACATATATTTATATGACAACAAAGCATGACACATCAATCCAGCAACACTGCAGCGCTAAAACACGTATTCCACCACACACTAAAGAACACGAGCCATTCAAATATTATTCACATCAGAGGGAACAATATCAACCATATCATAAAAAACGACACCATAGACCAGCGGTTCCCAAACTTTTTAGGCCGCGCACCCCCTTCTACATCCCCACCGGGTTCGCGCACCCCCCCCCCCCCCCTTGAATAAAAATAAATAAAAAAGCAACAGAGCCTATTTATAGCCGCATAGAAATGACAGTTTGCTCGCTTGTGGCGTTTGTTTACAATATTTAGTCCGCTGTTAAATGTTGCAGTGTGAACACAAACCGAACAAAGGAGCAACTGCAACATTGTATCATATTAATCCCTGAATCAGAACAAAGCAAACGAACTGAAGGTGTGAAAACGCCCTGAAACACTGCAACAAAGTTTCAATAACTTTCAGTGACACAAGGCGTCACTTTTAAAGAGCAATACGGATGCGAGCACACACGCACAGGCTCAGAGGCAGATTATCACATTTAATTTACAATTAATGAGCGACTAATGTAGCCAGGATGTCTTCGGACAAAGCATCGATGCGGCGCGACACAGTGTTGTTGGACACCGGGATCATGTCCAACTTTTTTGCTTCTTTCTCCCCAATCATACATTCCACCATCTCTCTGGCAGCTGGCAAGCTCACGTCTTCAGTGATTGTGTGCGGTAGCCCCTTTCTCGCTATTCTGTAACCAGATATGAAGCCCGTAGTGCGTCATTTATAGACCAACACATGAATGAGACTCCAGTTGTTTTGGGCTGTTTTGTAACTCCTCCAATTTCGATATAAACAATGTAAGGGGCTTTTGACTTGCACTTTTCACCATATTTCCTCTTTTTTCCCAGTCTGATGCTCACTCTCGTTTCCTCTTTTTTCACCTTGACTCCGCGATGGGCCGATGTGCTCCCGATGACTCTGGCTCGATTTCTTCTCCCGGTCTCTCCCCAACGCACCTCTCAGTTCCTCTCGCCTCCGATTCTCTCTCTCTCTCTCTCTCTCTCTCTCTCTCTCTCTCTCTCTCTCTCTCTCTCTCTCTCTCTCTCTCTCTCTCTCTCTCTCTCTCTCTCTCTCTCTCTCTCTCTCTCTCTCTCTCTCTCTCTCTCTCTCTCTCTCTCTCTCCTCTTTTATGATGTCCCACCTGACAGTTTCCCCCATTTCAGCCAGTTTAGCATATTTGCATGAATGTTATTAAATTGTACGTTTTTAATTTTAAATCTTACAAAGGGGATTTTTATAATTCATGTTTTTATTTTGTGAAAAATCCCACTTTTCCTCTCGCGCACCCTCTGGGGGTGCGCACACCCCGGGGGTGCGCACACCCCACTTTGGGAATCCCTGCCATAGACAAATGAACACAGTAGTAACGCTACTGCAGATGTAAAAAAAAAAAAAAAGCACTTCACTTACCAAAGCTGCTGTTCACTTAAAGACAAAGTCCATCCTCCTTTCTTTGATGACAAAGAGTTTAATGACACGGTTGTACAGAACATCGGTGCAGTTCAGTTCCAGCCAGAGGTCCTCATGTGAACGTGCTTGTTGAGTTGTAGATCCACTCGGGTCTCAGCAAAGGTTTTCAAAAGCACCGTATCTTGTAAGTGTCCTGTCGTGCTACGGTGTCTTGTTGCTGCCTTGGTTAGCCACCTCAGGTTAGCAAATCCAGCATATCTCCAACACCAAGACGCATAAAACGCATTCTTAGCCATAACACTTCTCCAACGCTGTTCGCCAGGAATACCGTTTGTAGTTGCTGGACTGAAAGTGGCGTACAAATCCTTTTCCTGGCTGGGTCAGTGCTGATGTCCAGCTTTTCTTGAAATGTCCTTCTCGAGAAATCCGTTTCTCCTCCTCCAGCCATTGAGTGTTAAAAAAACAAAGCTCGGTCAAAAAAAAAAAGAATCTACACCAAGCAAAACGCTAAAAATGTCATGTCAATGTCATAACTTTCAACTTGAACTCTTACTACTACTAAGTTCTGCTAGCTAACTTCAGTTTCCGAAGTTTCCGGTTGACCTTTTTTTAAAGGTTATATGTTTTTAATATATATAATTATGTATATAATTCATATATATAATATATATATAATTCATGCTAGCCCACTGACCAATCACGCCGCACATTAATGCTGAGCCGCACGTTAATGCTGACTTACTTGGCTAGGCCACCCAGAAGCTCTGAGCACGTCAAAGAATACGTCCAACATGTCAAACTAAAAATCTGATTGGTTGAAGACGACGACAATCAACAATATTGTCCCGATTTACTTAAACTGCAAAGGCTTCCTAGCGGGCCTCGGGCCTCTCTTCTTACATAGAGACATAGAGGTGAAATCTGATTGGATAAGAGCTCTCCTTAAAACAAGCTGCACTGGAAGCAGAGCAACTGAGGAAGACAGTAGCTGAGCAATGAGAAAATATAAGCTCATGGGAAAAATAATTAGAATACATGTAGTGTATTTGTGAAAAATTATTAAATTGTAAAATAGCTATAACTTTGTGATTCTATTCAGGGCAGCAGAGAAGGCCCACCACTGATTGTTTCTCTGACGTGCAGAGGCATACAAGAAATGTGTGGAGAAAGACTGCAGCATGACATGCAACAAAGATCCATGATGAAAGTCGAACCAATGACATTAGGATTACACTGTTTGCGCCTTCAAGGAACAGTGTGTAAGATTTAGTAATATCTAGTGGTGAGGCTGCAGATTGCAACCCCTCAGCTCAGCCCTCCCTTTCTAAGCGTTTAGGAGAACTCTGCTGGCCTCCAGGTAGGGAAAGTTATCTTCAGGGGTACAACTAGGAGCTTCTCTTATCAATACTCTGCTCTTCTACATGACTACATATTTGCTTTTAAAATCAAACCTAACTTTGTAGTTTCCTATGAAGACAGCAGTTTATTTTGAAAAGTCTAGGCCTATGCATGTAATGAGCGGCTTTTTAAAGGAAAATGCGAGGAAACGATGAATACCTTTTTGTAAGATATCAAACCGTTGTATGAGGAAACAATGACCGATTACTTCGTTGAAGTCACCTGCTAAAACAATTTAATGAAAGAAATGTAGGTATGAAGACAATACCTGCTTGACTGTTTTTCAAATTTGACAATATCTTCCTTCTTTTAACTGGACTGCTACATCCATTTATTTTTTCCGTGAAATGAACTGAACAAGACTACTTTCCTCATTCCTACTACTTTCACATTCCTGAACTCTATGAAAACAGCCTCGACCTTTTTGACTTCTTATTACCAAATGCTCCGAGGCCTCCTCCAGGTGGGCAATGCGACTCTCAGCTTCTCCTGCATAGCAGTCTGTATCATTTTAAACTCTGCCGTTGTTTGTTTAATAGTTGAAGTGTCAGTGTTGCTCATTTTAGACATTTCAAATTAATTTTTGATATTTTTGTTAGAATTCTAATTACATCCTGACAGCAATCAATGAATCAAATGCTCTGACAAAACAACTAAACAGTCCGGTTGTAGGAGCGGTCGGTTGATTAACTCGCATTATCTCGTAGTGTCGTTTCAAAACTTTCTTTTATTCCAGAACAGCATCAAAAGCATACATGGAAGTCATCTTAAACAGAAAAACCCGCTTTGTCTCAATGCGGTTTCGTAATGCGTAGTGCGTAGTGCGTAATGCGTAATGCGATTGAAAAATAGTTAGCCCTTCTGCTCCTAGATCTGTAGATCCTACTGTTTTTCTTTATGGGTAGGCCCTTTTGTAGAGAGGTCACCTCATCTTGGAAGGATTGTTGTTGAATGTAGGACACAAGTGATTGTTCCGCCTTGCCTAAATCCTCCACAGACAGCCGTGACCTAGGTGGGTCTGAGTCACTCATTTTTTTCTTTTTTAGGTTCAATTGTCTCAGACGTTCTTTGAATTTTAAGAGCCAGGCTGATGATCGAATCAATTTGTCCCATGATGAGAAGTGGTCAATAAGACGAGTCAGTGGACTTTGAATCTGCAGTGCACTTGGAGTGAAAGCTCCAGCCACCTTCCTGACTTCCGGGTCACCGTCGGACAGTATGGGTGGTACCTGGATCACTGGCCAGTCTGTCTCCGGTTGCATCAGAAAATTTGGACCCCTCAGCCAGTGTACTTGAAGGAACTTTTCAGCTTTCATGCCTCTTGATGCATTGTCTGCAGGGTTGAGTCCAGTCTTTATGTGGCGCCATTGGGCTTTGTGTGTCAGATCCCGAATAGTCGTCACTCTGTTAGCCACGTAGGTCTGAAACCTTCTGGCGCCATTTTGAATATATTTTAATACGGCGGTGCTGTCGGTCCAAAACACTGAGTCTCCGAGGGTTGACTCGAGCTCTCTCCTTAACATCCTGTCCATCCTAGCAGTGAGGACTGCACTGGCAAGCTCCAGTCTTGGGATTGTCACCACCTTTAAAGGTGCAACTTTTGCCTTCCCAATCACAAACACCATGTGAGGTAATCCGTTGTTATTGGTCAGCTTCAAATAGCTGACTGTCCCGTAACCTCTTTCACTTGCATCGCAGAAGTGGTGCATCTGTGCTCTAGTAACTTCAAAATCTGGTGGCTTAAAGCATCTCTTGATTCTTAGACTGGAAATCAGGTTAAGATCTTTAAGCCACTCCTTCCATCGCTCTGTGTAAGCAGTTGGTATCGATTCATCCCATCCACAATTCAGCTTGCACAGGTCCTGCAGTATTCCTTTCCCTGTCAGCATGACTGATGCTATGAACCCAAGAGGATCATACACTGAGTTCAACACAGACAAAATGCTTCTGCGGGTGACTGATTGTTGTTTCGGGGTGATCGAGAAGAAGAACGTGTCTGACTCAATGTCCCATCGCATGCCAAGAGCCCTTTCTATGGGCAGTTTGTCTTTGTCGAGGTCTAGATCTTTGACCTCTTTTGCCCTCTCTTCAGCTGGAACAGAGGCAAGGACTGACCGACTGTTACTGGTCCATTTGGTGAGTTTAAATCCACCTGTGGTGCATACTGATCTGAGCTCTTTCACCAGACAGATTGCTTGGCTCTCGCTTCGGTCAGATTTGAGGCAGTCGTCTACATAAAAGTTGTGACGAATGGTGTTCGCCACACTTTCCTTCATTATCATCGGCTGTCCACTTCAGTGCGAAATTGGCACAGAGATTGGCACTCCAAAGAGATGCACCATCATCCAGTACTCTGCTAGCGGTTGGTTGGTGTCGCCGTCTGGCCACCACAGGAATCTGAGGAAGTCCACATCATGTTTAGGTATTCTTACTTGAGGGAACATTCCTTCGATGTCCCCCATCACTGCTACTGGTTCTTGTCGGAATCTGAGGAGTACACCCAGCAAGGTGTTCGTAAGGTCAGGACCCTGTAGCAGCTCATGATTCAGCGAAGTTCCTTGGAATGAGGAGGTACAATCGAATACCATCCGGATTGTCTTTTTCCTTTTGCGGTAGACACCATGTTCAAGTTCAAGTTCAAAGTTCACTTTATTGTCAAAGTTTCCACATGTGTTATGCATACAGAAAATTCGAAATGCCGTTTCTCGCAGTCCCACAGTGTAATATAGACATGAACATATAACATATAATAGAATAAAATAGAATAAAGTTAAGAACATAAGGGCCTAGATAAAGGATTAACAAGTAGCAGCAGAGAATAAAAAGTGACTGGTGCTGGATGAGGGAAGGGTGTGTGAGGGGGGTATTTGTTCGTAGCAGCAGAGAATAAAAAATTAAAATAAATAAATAGAAAAAGTGACTGGTGCTGGATGAGGGAAGGGGTGTGAGGGGGAGTAGATGTCCTGGTATGTTCCATTTGAGGCAGTGGGGAAAGGTGGGTGAGGGGGAGGGTAGAGAGGTCAGGGGAGAGATGGCAGGGGGGGAGAGAGGGGGAGCGAGAGGAGAGAGGGAGGGAGAGAGTTCAGCATCCTGACCGCCTGGTGGAAGAAGCTGTTCCTCAGCCGGGTAGAGCTCGAACGGAGACTGCGGAACCTTCTCCCTGAAGGCAGGAGGCTGAAGAGGCTGTTGGAGGGGTGGGTGGGGTCACCCGCAATGCCGAGTGCTTTGCGGGTGAGGCGGGTGTTGTAAATGTCCTGTAGTGTAGGGAGTGAGACTCCGATGATCCTCTGGGCAGAGTTCACAATGCGCTGCAGGCTCTTGCGGTTGGAGGCGGTGCAGCTTCCGAACCACAGCGTGATGCAGCTGCTGAGGATGCTCTCAGTGGCGCCTCGGTAGAATGAGAGCATGATGGGGGGGGGGGCTCCTGCTCGCTTGAGCTTCCTGATGAAGTACAGGCGTTGCTGGGCCTTCTTTGCCAGTGCAGTGGTGTTGCTGTTCCAGGTGAGGTCATCTGTGATTGTCACACCCAGGAATTTGGTGCTGCTCACCTGTTCCACAGCAGCACCATTGATGGTCAGAGGGAGGGGGGGTTGGGAGTGGGGTCTCCTGAAGTCAACAACAATCTCCTTTGTTTTCCCCACATTGAGGAAGAGATTGTTATTTTGGCCATGGTGAGGGATGTACCACAGTCTTCCATTTTTCCGAGGGAGCTGTTCCTCTGGCACTCTTTCTGCATGTCCTTTCCTCAAGACATCACTCATGAAGCCATTATAGTCTTTCCGAAAGGCTTCATCTTTCTGGAATCTGCAGGCAAGATTTAATACTCTTTGTTCCGCCATTTTCCTGTTGTTTGGCAGGCTGATGTTATCCTGGCAGAACGGAAGTCGTATTTCGTAGTGGCCTTCTTTCCTTTTGACTGAGTTGTCAGGACTTCCAGGAATTTCTTATCTTCAAATGAGTGTTCTTGTTTTTCATTGGAGGCCAACTCTGAGAAGTCCTGGTTGTATTGGTGTATCAGGAGCTCTTCCAGCTTGGCCACTGATATTCTATTGGACATTATCTGTGGTCGACCATGCTCATCCATAGGTGCAGTACTGCGGAGTGGTCCATTTATAGTCCAACCTAGGCTTGTTAGGACTGCGTAGGGCCCCTCCCCATGGCTATTGATCACTCTCAGTGGCTCCATAGCCTTTGGGACATTTGCACCAATCAATAGGCCTACCTCTGCCTTGATGGTTCTTAATTGGACCTCCTTTAGATAAGAGCATCCTTTTATGTCCATTTCTGTAGGAATGTTCTCTTGACTGACAGGAATGGCATCTTGTGTGAAGACTTCAGGAAGCTCTATGAAGCTGTTGCCATCCAGGCTGCATACTTCCAGTCCTCTTATTGCTTGGGTTTTCACAGGCTTTTCATGACCCATTGTTCGGAGTAAGATCTCTGTTTTCTTTCCTCTGATGGACAACTGTTCCATCAGGTTTTCCGTGACAAAGGTAGCAGTGCTTCCAGGGTCTAGAAACGCATAGGTTTCTATCAAACAGCTGCCTTTATGTGCCTTTATCTTTACAGGTACCACTGCTAACTTGTAGTCTGTGATTCTGTCCACTGTTTGTGCTGCTGATGAAACTCTAGCAATGTAATTGCTCCTGGTGTCTGAATCCTGCTAAGCTGCTGGCTTGGTACTTCCTGGAGTAAAGTTCATTATATGCAAGACCGTCGGGTGTTTCTTCTCACAGGAACGACACACGAGACGTTTCTTGCATTCTTTACTCATATGACCTTTGACCAAGCAGGCAAAACAGAGTCCATTTTTCTTTAGCAGCTCAATTTTCTCCTTGTGGGAAGTCTTTGCTATTATTTCACATGTTTCCATCACATGATCTCCTTTACAAAAGGCACAGGGCTTGACGAAAGCGTCCATGGCTGTACGACTGCCCTCTGGTCTGTCTGCCCCTTCCCGTGCATTAGGGTTCTTGTTGGTTTCTGTCTTGGGCACAACAGTCGTAGCAAAGCTTTTCTTGCTGCTAGGTCTCATATACGGTAAGTCTCTTTTGGATATTCTCTCATTTGTGCTTCCGGCAGGGTCCTGGATATCCCCGAAGACGGGATCTTGAATGATTCTGACCTGTTTTTCCATAAACAGAACAAGATCATGGAATGTAGGTCTCTGCTGTGTTCTTTCAGTGATGTCACATACAGCAGACCGCCATTTCTCTCAAAGTTTAAATGGGAGTTTGAAAACAAGTCTTTTCATGTTAGATGGCGAGTCCAGCTCTGACCTGTATGGGAGGTCCTGAACTGCATTACCACAGCCTCTTAGATAGAGGGCGTAGCTATGAAGTGCCTTTCCATCATCTCTTCGTATTTGGTTCCAGTTCAAAGCCTTTTCAACGTATGCAGATATGACTTTGAAATCATCACCAAAGTGATATTTAAGCAGGAGCTTTGCTTCCTCGTAACCAGTCGTGGCGTTCATGTGAAAGCAGCGTTGAACTAGTTCCTTTGGCTGTCCAGCAGTATACTGTTCCAGGAAGTACAGTCGATCCTCGTCATTGTTGGTTTTGTCCTCGATGTTGTGCTTAAAAGCCTTCATAAATGGCCTGAAAGCGAGAGGGTCGCCGTCAAACACCGGAACCTCCCTTCTTGGGAGTTTAGATTCTTTCTGTTGTATCACTAGCAGGTCCGTCAAGTCTGTCTGTGTTTGTATAATGTTTGTGAGGTCGATGCTCTGAGCTATTTCACTTCTGGGAGTGGATTTGCCCCGTCTGCGTGGTCCAACAGAAACCACAGCTCTGTTTGTGTGAGGGTTTGTTGCTCTTGGTTGTTGCTCAGACGTTTTTGTGATTCCAGTTAGTGGTCGGTACTGAACGTGCATCAATCTTTGTAATGGTATTTTAGGTATGGTTCCCATCCGTGCATACTCCAGCTGTGCTAGGCTTTCTACCATTTTGTCAGATGCATTTATCCGTTCTTTTCCAGATTCTGATGCTTCATCATTCTCAAATTCCTCCAGAGCCTTTAGCCTCGCATCAGCTGCAACAATATTTGCTTCCAAGTCTAGAGATTCCATTCTTAAACTTAGTTGATGCTTCTCTGTTTCCAGCACGTTTCTTTTTGAGAGCTTCAGCTCTGGCCTGCAGAGCAGCTTTGTCTGCACCTTCATGCGTGCTGAAACCACAGATGAAGATTTGGAACTTTTGGAACCTTTAGAACTCCTTGAGCCAGTCTGTGAGACACTGTCCCCAGCCTGCACAAGAGTCTGTGGGTCCGGCTGAGGTGTTAACCATTGATCCACCTTAGCCATAGAAGCTTCGTAATCAGCCATTTTTGGCTCATACCAGTCCAAAGTTTCATTCATTCTCACATCCTCAGGCAGCAATAACTGAACAGATTCATGAGACATTTTGAATTCATCCAGCAGTCTTAGAAATTCATTTGCAGCTTCGTTAACACCATCAACATCAGCACCGTCTTTCATCATTGTTTTTATTTCATTCATTTTCCGTGTACAGTGTGAGAGTTTCCCTCTACGTGTTGCGCTGAGTGATTTAAACGCTTTCCTTTGTTGTGCGGCGTCCATCTCAGTAACACCGGCTTCAGTGACTGCCCTTTCACTTCCTTCTGCCATTATATCGTTCTTAGCCTTTAATATTTGTTTGTATTTGTATTGTATTGTTGTATTGTTTGTAGTTGTATTTTCCAAGTCCAAGTCCGACACCTTTTGTTTGAATATTCGTTAGTTTTTCGGTTACTTCTTTATTTATTTATTTTTCATGCGCACGGCCGTGCATTGTTTCCGTTTCCGTGCAGCGATATTGATCAACGTCCTGCCGTTTATAGTTTCAGTTGTTTCGTAATTTAAAGGCAGTTTATGGATTTATTTGTCTGCTCATCAAACATTTCCTTCGTTTCCTATGTCAGTTTTAATGTTTGATCGTAACCAGGTTCAGAAAACAGTGCTTCCACTTGTTTACTCACGGTACCGGTGAAATCACATTCTGGCCGCAGTCCAGATCAATCCAAACGACCGTGACTCTGGGCCACCTTCTCTCATGTCCACGTTGACTGGCGTTCTGATGGGTTACTTTTCAACTTATTGTAGGAGCGGTTGGTCGATTAACGCGCATTCTCTCGTAGTGTCACTTCAAAACTTTCTTTTATTCCAGAACAGCATCAAAAGCATACATGGAAGTCATCTTAAACAGAAAAACCCGCTTTGTCTCATCATGCGGTTTCGTAATGCGTAGTGCGTAATGCGTAATGCGGTTGAAAAATAGTTAGCCCTTCCACTCTCTAGTCGAACGAACACACCTGCACGTCCTCAGGTGAGGTCTACATAAAGAGTTAACGCCCCCTGACGTCATCATTGCGTCATAATCATTTCGGCAGTAACATCTTAACAGGTTCAACAGTAAATCATAATTAGCATGGTTTGGTGTACAAGCGGTAGCATGATTATAATTTCCTTAAAAGTATAGAATGTACAGGTAAAACACAAATCTGAGTAATGGCTTCTACACCGGTAGTTGTAGCTGTGGCAGGAATGTAATGAACCCGTCCAATCATTGCTTTAGGGCCGAATGAATTGATTGGACAGGCTCATTACATTCCTACCGGACTGTTTCGTTTTTACCTGCCTGTCTGCGTGTGTTCTGCCTGTGCATTCATTGGTCTTCACTGGAGTCTTCCACAATCGCTAGCTTGACAGCTGTGAGTGCTAACGAAAACTATTTTGGTAGTTTACACACATAATGATAGTTTTGGGGTAAGGCTTGGGAGGGAGGTCTGAAGGGACAGATGCTCATTGTTGCCGACTTTCTTGCTCAATTATGCTACTTTTGAAGCTACTGCTGCTAGCTACTTTCAATGGAAATTTTTTTTGGGTTGGCTACTTTTTAAAATCTAGTATAGGCCTACTCTTGCTAGTTTCTCAAGATCACCAACCTTGCCTTCAACCTGAATGTTATGTACTGACGGTTAGAGCAGTTGAGGTGAGCACACAATTACTTACGAGTACGCCTCGTTTCACAGAAAAAGTTAAAATAAAACTTGTGCAAGGCAGAGTGTTCTTAAGGTGGTAGCCATCTTGTTGGCCTATGTGAGTTCAAAAGAGGCATTTTAGCCATATTTTATTTGATTTCTTCTTCCTTTATTATTTTTAAAATAATTTTCTGTTTCCTAGTTTGTGTATGGGTGTCCCCGACCCCCCCTCCCCCCCCCCCCCCACACACACACACATAACCATGGTGGAGTAAACACTGTCTTTTGCTTCACTCTGTGAATGAGATGAGATGTAGAAAGCATTCTTGTCGTGCTCCTCTTCAGGTATAGCACCCGTTTGCATGGCCTTGGCCCTCAGGGTCCTCCATAAAGATCATGTCAGAGAAGGAGTGTCAGGATCCGGGATCCCTGTCTGACCTGTTGTGTGTTACCTCTGTTTCCCCTGATCTCCTCTCCTCATGTGTCCTGTCATTCCCCTGTGTGTTGTTGTGTGCCATGTGCTTTGTGTTTGTCCTCTGCCTCCAGACACCTCCCATGGCCACGCCCTTGATTGTGCACAGCTGAGGACACTTGATCACCTCCTGCAGCCTGACACACCAGACTCAGGGCCCACTAATGAGTCTCCTGTCACTATATAAGCTGTGGTCCTGCAGTCTGGGGTTGTCAGGTCGTACTGTCTTTCACCCGCTTCGACTCCTTATTGTCTTCTGCCTCGTCAGTCTGTCCGGTTACCAGTCTGGTCACGTAAGTCTGAACACCGATTCAGTGAAGATCGTTACCTGTTTGTTTTCTGTTCCTTCAGTTTTGAGTGCAGTCGAGTTTCCCTCCCGACTCCGGAGGAGATTATCGGAGTGACTTTAGTTTGTTGGACAGTTAGTCTTTGTTTTTTGTTGGTTCATTCTGTGACTGCTCCTGCACCGTTAAATAAAGTCTTGGCTGGAGTAAACCTGCTGTGTGCGTGCATTTGGGTCCACTAACTACACTACCACATAACAAGGAGACAGGGGCGGACTGGGGGAAAAAAGTGGCCCGGGAGTTTACTGTCAGACCGGCCCACTCAATGCATCGCACGTATCGATGTCAGTGGCCTACTTGGAAAAATACCCATACACTTAACATTATTTTCGATGATTACAAAGAAATTATATCATATATATTTTTTTTTTTATAACATTTGGATCCACCAATTTGCCTGGATGGACACATTGAATAAAATAATACTCCAAGGTAGTAGTTTGCTGGATGAATATGCTGAACTTTGGGCTAGTATCAGATGGTTATACGTATAACTACAGAGCCTTAAGGAATGAATGTCAGCAGAGAAAGACCACACAATAAAGAAACTGGAATCAGAGGGTAGAATTAGTTTGAACTATATTGAAATGAACAGAACATACGATGGGGTGTGAACATCAGTGGTATCAGTAGTGTTGCATGCTGGGTGTGTGATTGTGTGTGTGTGTGTAGGGGTGTTGAAGGTGCATAACAAAACAATAAGTTAAGTAACAGAACCTAAACTAACTCTGCCAGCCCAGGTGCATTATAGTCACATAGTAATAAAAAACAATATCAGTATACTCATGTGTTATTATTACCTCACTACACGAGTAGTTTTTGCAGCAGCTCACTCTTTTCTGCAACACCGTCTATGATTTTCTCACTGTCCAGCATCTGCAAAACATCTGTCTGAGTAGCCATCAACATAAAAGCCTCCAGGTGCTGTTGAGAGCTGGTTAACTTAAACATTATTTGACATAAATTATTAGAAATGATAAGATTGCCCTCTTTACAACTACCACCATGGATAGCTTGCTCATCGATTGTAAGCAAGTAACTATGGCTAACATGTTAAATTAGATAATCTCGATGATGCGAACAGCGCCAGCTTGCTTATTTGACCAGATCATAACGGTCTCAATTTTGGACATTTATCATTTATCTAGCTAACGTTAGCTAGGCTAGCTTGTAGCCGAACACTACCTCATCTGTGAAAAGCAAGCTAACATTGGCCAAGTCAATGCCACAACTTACCATCATAACACTGTCACCAGTCTGTGGTTTCCCAAATAAGTCAGAGATTTTTAAATATTTTGATGCACCTTCCTCCAGATATCTCTTCTTTTTCTCCCTGAGCTTTTCAGCTCCATCTTTAAAGGATTTACGTTTTGGTACCGGTGCCATGCTGCTAGCTCACACTCAAAACGGCTTGTCTCTGAGCGAGTGACGCAAGCTGCAGATACATGAATCCGTGACGGGACGCTACGTCAATAACTGACAACGCATGGTCAAATCAACGTAATTAACACAAGGACAGCCACAAAGTCATAAGAACCAGTCACATATATTCATATGACAACAAAGCACATCAATCCAGCAGACCTGCAGCGGATCCACGCATTCCACCACACAAGAGCACGAGCCATCAAATATTAGTCATAAAAACGTTACTGCAGATGTAAAAAAACAAACTCAGTTTGTCACTTACCAAATTCTTTGTTGACAAAGAATTTAATCCCAGTACATCGTTTCAGTTCCAGTAAGAAGTCCTCGATTCATGGACGCCGTGACAGTCGAGCCGCCCCTGTATTTCGCCGGTCTACGGCGGCCATTCGCACCTCCGCCGGCCCCGCCCCGACCGTCGCCGGCACGAGCGCACGGCGCAGACCGCGGTAATGGAGAAAAAGTTTTTAAAAGCACCGTAGTGTCCAGCCGTGCTATGGCGTCCTCAGATCGCGAGGAGTAGTATAATGTCAGTTTATACTGTTGATACAGTTTTCACTGATTATTGACTTTCGGTATTAGAGTCAATTGAACGTGTTCTGTGAAGCATATAATATAGTCGGGCCGGCGATGTCAGAGACCGGACCAAACCCCGTCGGCCTACCGGGGATTCCCCCGGTATCCCCGATGGCCAGTCCGCCCCTGCAAGGAGACCACCTCCATTTGTCTCACGTGAGTGCTGCCACGTTTTTACGACTGACAGTCCCATTCAACCATAAAGCTATGCCTTCATATGTGTTGAAACGTACACACAGAGAGAGACACGCTGCCTACACATATAAACAGGTGACTTCCTTCATCTGACAAGCAATGAATGTAATAAAGTTCACAACATCATGAAGGAGAAATGGAAAGAAGCTTATTTCTCTCTTTTTGCTTCATTATAGTCCTCCCTTGTTTCGATGTGTTTTTAGAAACAAGTGTGATTTGAAGGATACGTGCCACAAACAACGGAGCAGGTTTCTTCCACCTTGACTTTTCAGTATGACGACGGACATTTGACACTAAGAACACTAACCTTCTAAGATCACCACTTAATTAGTAATTCGTTGAACTGAGATGGCAGAAGTCTCGTATAAACTTTGGCTGAGCTGTGTGCGTGTGTTTATCTGCAGTTCCTCTCAGTGTGTGTGTGGGGGGGGGGGGGTTGTCTCTGCGCTCACAGGCAGTAGTCTGCCTTATTAAGAGACACAAAGCCCCCGGCAGGTGCTCCCTCCCTGGCTTTGTCTCTCCTGCTCTCTGCTGTTTATTTGTCCGACTCATAGAGAAGTCCCTCTCTCAGCCCTCAGAGAAAACAAAGAGCGGACACACAAAGACAGGACGGCCTCTGTATCCTGGCAGCCACAAAGCCGGGCTACACATCTCAGGGATGGCATGGAATGGCAGGTGCTCCATGGATGGAAAACTGGAAGCCAACTTTTCTCCTCTTTTATTTTTCCTTGTCTTGAAGTCGAAGGACAGAGTCAGTGCTGAGATGAACCATTAACCAGCACACAGTGATAGATAAGGCCTCTGTACTGCTAGCACTGTTGCCGCTTGCACGGGGAGAAGGCAAAGTTTTTACGTAATGAACCACAACCTGCTCTTGAATTGAAGGTAAATTTTAGACTTACGTGACGGATTAAGGAAAAGAAACCTGACCTTTATTCCTACTCACAAACGAAGGAAATCTGTTTAACAAATTTCAAAATACTTTTAGATTTAGAAGAGCTCCGGAGACATCTTAAATTGGTGATGGCTGCAGTGCAGAGACAGTGGTCATAATGAATTAAGTTAGCTGAACCAAAAGGTATCAATCAGAATAAGGTAGTTTAGACTATTTGCATTTAATTGTAATATCTGATAAAAAAAATGTTTTCAAGAATAAATCTGGAATTGATTTTGTTTGATTTTATTATTTTGCATTTTCATTGTCTGCACTCATCAGTGTGCTACAAAATGATCCTTATATGATTTTATACTACCTTAGTTTAGTTTACTGCGAGTTAAAAAAATTATAGGTCCCCTCCCCTTGAAAATGTGTTTTGCTCCTTTTTACTTCACTGGTTCCTGCAGAATGATGAGTTTGACACTTGAAGACGGTTCTCAGATTCATCAGCTGAAAAGAGAAAGTTCATCTGTGGACGTACCAGCTGGATTTTGTGACGTCACAACTAATTTGGAGCCGATATTTGATATACCTTACACATGTCTGGAGGGTATATTTAACATAGTCATTAATGATTATGACAATTATGTACAGTCTTATAGCAATATACGCTGTGAGATGATGCCACATATGAATTGCTACCGGAGAAATTAAGAACAGCATGGCGTTTGTTTCAAATTAAATCTGTATGTCTTTGCAGAAAAACATAGCTTTATGCACTGTTCACTTTTTAAAGAGTGAACAGTGGGATACATCCTTGTCTCTGATTGGCTACTCCTGCTCTGAGCATACATGTTATTAATCATTCAAATCACAAATTACAAATTTGCCTCAGAGGGCTTTAGAATCTGTACATATGACATCGTCAGTCCCGGAACCCTCACATCAGAACAGGAAAAACTCTCCCAAAAACCCTTTAAAGGGGAGAAAAGAGGGAGAGAAACAGGGGAGGGATCCTCCATCAGGATGGACAGAAATGTGATGTCATGTGTACGAGAAAGCACAAAGACTCTGGGGAAGAAGCAAAATTAGTAATGAGCATTAATGGGACATCAATTCATACAGAAGGAGATGAAGAGGAGAGCTCAGTGTATAAGTCCCCCGGTAGTCTAGGCCAGGGATTCCCAAAGTGGGGTGCGCGCACCCCTGGGGGTGTGCGAGCTGCCTCTAGGGGGTGCGCGAGAGGAAAAATGTAATGGCGGTGCAGTCCTGTCTCCTAAAAATTACGTTCCCCCAAAACTAAAATGCATTCTCAATTACGTTTTACCACGAACGTATTTTCTCCCTGATTACGTTTGTGTTTGACGTACAAATACGTTTCTCATCAACATATCTTTGCCATACTCTAGTCTTTATTATTTTTCTGTGATCTGCCTCGCCTCTACCCCGCCACCCACAAGTTATTGACCCGCGGCATGTTCCGAGGGCTGACAGACCTGACGATCGGGGGGGTGGTTGGGGGTGCGTGAACCCGGTCGGGATGTAGAAGGGGGTGCGTGGCCTAAAATGTTTGGGAACCGCTGGTCTAGGCCTATACCAGCTTATCTAGGGGCTGGTCCAAGGCAAACCTGAGCCAGCCCTAACTATAAACCTGAGCCAGTCCCAACTATAAACCTGACCCAGCCCTAACTATAAACCTGAGCCAGCCCCAACTATAAACCTGAGCCAGCCCCAACTATAAACCTGAGCCAGCCCTAACTATAAACCTGAGCCAGTCCCAACTATAAACCTGAGCCAGCCCCAACTATAAACCTGAGCCAGCCCCAACTATAAACCTGAGCCAGCCCTAACTATAAACCTGAGCCAGCCCCAACTATAAACCTGAGCCAGCCCCAACTATAAACCTGAGTCAGCCCCAACTATAAACCTGAGCCAGCCCTAACTATAAACCTGAGCCAGCCCTAACTATAAACCTGAGCCAGCCCCAACTATAAACCTGAGCCAGTCCCAACTATAAACCTGAGCCAGCCCTAACTATAAACCTGAGCCAGCCCTAACTATAGACCTGAGCCAGCCCCAACTATAAACCTGAGCCAGCCCTAACTATAGACCTGAGCCAGCCCCAACTATAAACCTGAGCCAGCCCTAACTATAGACCTGAGCCAGCCCTAACTATAGACCTGAGCCAGCCCTAACTATAAACCTGAGCCAGCCCCAACTATAAACCTGAGCCAGCCCTAACTATAAACCTGAGTCAGCCCTAACTATAAACCTGAGTCAGCCCTAACTATAAACCTGAGCCAGCCCTAACTATAAACCTGAACCAGCCCCAACTATAAACCTGAGCCAGCCCTAACTATAGACCTGAGCCAGCCCTAACTATAAACCTGAGCCAGCCCTAACTATAAACCTGAACCAGCCCCAACTATAAACCTGAACCAGCCCCAACTATAAACCTGAGCCAGCCCTAACTATAGACCTGAGCCAGCCCTAACTATAGACCTGAGCCAGCCCTAACTATAAACCTGAGCCAGCCCCAACTATAAACCTGAGCCAGCCCTAACTATAGACCTGAACCAGCCCTAACTATAAACCTGAACCAGCCCCAACTATAAACCTGAGCCAGCCCTAACTATAGACCTGAGCCAGCCCTAACTATAGACCTGAGCCAGCCCTAACTATAGACCTGAGCCAGCCCTAACTATAAACCTGAACCAGCCCCAACTATAAACCTGAGCCAGCCCTAACTATAGACCTGAACCAGCCCTAACTATAAACCTGAGCCAGCCCCAACTATAAACCTGAACCAGCCCCAACTATAAACCTGAGCCAGCCCTAACTATAAACCTGAGCCAGCCCTAACTATGAACCTGAACCAGCCCTAACTATAGACCTGAGCCAGCCCTAACTATAAACCTGAGCCAGCCCTAACTATAAACCTGAACCAGCCCTAACTATAGACCTGAACCAGCCCTAACTATAAACCTGAACCAGCCCTAACTATAGACCTGAGCCAGCCCTAACTATAGACCTGAACCAGCCCTAACTATAGACCTGAGCCAGCCCTAACTATAAACCTGAGCCAGCCCTAACTATAAACCTGAGCCAGCCCCAACTATCTGTTTTAAGGACTAGATTTGATAAAAACTGAGAAAATTCAGATAGGAATTCAGAATACGGGCCCGGTACACTATAACAAATATAACTGGCTGTATAGTTTTCCAGGTTGGGTGTGAAAGCCCAAGAACCAAGCTTTCAAATGAGTTATAGTTTAGTTTAGGGTTTAATTATAGACTTGAGTCAAAGATGGCTGCTACTCCACCTCCTCGGCCGGTGCCTCGAGGAATGTGAGTGTTGATATGACTTGGAGGAGTTGATTCATTTAGGCTGACATATTCTTCATTACACAGCCAGGTTTCAGTAAGACAAAATACATCAATATGATTATCTGATATTAAATCATTCACGAATACAACTTTAGATGACAAAGATCTGACAGTTAAGAGTCCACATTTAATAATCCTATTTTGTTGCACTGTTGCGGTAGTTTTAACTTGGATTAAGTTATTTTGTTTAACTCCTCAAGTGTTTACTTTGGGGGGCAGACACAGTCTCTAGAGTCTATATGGTTTTGGGTGGGTAACTGCTCTAATGGAAGCGCAGAGAAGTGTGTAAGACTGCAACTCTGCTTCCTGGGAACGAAAATGAGCGTGTTTGAGTTATCAGCATATAAGAAAACAAAATGATTGACATAAATAGAATTATTAATGTCTGTAAGATTATTAACGATTAATATTCCGTAGTATATTCTGTGCAGCGCTGTGATAAAACTCTCTGTGCATCAGAGAATTTCTTCGGCTCAGTAAAGGAATTACCATCCTTACGGCTAGCACAAAGTCGACATGGGTGGAGAGGAAAAATGTGCTTCTCTCTCTCTGAAGAGTCTGTTTCTTCACTGCTGCAGGAAAATGGTTCGCGTCCTCGTCCAAGATGCGAACAAAAACAAAACAAACAAACAGTCCAGTAGATACGTCCAGCGAAGCTAAACTGTTAAACCTAGGATTTTCTTTTAAAACAGCAAACGTTGCGTGCCTGCTTTCGTGCACCGACGCTGGGGAAAATTGCGATGCATTCAGGGGGGCTCAGGGTTTTTATAGTTTAGGGGTATCCGGTTGTAAAACCGGAAGTCCCGCCTCGGCATCTCTGGGCTCGTCCAATGAGAGCAGTGTTGCATTTGGGTGGCGAGTTCACACCTTAATGTGAACTTCTTCCTAGTGGGGGTTTCGGTCCTCATCAAACTCAAATCAGGATGAACCCTTTGCTCAGCAAACAGGAAGGCCTGACTTCTTTCTTTCAAAGCACATGTTGAGGCCACATGGTCAGACACCAAGACATGCAACTGTGGCCTCTGGTTTCGCTAACTTCACGTTTCTCAGAATAGAGCTGCCGATAACCAGATAACCGGTCTTGCCCACCCAGCAGAGTTGGTTGGTTTCTCAGCTGAGAAACCAACCAACTCTGCTGGGTGGGCAAGACCGGTTTGAAACGTGAAGTGGCTGGTGGTGAGCCGAGTGCTTCGTCATGTGACGAATCAATCATGTGATGTTAGATTACTCCTACACTTACATGTACATAGGAGTGAGTTATCTTATTGTTCACCTGGAGCAAAGAACTTTTACATGTCACATTACTACAGATGCAAATGTATAAAATCTTTGAACCATATCAAAAGAATTGATAATATTAGTTGAAGGAGGTGACCAGTGCTTCCGTGATGTCATTTTAACTGTGTAACACATCTCAGCTAATTAGGGAATGCGACCGCTCGTGATTTAACACGTGGACTAGAATGATATTCCTGGCATTGGTGCCTCTGCAATATGGACCAATACACCCAAGATCAATACTTTGTCAATATTTGTTTTTCTGGCTTTGCATGTGTGTGTGTGCGTGTGTGTGCGAGCATGTGTGTGCGCGTCTGTTTGCATGTGGAGAGAGGGCTGCTTGCCAGCTGTGCAATCTGTTCAGTAATCTCAGGTCTGGTCTGTACACACACTCCACAATCTGCTCCGGTAAAACAGGCCCATACCACATATATAGTATTGTGCACATCTATCCTTATGAGGACCATTGATCACCAAAAGGTTCCAACTTTTACCCTGAATTCAAGTTAAAGTACCAAACTTTACTTTGTAAAAACAATGAGGATTGGACCAGTTGACCATCACTTTCCGAAATGTAAGTAAAATTAGTATTTTAGATTAGAGTTGAAAACACACGTTTTGTATTTAGATTCAGTGCTTCCAGGCAGCCTCCCCCTAAAAGCTGAAATCCAATGAACATGATTTATTTCGCAGTCTCTTGTTGTGAGTGCTGTCTCTCTCAAAGTATACCTCGAGAATATTAAAATCCCTGCTCGCCACGCATTGCTACTTCCCAGCAGCTAACCCACTCTCTTCCTGATTCACAATAACCCTTATCAGCCCAATTTCCCTTCTCTCTTTCCTTGCCCATTTTAACACGATGCCCTGTTTGTTGTTTAAATGGAAGGGAGAGAAAATTGGCCACTTTTGCCGTTCAGAAACTCCCGCAGCTGTCGGTAATCGCTGCGTGTGTGAATGTGTGTGCGCGTGCCGCGGTAATGTGCAGTTACCACAGTAGGGGTGCATGGGGCGGGGGCTTGGAGAGAGGGGTCATGGCGTGCGGCGGAGAAAGCGCTATTAGGAGAAAATGATAGGCCTGTCCCTGAAACTCCATTATACACCGAACACTTGAAAGACTGGACCGGCTTCATTACAGGGCAACATGAATCATGCAGCACTCACACTAGCAACTGGCCTCTCTCTCTCTGTGTCTCTGTATCCCACTTTCTTCCCAGCACAGCCTTCTGTTTAAACTGGAGGATCGCCAGGAAAGAGTGAGGGAGCTAGGGAGGAAGCAGAGTAAAGAGGAGCATAATAGGCTTTAGCTCTGCCTAAATTTGCCTAAGGTCTGACAAACAGGTGGAGAGGAAATAGGAGAGAGATTAGAGGGAAGGACAGGAGGATAGATAGAGATACCAAGAGAGAAAATAAGACGAAGAGAGGAGAGGAAATAAGAGAAGGTAGGAGATAAGAAGAGAGGATAGGAAGAAGGAGGAGAGGAGAGGAAATAAGAGAAGGTAGGAGATAGGAAGAAGGAGGAGAGGAGAGGAAATGAGAGAAGGAGAGAGTGACTTGCTGGGGCATGCTGTAGTCTGTGTGACAGGAAGAAGGCTGGAAGTGTGACTTCAAGTGATTTGTGTGTGTGTGTGTGTGCACGCTCTTACACTTGTCTGCTTCTCTGTCTCTGACCGTCTGTGTGACTGTACACACTTGTGTAAAGACAGCCTGTGAGCGTTTGTGTATGTCGGTAATGAGCATTTGTGAAGTGCTAGTGTGTGAAGTGTGCACGTGTCCCTGTATGTGCGCGAGCGTAGGGAGCATGTGTTTTTATTTGTGTGTGTGTGAAGCAACCATTTGTTGTTTTTTGTGTGTGCGTGTGTCTATGTGTGTGCACTCCAGAGCGTGTCGCAGCATGTTGCCAGAGGGACGGGGCAGCCAGCCAGACCCTGGGCACAGCATGACACTGGGGCCCCGATCTGTGTTGTGAGTGACTCAATTACCCATCAGCCTGAGAGAGAGAGAGAGAGAGAGAGAGAGAGAGAGAGAGGGGGAGAGAGAGCGAGAGAGAGAGAGAGGGGGAGAGAGAGAGAGAGAGAGAGAGGGGGAGAGAGAGCGAGAGAGAGAGAGAGGGGGAGAGAGAGAGAGAGAGGGGGAGAGAGAGAGAGAGAGCGAGAGAGGGGGAGAGAGAGAGAGAGAGGGATGATTCATTATTTCTTGTGTCTATTATCTCTTGCAAACCGATGTTTCCCAAATCTCCACTCATGTTTTGGAGTGTGCACATGTGTTCTCATCTGCCATTTCACAGGCACTTAAACCCAAAACTACCTATCACTCTATTCTCCACAAACCCTATCTCTCCAGTTCTCTTCATATTTTCTATCTTTCTGTTACAACACAACAGATATTCGGTTGATTCCTGTCTCAAACTCAGAACACACCAGCCTGCTGTCAGGACAGCCCTTCCTGGGAAATTCACAGAAGGTGTTAAATGTTATGTTCCAAGCAGCAGCAGGAAAAAAAACTGATTTGGAACAAGCAGGACAAGAACTAGTTTGTATACGTCGTGATCTACCGTGGCTGAACAAACAGAAAAAAGACAGGAGGGATGCAAGGAATAGAACATTTACTGCTTCCATGTCATCATAGCTTATCTGTGGACAGTAGTGCTGGGCGGTATACCGGTTTTAATTTCTCGTATGATATGAATTGTTCACACACCGTCAATTGTTCACAGCCGAAACAACTGCTGTCGCTCTTCAACAGGCAGCAAAATGTATTGTTCGCTGCTAAGGGCGCTACGGTCGGAGCTAGTTATCTTAAGTGTATTGAGAGGGAGCCCTAGTCATGGTTTTTAATCAATAACCCACAACCAGTGGTGTACAGTAACGAAGTAGAAATACTTCGTGATGTGTTGTGTCTTTCCTTTAACTTCTTTACATTCTAATATAATGTAAAGAAGTTACATTCTAATACAATGTAACTTCTTTACATTGTATTCTAATACAATGTAAAGAAGTTACATTATATTAGAATACAATGTAACTTCTTTACATTCTAATATAATGTAAAGAAGTTACATTCTAATACAATGTAACTTCTTGTTGTATTAGAATGTAAAGAAGTTACATTGTATTAGAATGTAAATAAGTTACATTATATTAGAATACAATGTAACTTCTTTACATTCTAATAGAATTGTCTTCTGAAGATGAACAGGACATGTTTCAGTTTCAAGTAATGACTGGGTTGCTGCTTTAGTATTGATCATGTTTTGATATTTGAGTCATGTTGTGGATGATCAGATGGAGTTATGATGGTAGCAGTCGCTCAATTGCAGATTCATCTTGAGCAAAACCTTTGTCTATTGTGTTCAAATCAGGCCCATAGGAGTTTACAAGGCAGGCGTCCTTTCTCTAAACACTGACCTGATGCATCAAGTGGATATGTTTTGCTGAACACAATATTATGCATTTGGCCTCTACATCCTCTAGTCTAATGAGCAGACTTATAAACGCACTGTTACAACTCCTTCATAGTGTCATATTGCTTTTCGGAGAATTATGATGATAAGTTCATAGTAGATGCAAAAGTATACTTATGTACAATATATTATGTTGAACATTGTTGCTCCTGGATGGATCACAGCAACCCAATTATGTTCAACACAGCTCCATGTCCTTGGTCATGGTGCCACAGCACTTAAAAGAATAAACTTCATCATTCTCACAATTCTGACCCTTTGCTTTTTTATTAACAGCATTTACTTGTACTTTTACTTTCAATACTTAAGTACATTTAATATCAGAAAATTACTTTTGATACTTAAGTACAATAAATATCAGATACTTTAAGACTTTTACTCAAGTAGTATTCTAATAGGTGACTTTTACTGGAGTCATTTTCCAGTAAGGTATCTTTACCTTTACTCAAGTATGGCTTTTGGGTACTTTATACACCACTGCCCACAACTGACACTCTTTAACAGGGCAAAACACCACGACACAACAGTTTGTGACACATCAACAAGTTCTCCATGTGTGTCCTGGTGTTCTCATGTTTCCTTACCTCCTCATCCCTCACTCCGTAACTGTCCGCGCTGGATCTGTCCCCGTTGTTTTAAAAAGTTAAATAAGTTATTAGCATTATTTATTATATTATATATATATGTTATTAGTCGAACAACAAACGTAAATATGGGTTGTCAACACATAAAAGATGATCAAGATAAAAGAATACCAGCTTGTGAATACCAGTACAACTACGATTTAGACGAGAATTTGTATCACCCAGTCAAACATATTTTACGACATGTCTCTCGTCGATAGACATGTAGTAGCGGCTGCCATATCTGTCTGGCAGCTCCAACATGGCACATGGAATTCCAGACAGATATGGCAGCCGCTAACAGTAATAAAGGACCTAATAACCCAGCTGCACAAAGCTCATGCAGGTTAGTGAGAAATGACGTGAACCATGAACAGACAGTGAGGTTTAGGAGCTAACACAACGTAACGTTAGCATTAAAGGTTCCCTGTGGAGTTCCTGACCCGCTGTGGAGCAATCATGGAGCAAACAGTGCTGGATTTAAAATACTTCACAAGTGTTTTATGAGTGAGGAAATTGGACCTCAATGATACACACAGTGTTGGAGAAGCTACCTTGAAAGCATAGCTTTGCTAGCTACCAGTTACTAAAGCAGTTGAACTACAGCAAATATAACACAAAAATGTCACAAAAAATGCTACTCAATGAGTTCATTTAAAATATATATGAATAAACCAAAACAATAAAACACCTTAACCAAAATGATTTCACTGTACCTCGTTAGACTGACAAAATGGGCCTGTTGTCTCAGTTTTATACAATCTGAACTTCTAAAACAGCCTTAGACAGTTTTAGACGGTATGAACAGCTTGAACACTGGTCTGCCTGATCAATGCAGTGAAAGAAAAAGGGGCTGGGCTCCATTAGAGTAGAGAAGCATCGGTAAAATAAGAAATACTCAATCATTCTTGTCCTTTTATGGCCCAAAAGTGTTTGTAGTTTTGGTACATTACATTAAAAAAATGGCAAAAGAAATTAATTTAACTACTTGAATCACTGTGCAAATATGTTTGTAGTAGAACTACCTGCAAGCTGTCGATAAACTACTAGTTTATGTAGTTCTCTACTCCCCAACACTGGATACACAATGTGTTTTGGTGAGTAACACTTAACATAGCTTTTGTTTGTACTCCATGGAGAAGCTAGAAGCATATGTCAAAATCTTGCATTTAAGAGCAAAGCGCCCTCATTCTAGATGTTAATAATGTTAGCATGTGAACTGTAATGCCATCAAAGTATACCAGACACTGGATATATACTGAATGTTTTAGATGAGAGGGGAAGCTTAGCTCATAACAAAGTATGTCGATACAGGATTTAAGAAGTATTATTTATCAGCTGATCATGAAAAGAGATTCTGCACACCTGTCTGTGATTGTTTTCTTTCTTTGAAATATTACGAGCGTAACATCGTAATTACTTTTCCATCTGAAGGCATCAGTCTGCGCCTCTATCGGCTGTCACCAGGTCGCTCACTGAAACACATCAAATGGATGAGCAAAGCATTATTCATGGAGCTTCATAAACTGTAACAGTATGAGCTTTGTGTTTCCTTAAAACAGGCGTTTCTTCCTCACCAGTCTCTGCATGAAACTATGCAGCACCTTAATAAAACCCAGGGCTCTGGCCAGGTCACGAGATGCTAATAGCTAACAGGCAGCTTTCCTTCTTAACATATTGAACTTGTTCCAACCATTATTTCTGCGATTCATGCAGTTTATGGCACAAAAACAACTCATTATGTTGATTTCTCCATAAGCTCTTGGTCATTTTGCTTTGTTAACTACCCCCATCTCGGTTCTGTGTGTGGTGTTTAGGTGGTTTGTCAGCAGGATTCAACTTGAAAGGATGTGGCATGGGTCAAGGAAAATGCATTTACATTTTGGAGTGTATCCGAATCACACACTTTCTTTGTTACTTATGGATACGGCCTAAGTGGAGTCTTACTGGAGTCTTAGTGGAGACTCTCCGAGTGCCCTTCTAGTTGTTTATATGACTATTCATTTGCGTCCAGGCATTGTGGTCTATGCCCTTTCTTGGAAATCGAAAATTAACTGAGAGGTTCCAGATTCATTTGCATATGCAGGTTTGGCCTGACAATGTTAGGCTCATAAATCACCGCGCAAGATACTGGTATGATATCACAGACACATCAAACTACAGGTGGGTGTTGGACCCTCAACAGCAACTCGTTAAAGACCCTGGAAACATTATTTCAGCCTAACAGCAATAAACCAATGTTTGGTAGCTAGTACTTTGCTAGCTTTCCTCACTCGTGATGTGGGCGTGGCTTAGCCAGAAACAGGATGTGATTTGCTACAGTGCACCAGAGTTTGGCAACATTTGAAAGAAAATACGTGACAGCTGACACTTAGTCTGCAGCTATCTTGATTATCGATGAATTGTTTCAGTTGTTGTTGTAAAAAGTAATTAATTGCAGCCCTAGTTGTGAGGTTGTCAATAAAATCGAATCAAACAACACTCCCGATAAAGCAGATATATCAAATGTTGAATATATTTCAGAATACTCATAAAAGGAGCTTGAATTCAATATTATTGGAAACTGCCTATGTTACTATTAAATAGTGTCAAGTTTAAACCTACCTCTCGTCATTTTTGTCTCACATTTATTCATAAATCTCAGCTGCGCTTCACTTTGCAGAAGCTCCATGTTCCTCTTGTTGCTCCCGTTACCGTGGCTCCTCACAAATCCAAGACACGAGGCTGGAAAACTGTTATGAGAAGTTGTCGTTGGCTTAATTCTGCCTGACATGCTCCGTGGCACGTCTTCAAACTCTTATCCAAACAGTCCTGAGCTTCTCTCAGCTTTTTGTTCCAATCCTTATGGTTGATGTTTATTTTCACTTTGAGACAACTATGATTTTACTGCACATGCACAGACATTTTAAATGAAATGTGAGGAAAGCATCTTACTTTGCACAATAAAAACATTTCAGAAACATAAATTAATTGGTATAGAACAAAGCATTTCTTAAATGAATTTGTCATTTTCAATTTCCAACAACAAAATTTAAATCTTTGGAAGAACATAAGTCATGTTATGGTTTGTCTCAGTTTGCACAGTGGAAAGGAACATTGTGTGTTGTTTGATCCTCAGTTTGTCTGTAGAGTCATTTGTGCTTTTGATTTCTCTTCATCACTTTTCATTCAGTTTTGTCTCTTTCCCTCCCGTCACCATGAACATCCGAGATGCTGCCAGTAAGACGCTAAAGAGCCACATACCACACGGCCACTTGGAAAGAAACGGAGGAGATGGCCACGCATGCATCATTCACTAGAGTGGGATGAACTACATTTTTCAGATGCTTGAGATGAGATAGATGAGGCTTGCTGCGCCGCACCTAAGAAATATTCGGGGGGTTTTCTAATCTAGCCATGGAACTCAAGTATCTGATTGAAGGATTTGATGTTTTATGACTGTGTAACAGCCATGTGTGTTTCTGCATTGTGTTATCAATGTCAAGAGATGAGCTGTGTGAGCGAGTAAAACCAGCGCAGTGCAGGCGGCTGGAGGAAAAAGATAAAAGATGACAGCATCAGTGAGCCATCTTGGGTTGGATTAGTGGGTTACTATGGATACCATACATATATGCACCGGCTCTTGACACACACACTCCTTCAGAGCCCTGACCTTCTTCAGTCCCTCCTTCACTACCATAACATCACTCACACCCGGCCCACTCTGGGCCTCCGCTCCCCCCCTGACATAAAGACATTTGCATACAGATGTCTCACTTGTGCTGATAATGCATGCAGTGTGTGTGTGTGTGTGTGTGTGTGTGTGTGTGTGTGTGTGTGTGTGTGTGTGTGTGTGTGTGTGTGTGTGTGTGTGTCTGCCACTGTAATCAGCTGACGTCTGACAATAGGTTAGGGCTTGAAGATAAACTGGGCTGTGCAACATTGAAAAAATCCTCATTATGATCATTTTCACAAGTGCGACAACTTCTTTGGAAGTGGAAATAAAAGGCTCACGCATTAATGTGAACGCTCTGAAAAGTCAGAGGAAGAAAGCATGGAGAGAGAGAAAACACTCCTAGTTTGCTGGAACAACTGTGCCTGGCAGACAGATGTAAAAGGGGATTGAGTTGAACTCGTCAGGGCCTGTTCCAAATCTGTGGCCCTGCCCCCACCCTCACTTCTTCTTCTTCTTCTTCTTCTTCTTCTTCTTCTTCTTCTTCTTCTTCTTGTAGCATTTTCTTTTCTTGACGCACGAAACAAGCCACCTACACTTTAGGACATCTGCTAAGCTGATTTTCTGGAGCTTAGCAGCACCACAGTGGTGTCAAAGAGATTAGGTAAAACAACATCCAACTCCGGCTTTGTGCTGCGTTTCAATGAATGCAGCCCCGTGCGACTACGCGCATGTGTTCGTGCCTGTTTCGCCTCCAGTGCGCGCTCACCTGGGCACAAGCTGGCGGCGTGCGCGCGTGGGTGTGTGTATTATGCTCGGTGTTACAGTGCCATAAGTCACAGGGCTGGTGTAATGCAGTTGGATCTGGAGTGTGAGCGCTTCTCTGCGTACAAGGGTTCAGAAAGCGTAACCAAAAAGCTGCTTCAGAGGATCTTTGTTTTCTAGCCAAGCCTGGTTATCACTGGAGGGAAATCATCTCCAGAAAATAAACTTCTGGAAATCCACTAAATGTTGGAGTTATTTTTGCCAAGTGAAGCCTCACCATTTTTTTTGCACTCAATGGGTTTTTATTCTATTTATTTCTCTCACAGAGCACATATTTGTTTCTTTTCTGCCATACATTCATTGCTTTATGAAGCAGAGTGACTATGTCTTACTGCATTATGCATGCATGATGGCCAACGCTTAGTAACTATCCACACACTTAATTAAGTAGTGAAATGTAATAATGTCATTTATCCCTCTGGGTTTAGGGTTTGAATAATTGCTGCAGAGTCAGCCTCCTGCGCATTACATTTGTGTATGTGTGTGTGTGTGTGTGTGTGTGACCACGGCTGCAAGCTTGCTTTCTTCTGTGTGTGTGTGTGTGTGTGTGTGTGTGTGTGTGTGTGTGTGTGTGTGTGAGCGAGCGAGAGAGAGAGAGAAGGGGGGGGGGGATCAAGAGAGGGAGTTCTCATTTTTTTTTTTTTTCTTTCTTTCCGACAGCTTTCACTTTTTTGTGCTGCTAACTAGAGAGAGAAGAGTGGAGAGAGAGAAGAGGGGGGGGGTTGAAAGAAGAAAAGAGAGCAAGCCAAAGAGCGTCGGGTGCTGTGTCAGTCTGATATTTTCCATAGTGACAGCTGGGCCCAGAAGCTCAGAACCTTTTCTTCTGGCACACAAAGCCCATTAAGTATGCCACTCGCTCAATGGCCCCCGCAGCCTCCAAATTGCTCCTAGCTCCTCCCTAAAGTGTGGCAGCCTTTGTCATTGTAATCAGGCCTTGTATGTGAAGTGCTGCCTGTATTTACCGCTGCTCAGGGTGCATATTTGCCGGGCCTGCTGCTGCCGGCTGAGCGCAGGAGGGAGAGAGAGGACGAAAGACTGGAAAGGTTAGTGCTGGGGAGGAGATGGGAATGAACAGAGAGACAGAGGGCCAAGTGTGGAGAGAAGGTGCAGCGACTCAGGATGGAGAAAGGGAAGTGAGGAAATCAGCAGAAGGGAGGCCTCGAAGAATGTGACTCAGTGACTTTGGGGGGTGACGGGGGGGGGTCAGGTAGCGTGGGACACAGCTTATTTACTCTCTCAGATGTAGCATGGCTGGAGGCGTTGAGAAGGTTCACGCTTCTCAATTAGGAAGAAAAGTCTAGATCAGTGTAACTGACAGGAGAAGTGACAGAGAGGTACAGTGGACAGACAGAGGAGCAGACGACACAGAGGAGTGGAGCGACGTGATGCCTTTTGGCAGCGCTGACCCCATTCCACGTACCCCCCAACACACAGACACACACACCCCATTGGGTACAAGGGGCGTCTCCAGAGATGATGGTCATCCAAAGTGGCATCCAGACCAAACTTTGTCTATCTCTTGGCCTTTTCCTTTCCCTTAGTGTGTGTGTTAAACATTCATAACTCCCACAAAAGAGAGAGGAAGTGCAATAAGTGAGTAATGAAGAGCCAGAGGCCGTCTGTGTCATGTTCAAAGGCAGCAGTATATTTTTATACACCACCAAAGTTGATTGTGTCAGAGGACTGCTTCACAATTTTTCATTTTTCCAGTAAAACAAAAGTGCATTGTGAGTTTAAGTCAACATGAGTCCTCAGATTAAGTAGCATCTTCCACATACAGTGTTTTCCCTCTTTGCGTTAACATCCCTCCACTGTAGCTCAACAGGGAAAATAATGAGAAATTGCCAGGGGGAAACAGAAATGGGGGATTTTGGACGAATACAATTGTAACTTTGGAAGGCGAGCTGAATGATCAGTAGATTAATCAACTCAAGACAAAAACAATCACCAAATCACTGGGAAATTGTAATTGTTCTCGCAAAAACAACCATTTAATGCCAAACATAACACTGGTTCCAGCTTCTCAAATGACATGATTTGACGCTTTTCTTTATCATATATCTTGTCATCTAAATATCTTTAGTTGTTGGACTTTTGCCCAAACAAAACATAATAAAACATTTTAAAATGTCAGCTAAGACTCTGCAAGTTTTTATGGGCATTTCTTGACAATCCATCGACTAGTTTTAAACATTACATTCCCATACAACCAAACTGCATTGTGAATTATGTTTGTCTTATGTTTGTGTCCTGTGTGAAAAAGTTGACGTCACTTATTTCAATCCACATCCATAGTTTCAACAACACAACAGTAATTTTAAGTCGAACCATGATTTTTATTAACTTATTACCAAGCTGTTTTTCTTTTGTTTCAATTCACAAGTTTAGAACTGCGAACGTAATCCAGGAGAAAATGTGTTTCCCTCAAAGTGTAATGAAGAATGAAAGTTGTGTGGGAACGTATAGTTTTGTAGGAGACAGTGTTGAATAGACCACACAACATTGATAACAAAATGATAAAAATGGAAATAATCATTAGTTATAAGCCTATTTGGAAGACACCAAATTGAGTTGTCTATCTCAGACTGCTAAAACCTAATGTTAACTTCAGATGGAAGATTGTTTTCCAAACAGTGACGACTGTGGTTGTGTCCCCCATCACTTCCTCTGGAGCCATGTTAGGAAGGGCCAGTATGGGCAAGAGGCTCAAACTCTTTCATTGTGTCAGCATTGTTTTCAGACAGTCTTGAAATAATGTGAAGTAGTCCTTCACCGAACATGAATGGATGTTTAAACGAACTACAAAGATGGCTGTCGGAGAAGTGCTGGGCTGTGTCTAATGCTAGTTGACAGATATGGGTGTGATCATGCTGCATGGATGTTAGAGAGAAAGAGAGAGTGAGACAGGACAATAAGGCCATGGTGTTATGAACCTGATTGTTATCATGAGACCGGGAGCAGGACTCTGATGTCAGATGTCTATCTGTGAGCCCAAGATGTGAGTGTGTGGCCAATATCAAGCTACACAATCAAAGTTCTTCTCTTTTTCTTTTCCACACACATCCCCAGATCAAGAGTGTCTCCCCAAATTATACACAACCTCCACTTTTGTTCTTCCTTCAAACACAAATCTGCACATTTATTAAAGGAAAAAACTATTCCCTTCCAGCGAAGCGGTGACCCTTTTGTTTTTCTACCAGCTCAGTCGAAGGTTGTTACTGTTCGAGATGCTGAATAATGATAATGAAAGCGTAGGAGTGAACATTTTAAGAGGACTTTTGAATAATTATGATGATGAAGACGGAGTGAAATTTCCATTTATTAACTCACGTGGATCATTTTCTCAACAAGGTCCTGGTTACTGCTCTTTAGTGTGTGTGTGTGTGTGTATTTGTTTCAACTTTATTGTCACCACTGTCTCCAGGACAGCTGGAGGCTATGTCAGAGTTCAACTGCTTGTTATACACAGCAGAGAATAAGAGGAATGGGGGGTTGTGCGTTTGTGTGTATTTGTGTGCACACATTCATTTCTGTTGGTTTGCATTGGCCTGTGAATGCTCAGTGTGTGTGTGTGTGTGTGTGTGTGTGTGTGTGTGTGTGTGTGTGTGTGTGTGTGTGTGTGTGTGTGTGTGTGTGTGTGTGTGTGTAGGGTATAGGAACAGCAGGGTGGGGGTGAATAGTGAAGTTAATAGGCTAATGAGAGCACCGTGCCCAGGAAGAATACAAGAGGCTGTCTGGCACCCTCAGATAAAAAACTTTAGAGGCATTAGTGGACACCTAGCAGTCCTCCTTAACAGGGACACCTTCTTTGTCCATACACACACCTAAACCAATTTAATAAGCAGTGAATTTATTATGTATGTGTGTTTCTCTTTGCTTTTTTGTGCCATGGCAGGGGAGGCAATGAAGATGGAGAGGAGAATCGTTTACTTAAGAAATATTCAGGTCTTTAATAGCTTAAAGTTCAGATTAGGTCATCGTTGTTCACTGGATAATAAAAATAGATGTTTAAATGGTTGGTATACTGTGTATACTGCTTACAACAGGGAGTCTGCTGGTTTAGTTTAGTTAAGTTTAGTTTGTGACTTTAGTTTAGTTTAGTTGCACATTGTTGAGCTCTCATGGAAGGAGGTTGTTCCGGGAGGTTGTGTTTAGTTTAGTTTTACAGTAATAATTTAAACTTATAAAAGTTAGTCAGTTTTTTATTTCGGTTTAGTTTAATTCAGCTCAAATTACTTTAGTTGTAACAATTCAGTTAATTTACTTAAATAAAAAGGGTCAAGTGAATTTTGAAAACCATATAGTTTAGTTTAGTTTGAACTTTAGTTTAGTTTAGACTGGCTTTAATTCTGTTTGATTTAGATTAGTTTATAAGGACACAATTATTTAGCTTTTGGAGTTTATAATAAAGGATCAAGGATATTGCTTTGAGACAGCTAAATTGAGTTTAGAGGATTAACGAGAGTTTGGTTTTAGTTGTGAAAATGCAGGCTTCAGTTAGCGAGCTAAGTGAATTATTTTAAATATTGTGTCAGTTTAGTTGAGTTAATTTAAGTACTAACAATTTGGGCGTATCATTTTGGTTAGTTTATTTTAGTTTGGTTCGGTTTTATGTAATTTGGTGATGACCATGTTTTGGGCTTATTTTGTTGTACTCAGTCTCCCTTCTTAGCTTGGTAAAACAATTCTTCAAGCTTAGCATGAGGAATAAAGTGAGTTGGACAGTTATTCCGCTATTCATTCTTACATCATCGTATTTAACTTAGTTTTCTAGAATCCATTTTGGCTCATAATACAGGGTCAGTTTAGTTTGGTTTAGTTCAGTTTAATTTAAATGTTCTAAATTTCTAAATGTTTAGAACATCAGAACAACAATTTGATGTTTAAATGTTCTAAATTTCTAAATGTTCAGTTAAACTTTATTTTAAATTTTTTTATTTTTTAAAGTTTAGTGTAGTTTAATTCAGTTTAGATGAGCTTAATTCAGTTTATTTCGTTTTAATTTAGTTAGTTTAGTTTCGTTTAGTTTAGTTTAGTTTCGTTAGCTTAGTTTAGGCATGACAATTCAGGCTTGAATAACTGGGTAAAATTAATTTTGTTTTGTTTCTTTTACTTTAGTTTAGAGCAGTTTACTTTAGTATCACACAAATATCCATCTACTCAAGCTTATATTAAGAAATGTAAGCTTAAATCAACAGGGAAGTGGTGTTTAGTGTATTTTAATTCAGTTTAGTGTACAAACACAATTATTCAGGCGGTTTAGTTTAGTAGCACATATATATTTAGCTCTGTAGGCTTATACTACTCATTCGTTTAGTTTAATAGCACACACACTTTTATTTAAAGTTATAGTAAATGCTCAAGGGGGCTGAATTGATCTGAGACAAAAAACAATATTACCAATAAATGTGTTGGAAATTAAATGAAGTGTAGAAGAAAGGCAGCAGAATGTGTTGAGGTTTACCCCCCCCCCCCCCCCCATTACATGTTGGAGAGATGGGGATGGGGGTAATGGGAGCAAGCAATGGGAGAGCTCATTATCTGGCAGACCATCTGCTATTGGGAGGGAGGAACTGTCTGTCCGTCCCAGACACAGACACTCTGAATAGGCCTGGAGTCAGAGTGAAAATGTTCCTCTAATTTACATCTGGTATATTTGGACACCAGTGAACAGGGAGGGTGCTTGAAACCTACAGCTAGACACCAATCACATGCAAAAATGTTTGCATGAGATTTGGAAAATAATATAAATTAATTTTGGGTAGATTAGGATATACTGAGCGAATAAAACAACTAACAACAAAGTGAATGCTAAGGAAGTATTAATAATCAGATCATCGTCTTTATAATATCCCAGGTGACCACATAGGATGTGAGGGAGTTTTATAGTTTCATTGGTTTTCTTTCTTTTTTGAAATAGTTTTTCTGTGACATTTGTGCAACATCCTACATTATACGGTATATTCTTGCCATATTTTGTTCTCGTATATCATGCTCAGGTTTGATATAAAATAGTACAGATCCAAAAATCAATCAAATAGTGCGCATGTGAATAAGCTTAGTGTGAGAAGTTGCCGGGCGCAGCAGATGCTCTTTGTTGCTGTTCAGGCTATTGTTGTTGAAAGCTGAGACTGGTAGACCGGGATTGGGTCCAGCTACCGGCGGCAGGAGGACATAGCGCCGTCCTATTGGCTCTCCGGGAGTGTCAGTCGGCCGCTCGTCCCGCCCAGCGGCCCTCCCCTCCCCGACCAGGGAAGTTGAACTAAAGTTTGAACAACTTTGTTCGGCAGAAGTAAACTTGCCAGCAGCACTTGGCGCTCGCTGCGAGACTGAAGAAAGGCGGAGAGGAGGACCGCAGACATGAAGCTGTGTCGCACTTTTCTAGGTTCGTATCACTTGTTTTATCTTCACAGCGGCAACTTTAAGAACGAGCTCTGTGTTTCGGCATCTGTGTCTCTCTTTAGACCGACGTATAGTTCTCCAGTGTGTCTCAGCGCCTCTACTCATACATCATATTACATATACATAATTAGACATACGGTTATATAAAATGCTGTTTGTATGACTCGACCGCTCTGTTTATATTCAAAATAAAAGCTTTTAAGAGAACCGCCGGTGTAGAACTAAATGAGGTTTAGTTCTGTCTAATCACACCAGCTGTAACTTTTAAACTCCCAACCACAAACCTCAGGCTCAATTCATCAGACACAAATATATCGAAATAAACTTCTCCCCAGCTTATAAATGCAACTAAACTTCTACCCCCGTGGTAAAAACTGGCCAGACAAAGGACAGTTGGTCCCCTAGGGACCGTGTGGCCCCGGTACCGTGGGGACAATGCCAAGCTGCGGTCTTATTAAAAACTTTTTTTGTTTTGTTAGTCTGTCGGCTTGTTCCATCTGTCGTGGGACTATATGGGCCTCCCCCGGTCCCAACCTCAGCGCTCAGTCAGCTGCTGCCCCATGTAATATTTATATTGGCTGCTGCACAACATAGCCACCATCGTCTGGAGTGACGTGAGCATTAAAGTGCTGGAGGCCTCCTGTGCCATCTGAATCTGCAGACACACTTTGTTATCATAGAAGGAAAGGTTTTCCCAGCTGACGTTTGAGACTTATCCTTCAAAATAAGATATATTTAAACAAAAGTTTAGTTTATTTCAGTGTAGTTTTATTTAGTTCAGTAGCAACTCAGGCTTGTGAAATTTAATTTAGTCTCTTTTGTTTCGGTTTAGTTTGGTAACAAACATGTATTCAAACTTATGGTTTATTTTAGATTACTTTAGTTTGCTTTCTATTAGTATAGTTAAGTTCGTGGCTGTTGTTTTTATAGTTTAATAGCACCAACTGACTAACTACCTTAGAACAAAGGGAAGGGGAGCGGAGATGGTTTGATTTGACGTTAGTTTCGTGGCCACACAATACACACTCTGTAACAACGAAGGGCAAGAAAAGACCAGCTGATATACCAGCTGATGACGTGTTATCCTTCAGAATAAAAGGTGAAACGACATTAAATAATAAATTACTCCTTTTATTCAGGGTAGTGTGATTTATTTTAGTTGTGACAATTCAGTCTTGTAAAAGTGAATGTTTAGTTTATTTTAGTTTAGTTACAAATAATTATTCAAGCCTAAAATAAGGGAAAAGTTAGTTTACTTTAAATTGTACGTCCTATTCGTTCTTAAAGGTGGACAACTTTGAAGACAGTACTCAGGTTATCAGATACTCAGAGTACTCATAAGTGGGGAGATAAATATATATGTATGTCAGACGGAATAAAATAACTGTCAAGAAGTTCAGACAAAAGCCTTTGTTACCTCAACAATAGCTCATGTGAACTATTATGCAGCCCTGAGAGCCTCAGCGGCCGGAGCTGTCCGCAGTTCTGAACACACACACACACACGCTCACACATGCGCGGCACTTTTGAGCTGTCCGTCGTCCCGAAATCTCACCGCAGGAAAATAATAGTAATTTTAATGTATATTATGGATTTGTGTCCAGACAACTACTCCCTATCTTCTCTATAATCTTCCGAAATATGTGTCACTCAGAGAGGTGGGGGGGGGGGGGGGGGGGGGGCGGGCGGGCAACAACTCTCCCACACTCTCCTCTGCTGGATCCAGGCCTGGGGTTTCTCATATTTTCTCCCTTTTGTTTATTCGATTGTCGATGCTGTTGTTGAGTGAATCCTCTCTCTCCGCGCCCACAGTCTGAAATCATACTGATGCAGCGTGCACGGCCGGTGATTGATTTCAGCTCCAATGCATAACAATGGGATTGCACAAAAAGAGCCTGCTGCAAAGAGATAAGAATTTAATAGAATTTCTGAAAGCTGAAGGTTGGGCTTTTTGAATATTCCCCGCGTGCGCTGCGTGGAGACAGCAGATAAAGGATGGCATTTGTGGGGACAATTCTCAAATGGCTTGTAATGAATGGTTGTCATTCCCACTAATGGTTTCAAAACAGCAAAACAGAGCCGCGGTGTGAGCAACATTTAGGAGTGACTCCAAGTTGCACTATTAAGACTGACTGTTGTTTGGAGCTGCGCTGACAGTTGGCATTACTCTCAATGAGCCTTAAAGAAACCATCAACACATCTGTTTCTGACAGTGATCACTCTTCTTCAAACTCCTGCGGGCGTCACAACAATTTCTCTGCGGCGTATTATTTCTCAGCGATAATCCAAATTGATATCGCACTTCCATCCCCTCACCTCCCCGGAACATAAATACATTTTTTCGTAACGCTCCCATGGAGCTCTCTGCCTCTGATGTCGTTAAGACCCGGAGGAATTATCAGATGCTGTCGTTGCACCGCGCATATAACTCTGCATACAACTACTACATCAAGTCCCAGTCCGAGGGGGGGAAATAGCCCTTGAATGAATTATTGGACGGGACCATTTTCCAGGATGTGTGGGGGGTGAAGGATTACAGTAGCTATAACCTCTGTGATGCATTTGCGAAACAGCAGGAACTCCACGAAATGTATGAAACATGAGCTCAATGTGATGTGTGACTTCGTATTGGCTGCGTGCTGCAGAGCCCAGAGGCGCACACTGACTAAGTACAGATAGGTCATGAAGTTACACATGTTTGGAGAGGGAAGCAGTGTGGGGAACTTATTTTATTATTGGGGGAAAATCGTGCAGAGACGATGTAGTCTAGTTTTCAGTCTTAGTGGTTCATAAGATGTATGCGAGAGAGGGTGTGTGTGTGTGTGTGTGTGTGTACATCTGTCCATTCAGTGAGTGTGTAGTAAGGGGGACCTCAAGCCCTGCCCATCTGATGCTGGAGGTTTTACTACAGCTTCCGTGATGTCATGGCAAAGGGCGGAGGGAGGAGATGGGGGTGGGGGTGTGGAGAGGGGATGGAGGGGGGTACAATGGCTCATGAGGGAAAGGTAAGTCAATATTACGTTTTTCTCGCTGACAAAGGCAAATGAAGCCATGTTTTTGCTTACAAACAAGTAACATCTCAGCGCCTTGATCCGGAGTCGTGCACCGGTGCGCTGGGTGGGAGAGGCCGCGTGGAACAGCCTTCGCTCGCGCTTGTTATTTGTCAGATGTGGACATTTGTAACGGGATAGATGATCGTTTCTTTTAAGACCTTTACTGGGGATATCTTTTTAGCAAACTACTTGACAGCGTCACCGCAACTCTCAAAACACAGCAAGGACGCAGCGCCAAAGCCCAGAGGAAATATTGTTGAATACAGGTAATCAGATGTTTATGTTTTGATGATTTATGATTGTAAATCTCGACATCTAAAGGCCTTTTTTTTGCGCAACTTTGATATTCCTCCTCACCCTTGTAGTATCGTATAGCCGCACCGGCAGCGCGGTTTTGTGGGTATTAGTGTTTTTATATTTTCATATCTAACGAAATATGAATTCAAACTTCCTCACAGCTGCGGTTTATTAACAGTTTACCAGTTTTTTTAAAAGTGCATATTTGTTTCATTTAATTTCATTTTGAAAACGCATCGTTGATGATAGTCCTGCACAAATAGAGAAGGTTATGGGTTTGCCCTCAAATGAAGAAAACGTGCCCTCAAAAACATTGATGCCTCATTATAATAATAACGAAACAGATAGTAATCATAATTGTGTGAAAAAGTGGGACTAGAGCAGCTATTGCGCTTTCTCAGAACCTCAGCGCGTTTCAGCCACTTCTCTGTCGGACAGTTCATCACTCTCTATGTTATATTGCTCTGGATGCTCTCCGGCCGAACTGAGACACACCTGAAGTGTGTTCTCCACTCCGTCCTGTAGTTTCACCTTCTACAGGAATACATTAGCCCGTTCACTGGAGCCGCCGCGCGTTACAGCCGCGAGCCGTTTTCTCTCTTTCTGGGTTCTTACAGTAACGTGTGATGTCTGTCTCGAGTCCGGTACCGAATTGTGTTATTATTTCGATATTACAGTTGGCGGTGAGCAGGACTCGTGTGTGTGTGTGTGTGTGTGTGTGTGTGTGTGTGTGTGTTTGCGTGCGTGCGTGCGTGCGTGAGTGTGTGGACGCACGGACAGATGGATGGATGGAAGGATGGAGTGAGTGTGTGTTTGAGAGAGAGGGAGGGGTTTGCCATTTGATCCTCTGCAGCAAAAAACAGAGATGCGCTCTTTAAATGTCAGCACCTTTAGTGGTGCGCAGATAAAATAAAATAAAAAGTGGTCATGGCGTTAGAAATAAACCGCGGGCTCGAGCTGCACATTTCTCCGAATTTTTGAAGCGCTCATCTGGTCGGATTCACCCCGAGAATGTGAGCCTGTGCGTTGTGTTTTTCATTACCCCCCCCCCCCCCTTGCTTTGCTTAGATGGCCACGTAATGTGCTGTGTGTGCGCCTCGCGGTCTGTCAAAGCACCTGCGTCCTAAGATGGAGGAAAGAGATGAGGGATGGTGATACACAGTGTTATGTCACCCGCTCCTTAAGTTGCTCTCCATCCCCCGGTGTGGTGAGGCGGCTCGACATCGCTCGATCACTGACA